>NW_004444201.1:1910083-1985064 GCF_000243295.1 Trichechus manatus latirostris
TTCCATTTTTTTGTCTGTATTTTCCATTAATTTGTCTGTCTTTTCCATGAATTTGTCTATTTTTCCCTCATTTTTGTCTGCTTTTTGCTTCAACTCTTGGATATTTCTTAGTATAAGAGATTTGAATTCCCTATCAGGTAGTTCTAGTGCCTTTCCTTCTACTGGAAAGTCATCTGGTGTTTTATTTTGGACACCTACTAGAACCATCATGTCCTGTTTTTGTAAATGTTTTGATACTGCCTGCTGTCTCTGGGGCATTCAGTAGTTATTTTTCTCATTTATTGATTGTAGATTTGTTTGTTTCATCCTTTTGTTTTATCTGGCTACGTCTGAGCAGGCGGGCTGTGTGTTCTTTGTTGTTTGCTCGTCTCTGGGCATGATACTTTTCACCTCCTTCTCCAATTGGCAGGGTCAGTTGCTCAGATATGGTACAGCAGGGCAGGTCTAGTTGAAGAGGAGTTGCTGGGATGGGTTGTTTGTTGCGCTTACTACAGCCACCAGAGCATGTCAGTAATCAGTTCAGGGCAGGTTCCAGTAGGTCGTGCCTGTGCTGCTTGGTGGTGTGATGTTAAGTGCTCGATGCAGGTAGGCAGGGTAGAAGGGACAGACTGTGATGTGTGGAGCTAAGACGGGTATGGGAGAGAAGAGAGAGGAACAGGAGCCAAAATCATACAAGCAAAAAAGAGTGCTAGGGTAGCTTGCTGTTGGAGTGAAGAGATGAGAGACTATGAAATGGAGAAAAACAAAAAGGGGAAGAGTAAGAAAAAAAGAAAAGAATGAATAAATAAAAGTTAAAAAGAAAAAAGCAAAGCAATGCTCCTAGTGATCACCCCGGTGCGGCTACGAGGTCTGGGGAAGTTGTTCCCAGGTTGAAGTACAGCCTGGCCAGAACACGTAGAAGTGTCACTCAGCGCCAGGTATTCAGGGGACAGGAAGAGAAAGAAGGTATAGAGAGACGAGAAACTGAGTAGTGAAGAAAGATAAAAAGGAAAAAAGAGAGGAAAGAAAACAAAACAAATTTTAAAAGCAAGAGAGAACAAGAAAAACCCCCCAAAAAACAAGAAAAAAAAGAAATGCCCTCAGGGATCTCTCTGCGCATCTGCGCAAGCTGAAGGGGTAGGTCCCAAGCTGCGCAGCACTGCCCGGCCAGAACGGGCTCCCAACTCGAGAAAAGAGAAAGAAAACAAACAATTCTAAACAAAGAAACAAGGAAAAGCCCCGGGATCCCACCAGCGTGGCAGCATGGACTGGGAAGCAGTTCCACACTCGAGTGGAGTGCCACAGCCCCTTAGGAAGAAGCAAAAATGGTGCACGGAGCCAGGTATTTGAGCGAAAGGAGGGGGAGGTGGTGAGAGGTAAGGAAGAAATCAAAAGAAGCAGAAAAAAGCAACCCCAGCAGGCAACTAATGGCACTCAGTGAGTGGTCCAGTGCGGGCGGGTGGAATCCAAGCAGCCAGTGCTTCCTGTCCAGGAGACTGTGGCCACGGGAAGCAGAGGAGGTCGAGTGGGGGTGAAGAAGGGTCAGGGGTGGGAAAGCGTTTATCGCCAGTTACCAGTTGTTCTGTCTCCTGCTGTAAGCTCTGTGAAGCTGCTTTCTCATTACCCCTATTTGCTAGTCTCTGACAGGAGTCCAAGACAGTGGATCCACGCTGCATTAGCTGATAGGGGACCTCTGCATGTATGTCTCCTCGCTCTCTGTTCTCTGTCAGTTTCTTATTCCATTTGGTGCTTGGCTGAGTTCTTTATTTCTTCATTTGATGTTTAGGGTTTCAGAATTGCTGTTTTCTCTGTTTGGCTTAGTTTTTCACATCTTTGCTGTGGAGGGACGGCGTGGTGCTTCTGCCTAGAGGGTCATGTTGCCGGAAGTCCTACTGCTGAATTCTTTTACCTATTTATCCATCCTGTCATCCACTCCATGCTTGATCTGGAAAACTCCTCTTCATCTCAAATGTGCTGGCACTTCCTCAGGCCGGATTTGGCACTCCCATAGGTGTACTGATGCAGTGCTGTATTGCGTCCCATTACAGTACTTATCATAGTGTATTTGTGTTTATTTGCAATCTGTGCCAAATTTTAAACTCCACAAGATGGACTGTGTATTCTTCTTCTTTGTCCCTGAGAAAGGTGTTTGTTTGTTCGGTTTGGGGTTTTTTATGACTGAATGTCATGGTGAGGAGCTTGGATTTTAACCATTAGGTCATTATTTTTTTAGGCTTCCATCTCTAAGATTCCAAATGTATGGAGTTGTGACATGAGAAAAGCAATGCTTTAGAATTACAATCTGAAAGTCACTTTAAATACAGCCCTAATTAGTATTCAAGTTAAATTTTACTTCTTATTTTGCCAAATAAGTGAAAGACAAATTAGAGAAGGAACATACTGAAGGAGACTGGTCTGAAGTCTATCTATACCCTGAGAAAAAAACAAAATAAAAAAACCCAAACCTACTGCCATCAAGTTGATTCCAACTCACGGCAACCCCATGTGTTACAGATTAGAACTGCTCCACAGGGGCTTCTTGGCTGTAATTTTCACAGAAACAGTTCATCAGGCTTTTCTTTCATGAAATTGCCAGGTGGCTTCAAACCGGCAACTTTTAAATTAGTAGCCAACTGCAAGTTGCTTGCATCACCCAGGGACCTTCTACATCATGAGAACAGGTATAAAATAAGACCTTATATTAGGCTGACATAAATGTGAACCAAATGCAAGGAACTCATGACTTCAAAACATTTTGAAGAAGAGTCAACAAGTCTTCGTCACTAACTGCATACAGGGCAAAGAATGTCATCAAGAAAAGTGAGAGTGGTGTAAAACAGCCAGCTCATGCCTAGGATTTACGTTTAAATCCCGGCTGGCAGTAAACAGCTACGGAAAATACTTAATATCTTTGGGCCACAGTTTCTTCAACTCTCAATGTTCTCCACTGCTTACTGAATATAAAGTGCGTATGCCCTAGAACCTGCACTTCAAATACCTCCACCAGGAGATCCAAAAGTGAATTTATATCTTCTCCTAGGTTTGAAAGGGTATCTCCTCCATGAAGCCCTTCCGGATCCCATAAATTAGATAAAAAATTACAGTTTTATAAGCCTTAACTTATTTTACAGCATAAATTACAGGAATCTGTATACCAATACACCCTAATTAGATTGTCTAAATCCTCTGAAAACAGGGATTTGGTCTTATTCATTTTTATAATACCCACACAGAGCATAAGTGTTAAAATCTCACCTGTCAGTTACCAGCTGTATAACACACTAAGGAAGCAATTTCATCTCTCTCTGTTTCGTTTTCCTTATCCACAATACAAGAATAATAACGGTACTTACCTCATGAGGTTGGTGTAAGAATTAAATAAATACATGTTATAGTGCTTAGAATAGTGATTGTCATTACAGTAAATGTCAAATAATAGCCTATTATTACTGCTACTATGAATAATTTCCAACTTCTTTATATTTAAAACATTTTCTATCAGAAATGTCAAAAGAACCACCATATACCCTTCACCTTTATTTGCTGATTGTTAAAATGCTGGCACACGTGCTTTATATCTGCATATGTTTGCTAAACCCTTTGACAATAAACTGCAGATAACATAACACTTCACTATAAGACCATCTGAAGTTTGCTGGAGAAGGTGAATATAACTGAGAAAGCCAAAAGGCAGAACGACACAGACAGATAAAGATGGAACAGAAAGCAAATGTATAATAGCAGTTAGTTTCAGAAAACAAAAGGAGACTACAAAGGTGAGAGGAAAAAAAACAGGTAAGAAAGATAATGAGAATCATGAGATTTCACATTCTGAGATGATGCACTGCATAAATTAGAACCTGAATCTTCAAAACAAAACAGGAAACCTAGTCAGAGCAATAAGACAAGAAAAAGAAATAAAAGGTATCAGAATTGGACAAGAAAAAATAAAATTATCTCTATTCGCAGATGACGTGATCCTATATATAGAAAATCCCAAAGAGCCTGCAAGAACACTTCTAGAGTTAATAGAGGAATTTAGCAAAGGTTCGGGGTACAAGGTCAACAAACAAAAATCAGCTGGGTTTAATACACCAGCAGTGAGAAATATAAAACGAAAATAAGGTAAACAATTCCATTCACAATAGCATCTTAAAGAATAAAATACTAGGAATAAATCTTATCAGCGATGTGAAGTACTTATACAATAAAAATTATAAAACACTGCTGAAAGAGATTAAAGAAGATGTAAATAAATGGAAATGTTCCATGTTCATGGATTGGAAGACTTAATATTGTTAAGATGTCAATACTACCTGAAGCGATCTATAGATTAAATGCAATCCCAAACAAAATTCCCACAACCTTCTTTATAGAAATAGAAAAACCAATCCTCAACTTTATGTGGAATGGCAAGAGGACTCGAATAGCTAAAATAATGTTGAAAGAGAAGAACAAAGTAGGAGGGCTCATACTTCCTGATTTTAAAACATATTATACAGCTACAGTAATCAAAATAGTCTGGTACTGGTACAACAATAGATACAAAGACCAATGGAATAAAATTGAAAGTCCAGAAATAAACCCATGTATCTATGATCAACTGATTTTTGACAAGGGTGCTAAGTCCATTTGATGTGGAAAGAAGAGTTTCTTCAGTAAATGGTGTTGAGAAAATTGGATTTCCTCATGCAAAAAAATGAAACAGGATCCATGCCTCACAACATACATAAGAACAAATTCAAAATAAGTTAAGGACCTAATTGTGAAAGCTAAAACCATAAAATTCTTAGAAGAAAATGCAGGGAAAATGCTGTCAGGCCTAGCTTTTAACAATGGATTATCAAATATAATGACAAAAGCACAAAGAACAAAAGACAAGCTAGATAAATGGGACTTTATAAAAATTAAAAACTTTTGTTCATCAAAAGACTTTACCAAAAAAGTGAAAAGACAAGCTCCTGGCTGGGAGATTATCTTCTGAAACCATATAGCTGATAAGAATCTAATAATCAACGTATATATAAAACCTACAAACTTAAACAACAAAAAAATAAATAACCCAATCATAAAACGAGCAAAGGACTTGAATAGACCAAAGAGGACATTTAAATAAAAAGCCACCAAACACATGAAAATATGCTCAACATCACCAGCCATCAGAGAGATGCCAATCAAAACCACAATGAGATACCATTTCACTCCCACTAGGGTGGCTAAGATTTACAAAAATAAAACAAGAAAATAACAAATGCTGGTGAGGATGTGGGGAAATCGGAACTTTTATCCATTGTTGGTGGGAATGCAAAATGGTACAGCCACTGTGGAAAACAGTGTAGCAGTTACTCAAAAAACTAAAAATAGTACTACTGTATGACCCAGCAATTCCACTCTTTAATGTACACACCCAAAAGACTTTAAAGCAGAGACTCAGACACCTGTACACCAATGTTCGGTGCAGCACTATTCCCAGTAGTCAAAAGGCAGAAATGACCTATATGCCCATCAACAGATGAATGGATAAACAAAATGTGGTACATACATAAATGAAATAACTACTCAGCCAGTAAGAGAAATGAAGTCTTGACACATGCTACAATATGGATGGAGCTTGAAGACACTATGCTAAGTGAAATAAGTCAATCACAAAAGGACAAATACTGTTTGATATCACTTACATAAAAAGACAAGAAAAGGTAAAAGTATAGAGACCAAAGTCTGTTAGTCATTACCAGGGGCAGAAGGGAGGGGGAAAGGGGGGCTTACTGCTTATGCATTACTGAGTTTTAGTTACAGTGATGGAAAAATCACATTGATTAAGGGTACATTTGCACAGCTGATTAATATAATTGCTATCAATAAGCTATACACATGTAAAAAGCTGAACTAGCAAAAGTTGTGTGATATATATATCTACAAGACCAACAACAACAACAACAAAAGAGTAGCTGCTGAGGCTACAACCAAAAACCTCATGGGATTTGGTTCCTTGGTTTAGAGATTTAGGGTCATTGTTTCATGGGTCAACCCTGTTAATTAGCCTAATAATGTGTTTGGTGCTTCTGCTTTATTTCCTAGTTCACTGCGTAGTGCCTGGGGTCTTAAAAGCTTGCAAGAGGCCATCCATGACACAACTGGTCTCTATGCACCTGGAGCAACAGAAGAAGAAAGAGAGTCAGAAATAGGAGGAAGAAATGGAATGTATGGCAATTGCCTCCATGAGCAACTGTCTCCTTTGCCATGAAAGCCAGAAGAATTAGTTGGTGCCTGGCTACCATCACTGAACATTTTGATTAAAGATTCCCTAAAGAATCCTGATCAAAAGGGTGAAAATGCAGAACAGAATTTCAAATTCTTATGGAATCTAGACTTTCTGGAGCCATGGAGGATTGAAGAACCCTTGAAAGTATTACCCTGAGGTAATCTTTAAACCTTAAACCAAAAATATCCCCCGAAGTCTTCTTAAAACCAAACAACAGTTTAGCTTAACTAGTAAAAAAAAGTCTGCCTTGAGCATTATGCTCTTTTAAAATCATCTATATAGGGTCAAACTGACAACAGCAACTTGAAAGATTAGATAGGAATCTTAGCAGGCAGTGAGTATATGTTAATTAGGGAGGAACAACTCAAAAAAGAAGGGTGAGGACAGTCGTACAACTTGATGTACGTAATCAATGTGACTGAAACGTACATGTAGAAACTTGCATGGGTATATGTTTTTGCTGTGTATATTCTCAACAACAATAACAAAAAAATAAAATAAACTATTAAAAAACAACAACAACAATATAAAATCCATTAAACCATTGCTGTCGAGTCGATTGCAACTCATAGCACCCCATAGGACAGAGTAGAACTGCCCCATAAGGTTTCCAAGGAGCAGCTGGTGGATTCAAACTGCCGACCTTTTGGTTGGCAGCTGACCTCTTAACCATTGTGCCACCAGGGCTCCAAACAACAATATAGGAGGTAAAATCTCCTTCCAAGAGTGAAAGGAGAAATCTAGGGTTGAATAATAATAATAATAGAAAATAAACATGAGACAAAGAGGGGATTACTGGCCACAATAGCCTGCTAAGTTAACAGGCATAAATCTGTACCTGAGTATAAATTATAACAATAATGGATTTTTAGATCAGAGAAGCAGAGAAATCAGGTGACAAAAACCACCAAAGGCAGTGACTTGGGATGGGGGATACACTGGAAGGTCAGCAGTGTATTAGTGAAGGGGGAACCTACGTCACCGACCACATGCCAGGATGGCTAGTAGAAATGAAGAACTGAGCTAACAGAGATATGAGTGAATGCAAAAGTGAATTCAGCGGCTACAGAAGCATGAGAAAGAAATGCCCGCTATCACCAATATTATATAACATTGTTCTGTAAGTACAGCCAATGAAATCAACAGGAAAAAAAATAAGCCCCAGAAAAACTATAAAAAGGAAATCTTGAACAGGTAGCCTTTTTTTTTTTCCTATATTCATTTAAATTGAATCTACACACTTTACCAACATCTGATATTCCATTCACAGGCCTACAAATTACACTGACCCATAATCATTTTATTGTAGTTTTCAAGAAATCTCCCCAAATTATATGGCTAAATACATATATTTATGAATATATTTATTCTTTTCCATTCCCACTCCAGCTTCCTAATTACTAAGATGTGTGATTTTGTGCTAATCTTAAGGTTAGACAGGCAGGTGTAGGAATGCATGTGTGTATGTGTGTATGAGAAAAAGAGAGATGACTCTTCTTCATTTCCTTCCTAATACAAGTCACAGTTTTTACTTCACAAGGCCATTTCAGAATTTCTTTTCTCACCATTAATGAAAATTATATATTAAAAATTAAATATATTTATTTTTATGTTCATGGTTATATTTTAAAAAATGACAGGAGGAAGCACTTTTAGAATGGCTGAGTAAAGACCTCCAAAAATCCCCTCCCCCTCTATAAAAATTGTCAAAATCAACTTTTTCAGAAATCTGGAAATCAACTAAAGGCTTGCAGCATTATTCCATGGAGGATTATTCCATAAAAACAGTTAAACCTTGATGAGAACAGTGACCTTTGTGATGTCTTAATTTACCATATTCCCATTTCGACTTCCCAGCTCTAACATAGCCTTAAGAACTAAGATCATCACACACAACAGCTGTGAAAGCCAGCTGCAACTGGAAGGGCAGAGTGGGTCTGGGACTCTCCAAAAAGACTCACCCTCAAAGAACAGTTACATTTCAGCTGTCTGGCAGCTCTCTAGACAAGGCTCATTCTCTGGGCTTTTCTTTATTTGACCCAATTCAGAGTTCACACAGTGCAAAACAGCCTTACCTCATGGTGTTTGCTGAAAAAAATCAGTTGTAATTCTTTAAAGATAAACAAAGATCAACAGGATAAAATTGAAAGTCTACATATAAACCCTTACATTTATGGCCAGCTGATTATCAACAAAGGTGACAAGACAATGCAATGGGGAAGAACAGGGTTTTTCAACAAATGATGCTGGGGAACTAGATACGCATATGCAAAAGAATGAAGATGAATACCTAACTCATACCATACAGAAAAACTAATGTAACAGAAAAGGTCAATGATGTGAGTTTGTTAGAATTTGAGAGAATTCCACAGAGCACAGTGGGAGATGTGGGTGGAAATGGGAGGTCTGAGGAGAAAAGAGAAGAGTGAAAGGTTCGATCAGCAGGAAAAAAAAGGGCACTATTATGATGAGAATATGAAAGAAAGTAGATTAACGATTCCCAACTACCAGTCTACCCAATACTCCTGAGTTATGGATGAAGTCTAATCCTATAATTAACCATGACAATGACAGGAGTTGGGGAACAGACAGCTGGCTAGATAGCTGTCTTCCAAATTTCTTGGCATAGACGAGTGAGCACTTCCAGCATTGCATCCATTTGTTGAAACATCTCAATTGGTATTCCACCAATTCCTGGAGCCTTGTTGTTCACCAGTGCCTTCAGCGCGGCTTGGACTTCTTCTTTCAATACCATTATTTCTTGATCATATGCTACCTCCTGAAATCGTTGAATGTCGACCAATTGTTTTTGGTACAGCGACTCTGTGTATTCCTTCCATCTTTTTTTGATGCTTCCTGTTTCGTTCAGTATTTTGCCCATAGAATCCTTCAACAATGCAAATTGAGGCTTGACTTTTTTCTTCAGTTCTTTCAGCTTGAGAAATGCCGAGCGTCTTCCCTTTTGGTTTTATAACTCCGAGTCTTTGCACATTTCATTATAATACTTTACTCAGTCTTTTTGAGCCACCTTTTGAAATCTTCTGTTCAGTTCTTTTACTTCGGCATTTCTTCCAGACACTTTAGCTACTCTATATTCAGGAGCAAGTTTCAGAGACTCTTCAGACATCCATTGTGAATTTTTCTTTCTTTCCTGTCACGCACGCGTGCGTGTGTGTGCGTGTGCGTGCGTGCGTGCGTGGTTTAGGTAAAAGTTTACAGTGCAAATTAGTTTCTCATTCATAAGTTTATATGCAAATTATTTAGTGACAATGGTTGCAATCTTGGCAATGTGTCAGCACTCTCCCCCTTTCCCTTTACACCCTGAGGTTCCCCATGTCCGTTCATCCAGTTTTCCTGTCTCTTCCTGCCTTTTCATCTTTGCTTTTAGGCAGGTGTTGCCAATTTGGTTTCACTGATTGAACCAAGAAGAACATTCCTTATGAGTCTTACTGTATGTTTGACAGAACTGTCTAATCTTTGGCTGAAAGGCAGACTTTGGGAGTGGCTTCAGTTCTGAGTTAAAAGGGTGTCCAGAGGCCACAGTCTCAGAGGTTCCTCCAGTCTCTTTCTGGCCTCTTTTCACGAATTTGAATTTTGTTCTACATTTTTCTCCTGCTCTGTTTGGGACCTTCTATGATGATCTGTGTTAGAGCCAGTCACCATCTAGTTCTTCTGGGCTCAGGCTGGAGGAGGCTGTAATTCATGTGGTCTACTAGTCCTTTGGACTAATATTTTCCTTGTGTCTTTGGTTTTCTTTATCCTCCTTTGCTATGGATGGGATGGGACCAATACATGTATCTCAGATGGCTGCTCACAAGCTTTTAAGACCCCAGATGCTACTCACCAAAGTAGGATGTAGAGCATCTTCTTTAAAAGGTATGTTATGCCAACTGACGTAGATATCCCCCAAGACCATGACCCCCAGCCCTCAGCGCCAGTAACTCAGTCCTTCAAGGTGTTTGGATGTGTCTAGGAAGCTTCTATGACTTTGCCTTGGTCGAGTTGTGCTGACATCCCCTATATTGTGTGTTGTCTTTCCTTACTGCCAAAGTTGACCCTTGTCTACTATCTAGTTAGTGATTTCCCCTCCCTCCCGTGTAACCATCAAAGATTGTTTTCTTCTATGTGTAAATCTTCTCTAGGGTTTTTATAATAATGGTCTGATACAGTGCTTGTCCTTTTGTGACTGACTTACTTCACTTAGCATAATGCCCTCCAGATTCATCCATGTTATGTGATGTTCTGCAGATTCATCATTGTTCTTTACCATTGTGTGTACGCACCATAGTTTGTTTACCCATTCATCTGCTGATGAGCACTTAGGTTGTTTCCATCTTTTTGCTATCATGAATAATGCTGCAATGAATATGGCTATGCATATGTCTATTTGTGTGACGGCTCTTATTTCTCAAGATATATTCCTAGGAGTAGGATTGCTGAATCCTGTGGTACTTCTATTTTTTTAAGGAGGTGTCATATCCTTTTCTATAGTGTTTGTACCATCTTACATTCCCACCAGCAGTACGTAAGAGTTCCAATCTCCCCATACCCTCTCCAACCTTTGTTATTTTCTGTTTTTTTTTTTGATTAGTGCCAGTAATGTTGGGGTGAGATGGCTATCTCATTGTAGTTTTGCTTTGCATTTCTCTAATGGCTAATGAGGAACCCTGGTGGCCCAGTGGTTAAGCGTTTGGCTTCTAACCAAAAGGCTGGCAGTTTGAATCCACCAGCTGCTCCTTAGAAACTCTATGGGGCAGTTCTACTCTGTCCTACAGGGTCGCTATGAGTTAGAATTGACTCAATGGCAACAGGTTTGCTTTAGTTTTTTTAATGGCTAATGATTGCAAGCATTTCCTCATGTGTCTGTTAGCTGCCTGAATGTATTCTTTGCTGAAGTGTCTGTTCATATCCTTTGCCCATTTTTTAACTAGATTATTTGTCTTTTTGTTGTTGAGATGTTGAAGTATTTTATTGATTTTAGAGATTAGACCCTTGTTCAGGTATGCCATAGCCAAAAATTTTTTTCCAGTCTGTAGGTTCTCTTCGTGCTCTTTTGGTGGAGTCTTCTGATGAGCTTAAGTGTTTAAGTTTTAGGAGCTTCCAGTTATCTAGTTTCTCTTCTGGTGTTTGTGCATTGTTAGTTATGGTCTGTATTCTATTTGTGTCACGTTATTAGGGCGCCTAGCGTTGTCTCTATTTTTTGTTCCATGATAGGTCTTCGATGCATTTTGAATTAGTTTTTATGTATGGTGTAAGGTATGGGTCCTGTTTCATTGTTTTACAAATGGACATCCAGTTCTTTTTAGACTGTCTTTTCCTCATTTAATGGACTTTGATCCTTTGTCAAAGATCAGCTGACCATAGGTGGATGGATTCACGTCTGGGTTCTCTTGTCTGTTCCAGTGGTCTATGTGTCTGTTCTTGTACTAGTACCAGGCTGTTTTGACTACTGTGGCTGTATAGTAGTTTCAGAGATCAGGCAGTGTGAGGGCTCCTAATTTGTTCTTTTCCTTCAATAATGCTTTGCTTATCCAGGGCTTCTTTCCTTTCCATATAAAGTTGTTGATTAGTTTTTCCATCTTGTTATGGAATGTTGTTGGTATCTGGGTAGGAATTGGATTGTATCTGTAGATCACTTTGGGTAGAATTGACATTTGCACAATACTGCGTCTTCCTATTCATGAGCATGGTATGTTTTTCCACTGTAGCTCTCTTTTGGTTTCTTGCAATAATGTTTTGCAGTTTTTTTTGTACGGGTCTTTTATGTCCCTGGTTAGATTTATTCCTAAGTATTTTATCTTTTTAGATAAAATTTAATGACCTGTCAATTTAATGACCTTGTGCTTTCTTCATGTATTCTGTCCTTGATGTCATTCCACAACTCATCTGATCTTCAGTCATTAGTGTTCAATGTGTCAAATCTATTCTTGAGATGGTCTCTAAATGCAGGTGGGATATACTCGAGGTCGTGCTTTGGCTCTTGTGGACTTTTAATTTTCTTCAGCTTCAACTAGAACTTGCATAGGTGCAATAGATGGGCCCCTGCCCTAGTTTTAACTAATGTTATAAAGCTTGTCCATTGTCTCTTTCCACAGACGTAGTCAATTTGGAGATGCCCCAAACTCTACACGACTACCCCAAAGACTGCAGGGATCATTAAACTAGCACATCAGTAACCATCCAGGACATATCATTGTGCCTCAACCCACTTGTTAGGAAACTCTGCCAACATGAATGAGATTAGCAACCCCTAAGAATGTGCATTTCTGTCTCCTCACTGAGAGTAACTGGTGTGGATGATCCACAAATCACTAGTCCCTCAAAGTACACTGTGTACAAGGGATTTGCGGTCCTATGTTTTGGGGAATGGCTACGTATCTTCTACCACCTCTTGCAAAATCAAAGTACTACATGTATATATTAAAGGCATTGTTGTGTCCTGCTATAAAAAATAGTAACTTTAACTTGTTCATTCCCATACTCATTTGACCAGAGCCCTTTTCTATACCTGTTGACATCCAGGGAACAGAGTTTGGAAAATCTTGCTTAACTTTTCTGACAGATGACTAATCAGCCTCAGCTTGATCATTCCCAGAGGTAGAGATGGGTACTACCTCCAGGTAATTCATTCCATTTTAGACAGTCTTATTAGTAGTCACACTTCAAGCTGAAACCATCCTTTACCTTAAAATGCAGAGATGATCCTTCTGCTATCTAGTGTTAGAAATCATATCTATTCATTCCTCCAAATGACGCAGGGATACAGCTATGGCAAACATAGAGTCGTTCTCTGAAAATGTCATACCCTTTCATACATGTTTTTGCATATGCTATTTTTTCCATCTGGAATACTCATCCTTTAGAAACTGCTCCTCTGAAATCTCTAAAGTCATACTTTTAGAATCAGTTAAATCAGAGCTTCTTTTATACCGTACTATCCCTAGACAAAAATCAGCTGGTACATGCTCCTGGAGTCCGTTATAGATCACTGTACTGAGGCACCCATTCACGACTGCCTTTTTGGTTAGCAGCCCAGTACTTAACCGCTGTGCTACCAGGGCTCCTTTCAGGAACTATACAGGACCATATACAGTAAAACCTACGAAAGCTGGAACCTGTGTAAGGTGGAAACCTGTCCTAGAAGGAAAGCACAAATATTTTCCACTAAAAAAAGCAGCAGAAAAGTGGTAAGACTGCACCCTATCAAAGGCGGAAAACTTGAGAGACCCAGAAAAACAAGGCAGTTCCTCTTGAGTTCTGGCTCTCACACGGTTCACTGTATTATGGATTATCCTATGTCAACTACATATCTGATTATCAGCACCATTCTATTATTCTGTGGAGCCCCAGTGGCGGAGTGGTTAAGAGCTTGGCTAACCAAAAGGTCAGCAGTTCAAATCCACCAGCTTCTCCTTGGAAACCCTATGGGGCAGTTCTACTCTGTCCTACAGGGTCACTATGAGTCAGAAATTACTGGATGGTTCTATTATTTCCTCTTCATTTCAATCTTATTATTTGTATTTTAAAAATGTTCCAAAATGACCTCAAATCCCTTGTGAAAAAATTAATAGTAACAATAATTTCCACTGAGTGCCTACTGTAAGCCAGACACTGCTCCAGGCACTCTACCCCTGATCCTGGAACGGCGAGAGAAAGGTACTATTATTTTACAGATGGTAAACAGAAGTAGAGTGGGGCTAAATGAGTTATCTAAGCTTGCAAAGCTAATTTGTGCCAGGCCAGGTTTAGATCCCACGTTTGAATGACTACAAAGTCTCACTGCACATAAAATAAGGTCTGATCTAACTAAAGACTGGCCTACACTTGACAAAAGGCAAGCCTTCTAACATTGCACAGTACCTTCTTCTGTTTGTAATAGTACTCGACGAATTCATTAAAAAATTTGCAGTTATTACTTAAGCAAAAGAAGAACAAGTAACCTGGCACCAATTTTACAAATTATTTAGAAAAATAATAAACTTCTGACAAAGGCAACATTTAATCATTTCTAAATGAGAATTAGAAAACCACACCACAGCTAAAAGTCCAAATACCAGATATAAATAAAATACTTATATTTACGAGGAAGCTAATGAAAAAGGATTAAGGCCAAAAGGGAAAAAAATAGATATATTATTCCAATGAGGAACACATAACCACGAAATGCTTTTTGGTGCCTCTAAAAACCAGAAAAAAAATTTTTTGGTAGGAAAATTATAACTCAAAATTAATCAGAGGTTATAAAATGAAACGTAAGTTAGAATAGCACTCACCTGCTCAAGTCACTTTTTCCATGGTGATGATAGTGGTCAGGATGGCTGAGGTGGTAGTGTTCTTGTCCACTCCACCTCTGGGGTGACCTTTTCCAAAATCCCTCCTGAGACTGCCGAACATTTCTGTCTGATCGGTCAAAGCGGTTCATATTGTCACACTCCACTAGACAGATTTAAAAGCAATACACTATAAATACGTACACACTCTATAAAAGTTAACAAAGCTTGATAATTAGATGCTGCCAATAATATAAAAGTAGTATTCTAAACGTAACAACCATTTATGTTAACTAATCACAAACTCAAAACTTTTCAAAGGAAAAATAGTGAGTTCTTCTGGTGATAATTGAACTTTATAGTAAAAAACTGAAGAAAATTATAACTTTTTTTCATACTCATGGAAGTCAGCAAGTGCCACACTGTTTTAAAACAAGCAAATTATCCTTGAAATCAACACTACACATTTTAAACAGCAGTAATCAGTTTTAAATGGTTTTTATCACTATCATTAGTTCAGATTTCAGAGTGAAAATTATGGCAAAAAGGAGAAAATTTTAAGTCTAGTAAAGAATTCATTCTTAAAACAAATGCCACAATTAATTTTCATTGATTTCAAGAAGTACAGATTAACTTTTCATCGAAAACAAACCATATTTTTAAATGAAGCTCACATTTTTAGAAAGACTCTTCAAATCTGCCTGCAGTAAAGTTTGTTCAAAAAGTCTAAAATGCCACTGAAAACAAAGCCAGTACTTTACAGCAACAAAGTACACTCCCTGCAATCCACATACCACAAAAACACGAAAAGAATCTCTTTGAAACATCCCAGCTTCTCTTTCACTTACCCAAATACTTTCTCCTCACATATCTGAGCACTCACTAACAGAGTTCCTTTGTACAAGGGAGACATTGTACTGCTTGGCAACCTACTCAGGCAGCTTACTCAGACATAGCTGCATGCAAGGCACTGACAAACAGGCCTTCCTTCCTGCTCAACTCCCAGCCCTCCCTTGGGAAGCCAGCCCAGTTTACCCTGTGACTCCATCTTCGCTCAGTGCTTACATAGCTACTGAGTTAGGACTGTTACTAAAAATAGAACTAGAACACTAACCCAAGCCACGGAACAGAAAAGGTTTCTCTAGTCTGAAAATTGTTGCATGATACAGTTCAAATTCTGCATGTTCACAATTCCTTGTGATAAAAAGCTTTAGTGGTCAATATAATCCCCAATTTGAGAGAAAAAAAAAAACTTATTTAAATGACTCTACCATTTCACTTAACCAAAAACTTTTTAATTTGAAAACTGGAGAGTGAGTCATTATAGTATACTAGTTAAAGATAAACCTTCCAAGTAAAAAAAAAAAAAAGAGATAATATAGTTAAAATAAATTGTAGATGTTGAATTCTCATATATATTGAACTCATTTTAATGTATTTTTTTCTAAATATGTAACAATTTAAACGGCTTTGAAAGGATGTCAAAATTTTGTTTACATTCATTAGGAGAGTCAATTTTGGGAGAAAAATAACCATGCATTTTAAGTAGACCCATACATCTTTTTTAAAGAAGTCTTACACTTGAAATTATTTCAAGCAATTCAATTTCGATTTCCTGTTATCTCATTTTGATAAATCAAAATTTAAAAAAAAAAAAAGAGTTCAATTATAGAAAACCTGACTGTAGGATAAATAATAGAATGGTGATCATTATGCCGAAGAAAACCAGAAGTGGAAAATGAGATTGCAAAAGAAAAAGAAATTAAAAAAAAAAATTGTAAAAAGGTTTAAAACTGCTTTTAGTTTACTCCCTTTAACAACATCATTTATAAATTCATATTTGTACTATGCTCATGGATTCCATCAAATAAGTTCTGTAAGTATTTCTACATGGCATTAAAATGTTAGTTTAGTTTAAGCAACTCTATATTGTTGTCAGGTGCCATCAAGTCGGTTCTGACTCACAGCAACCCTATGTACTACACAGAGTGAAAACACTGCCCTGTCCTGCGCAATGCTCACGATCACTGTTATGCTTGAGCCCACTGTTGCAGCCACTGTGTCAATCCATCTTGTTGAGGGTCTTCCTCTTTTTTCGCTGACCATCTACTTTACCAGGCATGACATCCTTCTCCAGGAACTGATCCCTTCTGATAACACGTCCAAAGTATGTGAGACGAAGTCTCGCCATCCTTCCTTCTAAGGGGCATTCTGGCTGTACTTCTTCCAAGACAGATTTGTTTATTTTTCTGGCAGTCCATGGTATATTCAATATTCTTCACCAATACCATAATTCAAAGGCATCACTTAAAAGGTTACTTCAGTTTAAGTAACTCTATATAGCTAAGGGATAATCTGTATCTACTTCTAAATACTCTGAATTCATAATTTTCCTTAATTCTGGCAGGAAAAACTCCACTTACTCCCAAAGGTGGAAATGTTTTTTATTTTTTTTTAAATTGTACTTTAGGTGAAGGTTTACAGAACAAATAGTTTCTCGTTAAGCAGTCGGTACACATATTGTTTTATGACCAAAGGTGGAAATTTTAAGAAGCCAGTATGTTCTTAGAATGATATAAACATGGTGCCCATAGAGTAACCAAAAGCAAACAAACCAGGCAAACAGACCAGGAAAATGGGTTTTAAATATTGTGGGAAATTACAATGCAGAAACTGATGTGCTGTTTTTGTGTTTGCTAAAAGTTGTTGGTACCACACACTGTAGGCTCCAAATTAAAGCATCTTTACCTCAACTTGAACTCAACATGGGCATAATGGTAAATAAGCATTGGAAACAAACATTTGCCATGATTACAAAAGGCTGAAGTTCAAACTGAAACGGAAGGGGCTTAAACTCTAAGAGGAATGACTGTTCCAAAACTCTGCAGGAAGTGTTCTGCTTATATTCCTACCTGAGGCACCTGTCATTCATGTGTTCTATATACTTCAAAAAGGTCTATCTCGCTGCTAAGAAGGGATGTGAAATAACATTGGTGGTAGTTTCTTAGAAAAGATTAAGGGTTCCCTGACAGGATCAAAGAAAGAGTATAGAAAAGAAAACGGAAAGTAAACAAAATTATGAAATGGAGAGACTTCAAAACAAGCTTCCAGAAGCTGGTAACTGAAGGAACAGGACAAACAAGAGTATGAAAGAAAGTGTCTCTAAATGTACAATGCCACAGGGAATGATAGGGCCTGTGGTAAACTAAAGAGAGGGTACTGGCAAACCTAAAGGCACCCCAATTTGAACATTTTTAAACCAATATGCTGATCAAAGCTGTCTGCAGGCCAGGTTTGGCCCTGACTATGAATTTAGTATCCCTCCTGGAAAATGAATATACAACTGAAAGAGGTCTCCTGCTCCAAAGGTATGAGGCAGCAGATTTTGGTAGTTCTTTTACTATGAGTAGGAGGCAGCGGAGGAGCCCTGGTTGCGCAGTGGTTAAGCACTCGGCTGCTAACTGAAAGGTGGGTGGTTTGGACCCACCAGCTGCTCTGTGAGAGAAAGATGCGACAGTCTTCTTCTGTAAAGACACACAGTGTTGAAAACCTGAGGCAGGGAATTCAAGTCAACAGCAATGAGTTTGGTTTTGGTTTTTTGGGAGGCAGACAGACAATATCAGGACTTTTACCCTCAGCCACTGGAAAGAGGATCTAACGCTGCTGAATGGTATGTGATGTGGGGATTCATATGTCTAAAACTCATCATACCCAATTCTCCTGAATTGATAAAGGAACAAAATATGACACACAGCATGAATCCAATCCCTAATATATGAGTACTGGGAGGTGGGGCCAAAATGGTGGGGTAGTTAGACACTTCCGGTGGTCCCTCTTACAACAAAGACCCAAAAAAACAAGTGAATCGATTATCTATGACAATCTAGGAGCCCTGAATATCAAAGGCAAAGTTGAGGAATCGGACTGAGTGGCATGGAGAGGGAGAGATGGTTCACAAGCAGTGAGGAGTTGACAGACCTGACCGGGCAATACCCAGAGCCCTTCAGGACAGATCAGCTCGTGGTGCACGGTGAGGCAAGCAGCAGCATTTGGGAGGCGTTTTCCAGATCAGGAGAGACCCAGCAGCAGACAGTCTACTCAGCTATCCAGAACCAGTGAGAAGCAGCCCTCGATTGGTGAAAGATAAGTACTCGTGTCTAGCCTACCATGTGTATCTAAAACACCCCCCTCGGGGAAAACATCTCTCCCATTTACCTCCCCGCTCCCCGCTCTGCACTGGGTCAAGGAGGGCTTCAGCAATTGCCGAGTTCCCTGGGCCGGAACTAGGACCCGTCACGAGCCCTGAGCCATTCTCCCAGCCTTGGAGAGGGAACAAATTAACAAACACGGAAAAAATAATCTGCTGAGTCCCCTAAGCCAGGAACTCAGGGTAGGCACAGCTCACTGTGCCTAGGGACAGGTATAAGAGGTCCAAGCACTTTGAGTGCCTTTTACCCCTACACAGACTTGTGTGGGCCCATTTCAACATAGGCCCTCATTACCACAGCACAGCAGGGTATATACCTGAAGTCTAACTTCAACTGTTTCAGCTGTGAAGTGGTAGGTTCCTGACATTTGACACTGCTCTGCCCATTAAGCAGTCTTTATCTACCCACATCAGGGGCCTGAGGACTGATGGCTCCATCTATGTCACCTAGCCACCTGCGACAGGGGCCCAAGAATAAGAGGTGCCCCCCAGTCCTTACAGCGAACAGCACTGGGTGCTCATAGTCCAGCTGCAAATGCCACCCACCTATGTTCTCTAGGGAACAGGGACATTCTTTCCTCCTAGACACTCGGGGACGGCTGTTAGACCCCCATCTTCCTCAGCGTGTGTCCCTCTGGTACAGCCAGATGCCTGGGCCTACATCAATCACCCATGACCATCTAGGACTGTAGGTGAGAGCCTGCACCACACACTTGGTGGACGACTATCTGGACACCTGAGCTGAATCCATACAGGATGAGTGGGTGGACTCCTGGGCTCACATACTTAGTGGCAGGTCTGGGCACCTGGTAGCAGGACCTTGGAGCTTCAGGGACATGGATGATCACGCTAGCTCGCACAAGCAGCCGACTTGGGCATAACAAAACAAGAAGCCAGGACACAGTAAATATAAAATAAATAAACATAATAACTTATTGATGGCTGAGACAAAAGTCAATATCAAATCACATAAAGAGGCAGTCCATGATGGCTTCAGAAAAATCCTAAAATAAAAACTCTAGAAATTTTCTGGGGGAAGGAATTTTCTGGAAATACCAGAGGTAGAATACAACAGATTAATATACAGAACTCTTCAAGACATCTGGAAGAAAATTATGTAAAACGCAGACCAAGCAATAGAGGAACTTAAGAAGATTAGAAAAGAGCATAATGACAAATTTAACAGGCTGCAAGAATCCATGGACAGAAATCAGAAACCCAGAAGATTAACAATAAAATTTGAGAATAAGACAACTCAGTGAAGTCATAGGAACAGAACTGAGGCAATGGAAGTCACAATGAGTGAGACTGAAGATAAAGTACATGACACCAACTTATTTGAGGAAAAATAACATAAAAAGATTTAAAAAAATGAAGAAACCCTAAAAATTATGTGGCACTATATCAAGAGGAATAACCTACGAGTGATTAGAGTACCAAAACGGGGGGGGATAACAGAAAATATAGAGAGAATTGGTGCAGATTTCTTGGCAGAAAACTTCCCTGATATCGTGAAAGATGAAAAGATATCTATTCAAGATGCTCATCGAACCCCACATATGATAGATCTCAAAAGAAAGTCACCAAGACATATTATAATCAAACTTACCAAAGCCAAAGATAAAGAGAGAATTTCAAGAGCAGCTAGGGATAAACAAAAAGTCATATACAACAGAGAGTTACTAAGACTAAGCTCAGACTATTCAGCAGAAACCACGCAGGCAAGAAGGTAATGGGATGACATATATAAAGCTTTGAAGGAAAAAAAAAAACTGCCAGCCAAGAATTACATATCCAGCAAACCTGTATCTCAAATATGATGGTGAAATTAAGGAATTTCCAGATACACAGAATTTAGGGAATTTGCAAAAACCAAACCAAAATTACAGAAATACTAAAGGGAGTCCTCCCGTTAGAAAATCAGTAACATCAGATAACAACTCAAGACTACAACACAGGACAGAGCAACCAGATATCAAACCAGACAGGGAAGTCATGAAAATAAATCAAAGCTAAAACACTGAAAATAGGGAAACAGACATGTCAATATGTAAAGGATGACAACATTAAAACAAAAAAGAGGGACTAAAAAATGTAGACATAGATTTTTCATACGGAGAGGAAGTCAAGGTGATATAAAGAAATAAAAGACTGGTTTAAACTTAAAAAATAGGGGTAAATATTAAGGTAACCGCAAAGGAAACTCACAATCCTACACATCAAAATAAAAAACTAGGAAAATATAAAGACTCAGCAAATACAAAATCAACAATGAAAAAGATGAAAAGAAAATACATAAGAAAAACAGCTCAGCACACAAAATTAAGTGAAACAGAGAAAGTGTCAACAACACACAAAAAAAGGCATCAAAGTAACAGCACTAAACTCATACCTATCAAGAATTACGATGAATGTATATGGACTATGCACCAATAAAGAGACAGAGTGGTAGACTGGATTAAAAAAACATGATCCATCTATATACTGCCTACAAGAGACACACCTTAGACTGAAAGACACAAACTTAAAACTCAAAGGATGGAAAAAAATATATCAAGCAAACAACATTCAAAAAAGAGCAGGAGCGGCAATATTAATCTCTGACAAAATAGACTTTAAAATCCACAACGAAGGATAAGGAACAAACTATACAATGATTAAATGGTCAGTAGACCAGAACATAACTGTAATAAATATTTACGCACCCAACAACAGGGCTCCAAAATACATAAGACAAACTCTAACAGCACTGAAAAGAGAGACAGACAGCTCCACAATAGTAGGAGAAGACTTCAACACACTACTTTCAGTGAACACAGGACATCCAGAAAGAAGCTCCACAAAGACACGGAAGATCTAAATGCTATAATCAACTAACTTGATCTTATGGACATATACCGAACACATCATCCAACAGCAGCCAACTATATATTTTTTTCCAATGCACATGCAACATTCTCCAGAACAGACCACATATTAGGCCACAAAGCCAGTCTTAACAGAATCCAAATCATCGAAATACTACAAAGCTTCTTTTCTGACCATAAAGTCATAAAAGTAGAAATCAGTAACAGAATAAGCAAGGAAAAACATCAAACACATGGAAACTGAACAACACCTTGCTCAAAAACTACTGGGTTACAGAAGTAATTAAGGGTGGAATAAAGAAATTCATAGAATCAAACGAGAATGAAAACACATCCTACCAGAACCTCTGGGACATAGCAAAAGCAGTGCTCAGAGGTCAGTTTAGAGCAATAAATGCACACATCCAAAAAGAAGAAAGGGCCAAAATCAAAACATTAACCCTACAACTGTAACAAGTAGAAAGAGAGCAACAAAAGAAGCCCTCAGGTGCCAGAAGAAATGAAATAATAAGAATTAGAGCAAAATTAAATGAAACAGAGACTAGAAAAACCATTGAAAGAGTTAACAAGACCAAAAGCTGGTTCTTTGAAACGATCAACAAAATTGATAAACCACTGGCCAAACGGTCAAAAGAAAAACAGGAGAGGAAGCAAATAACCCGTATAAGAAACGAGATGGGTGATATCACAATAGACCCAACTGAAATTAAAAGAATCTTAACAGAATACTATGAAAAATTGTACTCTGACAAATTTGAAAACCTAGAGGAAATGGACAAATTTTGAGAAACTCACTACCTACCTAAACTAACACAAACAGAGGTAAAACAACAAAATAAACGTGTAACAAAAGAAGATCTTGAAAAGGTGTCTTAGTCATCTAGTGCTGCTATAACAGAAACACAAGTGGATGGTTTTAACAAAGAGAAGTTTATTTCCTCATAGTTAAAGTAGGCTAAAAGTCCAAATTCAGGGCGTTAGCTCTAGGGGAAGCCTTTTTCTGTCAGCCTTCTTCTCTTCAGTGTTCCCTTGGACTAGGAGCTTCTCTGCGCAGGGACCCTGGTCCAAAGGACAGGCTCTGCTCCCGGCACTGCTTTCTTGATAGTATGAGGTCCCCGACTCTCTGCTTGCTTCCCTTTCCTTTTATCTCTTGAGGGACAAAAGGTGGTGCAGGCCACACCCCATGGAACCTCCCTTTACATTGGATCATGGATGTGACCTGGGTAAAGGTGGTGTTACAATCCCACCCTAATCCTCTTTAACATAAAATTACAATCATAAAATGGAGGACAACGACACAATTCTGGGAATCATGGCCTAGCCAAACTGTTACACACATTTTTGGGGGGACACAGTTCAATCCATGACAAAAGGTAATTTAAAAACGCCCAACAAAAAAAAAGCCCTGGCCCAGACGGTTTCACTGGAGAATTCTACCAAACTTTCAGAGAAGAGTTAACACCACTACTACTAAGGTATTTCAGAGCACTGAAAACGAAAGACTATTCCAAAACTCATTCTATGAAGCCAGCATAAGTCTGATACCAAAACCAGGTAAAGACACCACAAAAAAAGAAAATTACAGAACAATATCGCTCATGAACACTGATGCAAAAATCCTCAAAATTCTAGCCAAAAGAATTCAGCAACATATCAAAAAACGAATTCACTATGATCAAGTGAGATTTATACCAGGTATGCAGCAACGGTTCAACATCAGAAAAACAATCAATGTAATCCATCACATTAATAAAACAAAAGACAAGAACCACATGATCTATCAATCGATGTAGAAATGGCATTCAACAAAGTCCAACACCCATTCATGATAAAAACTCTCAACAAAATAGGAATAGAAGGGAAATTCCTCAACATAATTAAGAGCATTTATACAAAGCCAATAGCCAACATCATCCTAACTGGAGAGAGTTTGAAAGCATTCCACTTGAGAATGGGAACCAGACAAGGATGCCCTTTATCACCATTCTTATTCAGCATTGTGCTGGAGATCCTAGCCAGAACAATTAGGTTAGAAAAATAAAGGGTTTCCACACTGGTAAGGAAGAAGTCAAAGTATCTCTATTTGCAGATGATATGATCTTATACACAGAAAACCCCAAAGAATCCACAAGAAAACTACTGGAACTCATAGAAGATTTCAGCAAAGTTTCAGGATACAAGAGAAACATACAAAAATCAGTTGGATTCCTCTACACCAACAAAGAGAACCTCAAACAGGAAATCACCAAATCAATACCATTTACAATAGCCCCCAAGAAGATAAAATACTTAGAAATAAAGCTAACCAGAGACGTAAAAGACCTATACAATGAAAACTATAAGACACTACTGCAAGAAACCAAGAGACCCGCGTAAGTGGAAAAACATACCTTGCTCATGGATAGGAAGACTCAACATTGTAAAAATGTCAATTCTACCCAAAGCGATCTATAGATACAATGCAATCCTGATCCAAATTCCACCAGCATTTTTTAATGAGATGGAGAAACAAATCACCAACTTCATATGGAAAGGGGAGAGGTCCCAGATAAGTAAAGCATTACTCAAGAAGAAGAACAAAGTGGAAGGCCTCACACTACCTGATTTTAGAACCTATTATACCGCCACGGTCGTCAAAACAGCCTGGTACTGATACAACAGCAGACACATAAACCAATGGAACAGAATTGAGAATCCAGACGTAAATTCATCCACCTATGAGCAGCTGATATTTGACAAAGACCCAAAGTCTATTAATTGGGAAAAGACAGCCTCTTTAACAAGTGGCGTAACTGGATATCCATCTGCAAAAAACCGAAACAAGACCCATACCTCACACCGTGCACAAAAACTAACTCAAGATGGGTCAAAGACCTAAATATAAAATCAAAACAAATATCATGGAGAAAAAATAGGGACAACACTAGAAGCCCTAATACACAAACAGAATACAAACCATTACTAACAATGCACAAACACTAGAAGAGAAACTAGATAACTGGGAGCTCTTAAAAATCAAACACTTATACTCATCAAAAGACTTGACCAAAAGAGTCAAAAGACAACCTACAAAATGGGAAAAAAGTTTTGGCTACGACAAATCCGATCAGTGTCTGATCTCTAAAATCTACAAGATACTGCAAAACCTCAACAACAACAAGACAAATAACCCAATTAAAAAATGGGCAAAGGATATGAACAGACACTTTACCAAAGAAGACATTCAGCAGCTAACAGACACATGAAGAAATGCTTACAATCATTAGCCATTAGAGAAATGCAAATCATGGCCTAGATACCATCTCACCCCAACAAGGCTGGCATTAATTAAAAAAACACAAAATAAGAAATGTTGGAGAGGTTGTGGAGAGACTGGAACACTTATACACTGTTGGTGGGAATGTAAAATGGTACAACCACTTTGGAAATTGATTTGGTGCTTCCTTAAAAAGCTAGAAATAGAAGTACCATATGATTTAGCAATCTTGCTCCTTTGCATATATCCTAGAGAAATAAGAGCCGTCACACGAATAGAGATATGCACACCCATGTTCACTGAACCACTGTTCACAATAGCAAAAACATGGAAACAACCTAGGTGTCCATCAATGGATGAATCGATAAACAAATTATGGTATATTCACACAATGGACTACTATGCAATGATAAAGAACAACGATGAAGCTGTGAAACATAACCTGGAGGAATCTGGAGGGCATTACGCTGAGTGAATTCAGTCAGTCACAGAAGGACAAATACTGTATAAGACCACTATTGTAAGAACTCAAGAAAAGGTTTAAACACAGAAGAAAACATTCTTTGATGGTTACAAGAGGGGGTGGGGGGGGAGAGTTATTCACTAACTAGATAGTAGACAAGAATTATCGCAGGTGGAGGGAAGGACAGCACACACTACAGGGGATGTCAGCACAACTGGACTAAAGCAAAGTTAAGAAGTTTCCTGAATACAATCAAACACTTCGAGGGACAGAGTAGCAGGGGTGGGGGTCTGGGGACCATGCTTTCCAGGGACATCCAGGTCAACTGGTATAACAAAGTTTATTAAGAAAATATTCTGCATCCTACTTTGGTGAGTGGCACCTGGGTCTTAAAAGCTAGCGAGCAGCCATCTAAGATGCATCAATTGGTCCCAACCCACCTGGAGTAAAGGAGAATGAAGAACACCACAGACACAAGGCAAGTGTTAGCCTAAGAGACACAAAGGGCCACATAAACCAGAGACTCCATCAGCCTGAGACCAGAAGAACTGGATGGTGCCTGGCTACCACCAATGACCGCCCTTACAGGGAACACAACAGAGAGCCCTGATGGAGCAGGAGAAAGGTGGGGTGCAGAACTCAAATTCTAGTAAAAAGACCAGACTTAATGGTCTGACTGAGAATGGAGGAACCCTGGAAAGCATGGCCCCCGGACTCTGTGTCAACCCAGAACTAAAACAATTCCCCAGTCCAACTCTTCAGACAAAGATTAGACTGAACTATGGGACTTAAAAGGATAGTCGTGAACAGTGTGCTTCTTAGCTCAAGTAGATACATGAGACTAAACGGGCAACTTCTGTCCGGAGGTGAGATGAGAAGACAGAGAGGGTCAGGAGCTGGTTGAATGGACTCAGGAAATCAGGGGTAGAAAGGAAGAGTGTCTTGTGACAGTACAGGGAGAGCAATTAGGGTCACATAACAATGTCATGTATAAATTTTTGTATGAGACACTAACTTGAATTGTAAACTTTCATTTATAATACAATTAAAAATATATATAGAGAGAAAAATACATATATATGAGTCCTTACATACTTGCTTCTCCCTCCTAGTCACCAGCTGCCCCCATGGCACTCTCTTTCTGACCCTAGCCATCCGGAGCTAGGACAGAGCTCACTTGTTAAAAGGATACTGTTCTTCAGGCTGTTAAATAGGCAGGTGCCAGCTGCAAGTTTGGGGAGTCCACATGACACTCCAACCTTCTCACCTTCTGGACACAAATTTGGGGCTGGTTTCCCACTACCCGTTCAGAATGTCGGCTGTCAGCTTGGGGGTCCACACAACACACTTTCTGACCTCCTGGTTCCTACCACCCCTTTGGGTTTGACAATTCAATGCAATGAGTCACAGAATTCACAGAGGGTATACCATACTATGACTACAGATTTATTAAAATCAAAAAGGATACAAAAGAGATTGGAATGGAAGGGCTCCCAACACAGAGCTTCCATGTCCCAAGAGACATGTTACCTTCCCAAGGGCAGATGTTCTCACTAACCAGGAAGATCTCTGAGCCTCTATGTTCAGAGCTTTTACTGGCCAGTCCTGCATCGGCTAAATCACGCCTCTTGAGGCTAGTTGATATCAGCCTCCCAGGTGAGTCTTCTCTGGTCAGACCAGCCCCTACTCACCAGCACAAATTTTCATGTGTTGTCTGGAAGTCCCAGACCAAGGCACCTGAATTGCTCCAAAAGTTATTTC
Source organism: Trichechus manatus latirostris (assembly GCF_000243295.1). Classification (NCBI taxonomy): domain Eukaryota; kingdom Metazoa; phylum Chordata; class Mammalia; order Sirenia; family Trichechidae; genus Trichechus; species Trichechus manatus. Next base: position 1,937,149 of record NW_004444201.1, read on the forward strand.
TCCAGAGCCAAGGACAAAGGCCACCTTACCTAGGGTAAAACTAGGTCCCTTAACCCACAAGCAACCTGGATTATTTCTCTTATAATTTTAAAGTCCAGAGACGGTAATGAAAGACACAGGTAATATTTCCATCTGTAACTAACAACTGCCGTGAAGACAGAGGAAGAAATAACACGTTAGAAAACCTGGGAAGAATGTTCTTTACAGGAGGTTTTACAATCTGATCAAGAAAGCTTTGAACTGAAATTTGGCTTCAAAGGAGAAAAGCTCATATTAAAAAAAATCATAAACCTTGTATTTAACACACAATTGGTATTAAAATAGAAAGATACATTTCCAGAAGAAAATACAGTAATTGGAAAGCAGTCAAGGACAACACTACTACCTCATATAACTAAATCTCATTAAACAGTTTTGCAAAAATGTAGCCTTAGGAAATTTAACATGAAAAAAGTGCAATTTAATAGGCACCATGACGTTGTGGGATGGGGCTTAGGAAGTGATTAGATTAACACAAAGAAATCTTTTTCAACAGAAAATTTTAAAACAGAATGGATGGAGGAATTAACAGCATATATAAGAAAGTACACTGTGGAAATTCATGAGGATGAATCCGAGGACCATATTATGAACATGCTAAACGTCAAGCTTTAATCGGTAAGACAATGAGTGGCCGTTAAAAGTTACTGAGCAAAAGCATAAGAAACACACGTGTTCTGATAAAACAGAAGTGTTCATTTGAGACATACCTTAGAAAGGAAACGGAACAAATCTCAAACACTCAAGGGTCTACCAAAAGAAATTTGGATTCCAAAATTGTTTCCTTAAAAGATTTCTTGACCAAGGAAGAAGAAAAATGGAAAAGAATTAAAATTATCTCTCCTTTAGATTCTCCCAAATTTCAATTCAAACCTAATGGCCTCTCTCCTACTACCCCTTTTTCTCCTATGCTCCTCCATTTCCCTTTGCTCCATCACTCCCTCTGACCTGATCCCTTTTCTTCCCCTCAAGCTTCTTAGAAACCCTGAAGTCTCTTCAAAACAGGGTAAATCCCTTAAGGTTGAGCTGACAGCTGTGGTCAAATACTAAGGCCTAAATAAGGTTGGAATAAATTTGCAGAAGAATTTTGAATAGTTTTATGAATTTATAATCCAGGGCTCCCAGAGCTATACTAATCAGTTCATACTTTAGTGGGAACCCCAGATGTCAAAAAAAAAAAAGACTGGAAAAAGCAAAGTGTGAAGAAACTGAGGAAAACCAGAAGGGGTTGGAAAAGGTCTTTCAGACACTGTGGAAAAAAATCTTTCCTGTGGGCTATTATCCAGTTCTGCAAGGGGGGAAAAAAAAAGATAAATCCACTGGAGACTAGCACCTTTAGATAACACTGAGGTGGACATCCTAAAACAAATGTGACACATCTCTCTCCTAACATTTTGTGAAAGATCTTAAAGCAGAAAAAGGGGAAAATTACCTCACTGCCAGACCACCAATGCTTGAACATTTTGAAAGAGCTTTAGAACAAAAGTAGAATTATACACAGAATAAAATGATGGCCATGAGATAAAAGAATGAGATGCCTCCATCCTGCAAAATTAAACATGGGAGGGAATCTCTGGGGAAGAGGCGCGTCCTCAAAGTAGGGTCTATCTTAATGATGTGGATGGAGTAAAGCTTTTGGGACCCCCCTACTTTACCTTCTCCAAGAACTGGTCCCTCTTGATAATGTGTGAGACAAAGTCTCACCATCCTTGCTTGTAAGGAGCATTCTGGCTGTACTTGTTCCAAGACAGATATGTTTGTTCTTTTGGTAGTCCATTGCATATTCAACATTCTTTGCCAACACCATAATTCAAAGGCATTAATTCTTCTTCAGTCTTCCTTATTCACTGTCTAGCTTTTGCATACATATGAGGTGACTGAAAACACTATGACTTGGGTCAGGCGCACCTTAGTCTTCAATGTGACATCTTTCCTTTTTTAACACTTTAAAGAGGTCTTTTGCAGCAGATTTGCCCAATGCAATACGTCCTTTGATTTCTTGACTGTTGCTTCCCTGGGTGTTGTCTATGGATACAGAAGTCCTTGACAACTTCAATTATTTCTCCGTTTATCATGATGTTGCTTATTGGTCCATTTGTGAGGACTGCTGTTTTCTTTATGTTGAGGTGCAATCGATACTGAAGGCTTCAGTCTTTGATTTTCTTCAGTAAGTGCTTCAAGTCCTCTTCACTTTCAGCAAGCAAGGCTGTGTCATCTGCATAACGCAGGTTGTTAATGAATCTTCCTCCAATCCTGATGCTGCGTTCTTCTTAATATAGCCCAGCTTCTCGGATTATCTGCTCAGCATACACAGTCTTACTTCCTATGAAATCTAGTATTTTTCTCCCTTACACAGCTCATCATTACTTTATATCCTGCAACTTAAAATCCTGCTACTACTCTTCTTCCATTACCTGAAGGAAACGAAATTCATCAATGTCTAACACCTGTGTGGCAAACTATCTATGCCCTGAATAGATTAGAAGCCCTCTAAAAATCTCAGACTTAAACTTGATGGTGAGCTTTATCTTAAGGCTTAAACATCAGTCAGGATATGATGTAACAGAACCCCTAGAATAAGACCCCTTGCCAGAGGCAAAATCTGCTAGTCCATGATTTTGAAATATTTTGGAAATAACATTTCTTCAACTCAGCATGAAATCTACTTAAGAATGGTCAGCAGATTAAAGGACTTTTAAGTGTTGTAATGCTTCCTGCCCCTATGTGTCTGTCAGTGTGTCGTATTGTGGGGGCTTGTGTGTTGCTATGATGCTGGAAGCTATGCCAGAGGCATTCAAATACCAGCAGGGTCACCCAGGGCAGACAGGTTTCAGCTGAGCTTCCAGACTAATGCAAACTAAGGAGAAAGACCAAGTGGTCTCCTTCTGAAAATAATTATACAGTGAAAATCTTATGCATAGTAGTGGAACACTGATATAATGCTGGAAGATGAGCCCCTCTGGTTGGAAGGCACTCAAAATACCACTGGGAAGAGCTGCCTCCTCCAAGTAGAGTCAACCTTAGTGACATGGATGGAGTCAAGCTTTTGGGACTGTCACTTGCTGATGTGGCACGACTCAAAATGAGAAGAAATACCTGCAAACATACGTTAATAATCAGAACATGGAATGTACGAAGTATGAATCTAGGAAAACTGGAAATGGTCAAAAATGAAATGGAATGCATAAACATCAATATCCTAGGCATTAGTGAGCTGAAATGGACTGGCACTGGCCATTCTGAATTGGACAATCATATGGTCTACTATGCCGGGAATGACAACTTGAAGAGGAACGGCATTGCATTCGTCATCAAAAAGAACATTTCAAGATCTATCCTGAAGTACAACATTGTCAACAATAGGATAATATCCATATGTCTACAAGGAAGACCAGTTAGTACGACTATTATTCAAATTTACACACCAACCACTAAGGCCAAAGATGAAGAAATGGAAGACTTTTACCAACTTCTTCAGTCTGAAATTGATCGAACATGCAATCAGGATGCACTGATAATTATTGGTGACTGGAATGCAAAAGTTGGAAACAAAGAAGCACTGGTAGTTGGAAAATAAGGTCTTGGTGACAGAAATGATGCCAGAGATTGCATGACAGAATTTTGCAAAGACCAATGACTTCTTCATTGCAAATACCCTTTTTCACAAACATAAACGGTGACTATACATGTGGACCTCACCAGATGGTATATGCAGGAATCAAATAGACTACATCTGTGTAAAGACACGATGGAAAAGCTCAATATCATCAGTCAGAAGGAGGCCAGGGGCTGACTGTGGAACAGACCATCAACTGTTGATATGCAAGTTCAAGTCGAAATTAAAGAAAATTAGAACAAGCCCACGAGAGCCAAAGTATGACCTTGAGTATATCCCCCATGAATTTAGAGACCATGTTAAGAACAGATTTGATACACTGAACACTAATGACCAAAGACCAGATGAGCTGTGGAATAACCTCAAGGATATCATACATGAAGAAAGCAAGAGATCATTAAAAAGACAGGAAGAAAGACCAAAACTGATGTCAGAACAGACTCTGAAACTTCCTCTTGAACAGAAAGTAGCTAAAGCAAAAGGAAGAAATGATGAAGTAAAAGAGCTGAACAGAAGATTTCAAAAGGTGGCGAGAGAAGACAAAGTATTATAATGACATGTGCAAAGACCTGGAGATAGAAAACCAAAAGGGAAGAACATGTTCAGCATTTCTCAAGCTGAAAGAACTGAAGAAAAAATTCAACCTTCAAGTTGCAATACTGAAGGATTCGACAGGGAAAACATTAGATGACGCAGGAAGCATCAAAAGAAAATGAAAGGAGTACAAAAAGTCACTGTACCAAAAAGAATTGGTCGATGTTCAATCATTTCAGGAGGTGGCATATGATCAACAACTGATGGTACTGAAGGAAGAAGTTCAAGCTGCACTGAAGGCACTGGCAAAAAAACAAGGCTCCAGGAATTGACAGAATACCAGCTGAGGTGTTTCAACAAATGGATGCAGAGCTGGAAGCACTCAGTGGTCTATGCCAAAAAATTTGGAAGACAGCTACCAGGCCAACCGATTAGAAGAGATCCATATTTATGCCTATTCCCAAGAAGGGTGAGCCAATCGAATGCGGAAATTATCAAACAAAATCATTAACATCATACACAAGTAAAATTTTACTGAAGATCATTCAAACGTGACTGCAGCAGTGTATCAACAGGGAACTGCCAGAAATTCATGCCGGATTCAGTAGAGGACGTGGAACGAGGGATATCATTGCTGACGTCAGATGGATCCTGGCTGAAAGTAGAGAATACCAGAAAGATGTTTACCTGTGTTTTATTGACTATGCAAAGGCATTGGACTATGTGGATCATAACAAATTACGGATACCATTGCGAAGAATGGGAATTCCAGAACACTTGATTGTGCTCATGAGGAAACTGTACATAGACCAAGAAGCAATCGTTTGAAGTGAACAAGGGGATACTGCATGGTTTAAAGTCAGGAAAGGTATGCGTCAGGGTTGTATCTTTTCACCACACCTATTCAATCTGTATGCTGAGCAAATAATCTGAGAAGCTCGACTATATGAAGAAAAACGGGGCATCAGGATTAGAGGAAAACTCATTACCAACCTGCGTTATGCAGATGACACAACCTTCCTTGCTGAAAGTGAAGAGGACTTGAAGCACTTACTGATGAACATCAAAGACCACAGCCTTCAGTATGGATTGCACCTCAACATAAAGAAAACAACAATCCTCACAACTGGACCAATAAGCAACATTATGGTAAACAGAGAAAAGACTGACGTTGTCAAGGATTTCATTTTACTTAGATCCATGGTCAACATCCATGGAAGCAGCAGTGAAGAAATAAAAGATACACTGCATTGGGCAAATCTGCTGCAAAAGACCTCTTTCAAGTGTTGAACAGCAAAGACGACACCTTGAAGACTAAGGTGCACCTGACCCAAACCATGGTGTTTTCAATCACCTCATATGCATGTGAAAGGTGGATGATGAATAAGGAAGACTGAGAAAGAACTGATGCCTTTGAATTATGGTACTGGCGAAGAATACTGAATATACCATGGACTGCCAAAAGAACAAACAAATCTGTCTTGGAAGAAGTATGACCAGAATGCTCCTTAGAAGCAAGGATGGCAAGCCTACGTCTCACATACTTAGGACATGTTATCAGGACGGATCAGTCCCTGGAAGGACATCATGCTTGGTAAAGTAGAGGGTAAGCAAAAAAAGGGGAAGACCCTCAACAAGACGGAGTGACACAGTAGCTGCAACAATGGGCTCAAGCATAACAATGGTTGTGATGATGGCGCAGGACCAGGCAGTGTTTCACTCTGTTGTACACAGGGTCCCTAAGAGTTGGAACTGACTTGACAGCACCTAACAACAAACAACAACAATGCTTCCCGAAGAGCCCTAGTGGTGCAGTGGTTAAGCACTCACCTGCAAACCAAAAGGTAAAGGGTTCGAACCCACCAGCCACTCTGCGGGAGAAATATGTGACAGTCTGCTTCCATAAAGGTTACAGTCTTGAAAAGCCTATGGGGTGGTTCTACTCGGTCCTATGGGGTCACTAGAATCGGGATCCATTCAACGGCAATGGGTTAACGCTTCCTGAGGATATGGCTATCATAAAAGTAGGAGCTCATACAAACAGTGATAACATACTCAACTACAGAAATGCCCTGGTTCATCATTTCTCCAGCCTGGTTGCCCTCACTAAGATTCTAACACTGATAATATATCCCAAGTGGCCAAACTTTCAGAGAGGTTCAAACAGGCTATTAGAGAATACCAGTGATTGCTTCTGAGTCAGGAAAGGAACAACAGTAGAAATCTGGACTCAAGTTCCAGTTGTCATCACAGTGACTCCAACTCATGGCAACCCCACATGTGTCAGAGTAGAACTGTGTTCCATAGGGTTTTCAATAGCTATTTTATTGGAAGGAGATCACCAGGCCTTTCTTCCAAGGCACCTCTGGGTATACTTGAACCTCCAGCCTTTAGATTAGCAGCTGAGTGAATTAACTGTTTGCACCACCCAGGGACTCCTGGATGAAAATTACGTGAGAATAATCTCTGGTACTTGTGGGATGGTTGCTTAGCAGCACCAGAGGACCTCTAATGGAACTTTGCAAAAATTTTTACATGAAATTACCCACCATAGCAAGCATGAACTAGCTACTGTACTTTTATTAGTGTTGGTGGAGAAACTTTACAATAATTGCTGATACATGTCTTAACTGTCACCAGCATGATCCTGGTAAATACTTTAGAGATTGACTGTTACACAGCATTCTGGCAAGAAAAAGCAAAAAAAAAAAACTAGCCCATATGACAAATGTGATGTAGTGGTATAGCAGCAAGCAAGCATGCAATAGGGTAAAGTGGTGAACTGTAAACTGGAAATTCTACCGTTGTATTTCTGGCATAAAAGAGCCCAAACCTCAGGGCCTCTCTGAATGTCTCCAAATAGATTTCATTAACTATACCCTGCAATGAGATGGACTGACACAGTGGCTGCAACAATGGGTTCAAGCCTAACGACTGTGAGGATGGTGCAGGACTGGGCAGTGTTTCATTCTGTTGTACATGGGGTCACTATGAGCCGGAAGCAATTCTATGGCACCTAACAACAACCACCACCCTACAATGAGTTTTGAATATGCCCTGGTAATTATTTGCTTATTGTTAGGCTGGACTGAAGCCTTTCTTGCTGAAGAACTACTGTTCTAACAGTAAGAAAAAGGATTACTTGATTTTGTATTCCCAATCTTGGGAATTCCAACCTTTCTAATGACTGGGGCACTCATTTTATCAGGCTGTTATTAAAGAGCTTTGCAAAGCCCTACCTATTATTCAGTACTTTATTGTCCATCACCTCTCAATCTTCAGGAAAGGCAGAAAGAACAAACAGAATTCTAAAACTCAAATTAGCAGTATCAGAGACCCTCGAACTTCCATGGCTTATGCTACTGCTTTAATGATAACGGATCTGAGGTTCATCAACTCTCACTTATGAGTTTGTAACAGGTCATCCCATGCATCTAGAGATATTGCTTCTGATTCTAGACTCCACACTACCAAGCAGACATGGTCAAATGCTGCAAGGAACTTATGCAATATACCCAGCTTACCATTAACTATCATTATCATTAATTATCATTAGCCTTTTCTCAACGTCCTCCTAAACTGTCCTGATATAGCTAAAACGCTGGAAACCTTGCTCTGGAAGAGATATTAGAGAAAGACAGTCCTAAAACCCAATGGAAAGAACCTTATCAGGTACTACTAACTTGCACAGCAATGAGACTCTAACAGGTTGATCCTTAGATCCATACCTAGACAAAAATCACCTTAGAATCACAGATTGTCAACAGTGGATACTGTCGTAGATTGAATTGTGTCCCCCCAAAATGTATTGTTAAATCCTAACCTTTATGCCTGTGGTTATAATCCCATTTGGGAATGGGTTGTTATGTTAATGAGCCAGGATTAGCATAGGGTATGTCTTAAATCAATCTTTTGAAATATAAAAGAGATTAAATAAGCCAAAGAATCAGAGATGGGGGAGGACTGATGTCAAGCCACATGGGAAAGGAACCAGGAAACAAACTAAAGAGACAAGGACCTTTCCCCAGAGCCAACGGAGAAAGAAAGCCTTCCCCTAGAACTGGCCCCCAGAATTTGGACTTCTAGCCTAAACTGTGAGAAAATAAATATCTGTTGGTTAAAGCCATCCACATGTGGTATTTCTGTTATAGGAGCACTAAATAACTACAACAGATACCTTAACCTGAAGATAATTAGGAATCTTGAGAGGCTGTCAGTCTTTGTAAGGAGACAGCTTCCATTCCAAATCGTCAGACCAACTGATAACTAAGATGCAGACAGATTCCACCCAAGATCCACAGAAAAAGTCCACAGCTTGTCGTATTTTAGTCTGCTTTTTTTCTTTATTTTCCTAAGTATTTGCTTTCTTCTTTTTCTAGTTTAAAGTTATCTTTAACCTTGTTATCTATAAGGTCTCTATTTTTAATATTGCTTTTTGTACCCTTTGCAATCCTTGGTATAAGTCCAATACTTGGGGTAGTAGGCTCAGTAATATCTCTTGGAATATGTTTATGTCCTAATTCCCAGAACCTATAAATATTAGCTTACATGGCAAAAGGGACCCTGCAGATGTGATTAAGAATTTTGAGACAGGGAGAGTATCCTGGATTACTCAGGTAGATCCAGTATAGTCACAATGAGCCTTATTAGAGGGACACTGAAGGATTCACAGTTAGAGAGAAGAAGGTGACGTGATGAGGGAAGGAGAGACTGCAGTGACATACTTTGAAGATGGAGGAAAGGACCATCAGCCAAGGAATACAAGTAGCCACTAAAAGGTGAAAAAGGCAAGGAAAGAGATTCTCCTCTAGAGCCTCCAGTGGCTTAAAAGAACACAAACTTATTACCTGACAGTTCTGGAGGTCAGAAGTTCAAAATTACCTAGTAGAACTAATTTCGGACTTCTGACCTCCAGAACTGTCAGATAATAAATTTGTGTTCTTTTAAGCCACTAAATGTATGGTAATTTATTACAGCACAATAGGAAACCAATACACATAGCTTCAAATTACTTGTGAACTGGCTAAAGCATACAATTAAAGTGACTTTTGGATTTGTCCACATTTTCCTTTGGGAGCCATCTAGCTTCCCTTGATACCAGTTCCTTATAAGGAATCAGTTGGTTTCCAGGGTAACTGAGCTCAATCATTAGGTGACTGTTTTAGAAGGAAGACACCACAACAGGCCAGACAACCAGAAATCTAGGACTACTGTCCTGTCATCCCTATAGTTTCCTATTTCCACAAAAGCAACACTCAGGGACCTTTCATCAGAGCTAGCTTTGTAACCAACCTTTCACAGATATAGAGCTTACAAGAGAACTAAGGAACAGATGGTACATATTCTGAGGCTGTATCACTTTCACAGATCACATAAGTATGATGCACTACTTCTCTTTTGCTTTCTATCTACCTAATAATCTCAATATTGAAAATGCCATTGCTGGGTGCCAAACCACTCTTGATGAGTGGTACCCAAATGTTACAACACTATTAGACAGCCCCATAGGAGTATTCTGTTTTGGACTATCTTTTCAAGCATATTTGTACAGCAAACACCCTTGGAAGACAGAGGCAGTGTCTACCTCCAGAGCAAAGCGCTCAGTGTCATAAAGGCAATGACTCTCTCCAGGGCAAAAGTGAGGCAAGCTTACTGTCCGCGGTAAAAGATTCAGGTCCTCTAAACTCAGGGTTCCTCTCTGGTAATGTACCCAACTGCATGGACAGGTATCATCTGGCCCTCTTCACATCACTCTGTGGGAACTGGGGCTTGGAGAACCGGCACAAATGTTGACACTGGCACTGCTATTGCCCTTAGTAGTAAATTTCATGTCATCTGCCAGGATCCATGAACCTGTGGTAAACTAACTTGTTGAAACTCAGGCTCTTCACAGTTTCTGAAAGTATGGGGAATTCTACATGCTATGTTTGAGAGATTAGCAGGAGAGTTATACAATGCGAAGGTTACAGGACTATTTGTCCAAAAAGTTCATGAAACTGGACAGGTAGTGGTTCAGAAAAGAGCCACCTAAGATATAATATTTCCTCTCAAGGGAAAACATGTGCTGTTTTAGGGGGAAATGTGGCTATATAATTTTCTGGAAGCTTTAATATTACTGAAAAAAAATTCAGAAGGTAAACAAAGAGATCATGGTGATTTGGCTAACAATTCCATATTTGGTTCTTCAGATGAGGGATGGGATCTGTTCACTTGGCTTAATGCAGGCATTCCCGGCTCCCAGTTTAGAAGTGTATTATAAACTCTGATCATAACCCTTCTGAGTATCTGTCTCTGCTACAGTGCTCAGACATGTGGGCATCCTAGTCTTAAATGCCACTATGCAGCCACTGTCTCATCAAATGATCCAGCAAACGATCATCCACAAAATAAGGAAAACCTGATAGTTATGGAAGTTGAAATAACCAAACCTAGAAACTTAATATGCGATCAGAATATCTCCAAAAGCAGTGAAAATCAGGATTAATCATTTCCCCAGATATTAGTGGTTTATCCTTCAGTTCAGGCTGAAAAATTACTACAAGGAGGGATACTGAGGGAATAATCACCTACACAGCTTACTGTTTACACTAAAATAGCTTCCTATTTAGTTGTCTTCATTAACGTGATTTTACTATTCCAGGGAACTTTCCCAGGAAGATAAAATTGCAAATAACTTTATTATTTATTTCAGGGCTTCCTGGAAATCCATTTACCTGAACACTAAATTACTAAACTTAACCTCATCAGAGTAAATACCTCTACTCAGAACCCTGGATGGTGGTAGCACAAAGGGTTTCTGCTCAGCTACTAACTTAAAGGTTGGCACCCATCGGCATTGCTGAAGATAAGCCTGGCAATCTGTTTTCATGAAGATTATAGCCAAGAAAACCCTACAGAGCAGTTCTACTCTGTAACACGTGGGGAACCCTGAGTCAGAACTGACTTGATGGCAACAGGTTTGGTTTTTGGTTTTTTGTTTTTTCCACTCAGGACACCAGATAACATCAAACAACTATTTACTCTTCAAGACTCACTCTGAAACTGCATCTTGCTGTCCACCGATCCTGAACTATCATGTCATAAAGTTACTCAGTCCTAATCAAGCCCCTGAATCAAACGACCTGCCTCAAGCCAGACGTCAAAAACCTCACAAATATCTCATCCTTGTCCTTCTCAGTCTGAGACTCTACTACGACTCTGCCACGTGAGCGAGTGATCTCCCTTACTCTGGTAAGCAACACACTCAGCTTTGCTTTGTCAACAGGTTATTTTTGGTGCTATTTTTCAGGGAGCAAGCATTCAACCACAACTCAATGGAAAGCCTTCTCTTTCCCTGTGCTCAAAATCAGATACACTCCTATTTACTGAAAACAAGAAACCAATTACTGCCACTAAAATGTACCACTCCCCACATCAATATATTATTAACCCACCCCCTTCCTTCACTACCCTCAATAAGTTGAGAATTTTAAGTATCACCCTCCTCTCCTCAGTATAGATTAATTTTTTTCAAGACTCCTTATTGGAGCACTGATGGCGCAGTGGTTAAGAGGCTCAGCTGCTAACCAAAAGGTGGGCAGTTCCAATCCACCAGCTGCTCCTTGGAAACCCTATGGGGCAGTTCTACTTTGTCCTATAGGGTCGCTATGAGTTGGAAACGACTCGATAGCAACAGGTTTGGTTTGATTTTATTAAGTAACTATACATACCCGGTCTCACTATCTATTTAGATTTGCTAGCCCTGGTGGTGCAGTGGTTAAAGTGCTAGGCTACTAACCGAAAGGTCAGTGGTTCAAACCCACCAGCTGATCCACAGGAGAAAGATGTGGCAGTCTGTTTCCGTAAAGATTACAGCCTTGGAAACCCTATGGGGCAGTTCTACTCTACTGGAGCCCTCCTGGTGGCACAATGGTTAAGTGCTGGGCTGCAAACCGAAATGTCAGCAGTTCGAATCCACGAGTCACTCCTTGGAAACTCTATGGGGCAGTTCTACTCTATCCTATAGGGCTGCTATGAGTTGGAATTGAATCAATGGCCACGAGTTTGGTTTCTTTGGTTTATATATTTAAAAATATATTAAAAAGCCAAAGCAAACATATTGCTGTCGAGCCAATTCTGACCCATACTGACCCCAGACGACAGAGGAGAACCGCCCCATAGGGTTTCCAAGGAGTGGCTGGTGGACTCAAACTGCCAACCTTTTGGTTAGCAGCATATCACTTAACTACTGCACCATCAAGGCTCCTATCTATTAATACACAAGTTTAATTCACTCATATTTCTTGTTACAGCTGACATATTTAGACTCATTCTACCTATCTTATCCTTGTTTTTCTCCTTAATCATTTTTTCTTTTCTTTTTTTCTAAATTCTTCTACATTTTAGCTATCTTTTAGAGCAGCACCCCACTTTTCCAGTACCAAATTCTGTCTTAGTTATCTAGTGCTGCTACAATAGAAATACCACAAGTGGATGACTGTAACAAAGAGAAATTTATTCTCTCACAGTCTAGGACATTAGAAGTCTGAATTCAGGGTTCCAGCTCCAGGGGAAGGCTTTTCTCTCTGTCGGCTCTAGAGGAAGGTCCCTGTCATCAATCTTCCTTGGTGGAGGAGGTTCTCAGCATAGGGACCTCAGGTCCAAAGGACGCGCTATTCTCCAGGCTCTTGTTTCTTGGTAGTATGAGGTTCCCATGTCTCTCTGCTTGCTTCTCTCTTTTATATCTCAGAAGAGATTAACTTAAAACACAATCTAATCTTGTGGATTGAGTCCTGCCTCTTTAACATAACTGCCGATAACCTTACTTCATTAACATCGTAGAGGCAGGATTTACCACACACAGGGAAATCACATCAGATGACAAAATGGTAGAGGGAAATCACATCAGATGACAAAATGGTGGACAATCACACAAGACTAGAAATCATGGACTAGACAAGTTGACACACATTTTTGGGGGGGAAACAGTTCAATCCATTAACAGTCGCTATGAGTGGAATCAACTCGATGGCAAAAGGTTGTTGTTTGTTGTATTTCTAGGCATGTGTCTTTCTTCACCAGTCCATCTGAGAACTTGGTGATTTCTTTCAGTTAGTAGATGCAAATCATTCTTCAGTTTAGGGAATATTTCTTCTATTATTTAATTGTGACCTATCATCCTTCTGTTTCCATATGTTAAATTTCTTGGATTATTGTCTCATATTTTTCCCTATAATTTTTAATGCTTTTTATTTTTCCTCTATGCTCTACAATATTTTTCCACTAGTTCCTACAGGCCACTAATTCAATCTCAACAATGAGCATACTTATCTCTACCTACTGAATTGTTCTGTTGGGAAATCTTGTTTAATAGCTCCAGAAAGCACCGTGCTGCAATTGAATCTGCTTAAGTGATCTCATCATTATGTCTTCAGGCCTCTCTGATTCTGAAGTTCTGTTGTCTTCCCTGTTCTTCTTCCTAAGTGTTGGTGCCTCTTAGACAGACTGTTATTTAGCTCACTGGAACTCAGCTTTGGTTGCTGGAGTATCCCACGCAACAGCAGAACATAAGCAGAAAAAGGTGCAACAGTCTCTATCCCTACGGTAGATGGATTATTGTTCACAGCTCTTTACTCTCTCCTTTGACAGAATCATACGTCCACACCCTTCACCATGTGACTGCAGAGCCTCTCACCCGTGAACAGCGTATACTTCCCAGTCCCACTGGTATCAGACTCGGCCACGTGACTTGCTTTGGCCAACAGAATGTGAGTATAAGTAACAGTGTGCTTGGTTCCAGGCCAAGACTACTGTATGCAGGTTCTGCTCACTCTGTTGCACTTCTGCCATTGGCCAGGAGAGCAACAGGCCCAGAGTCTCAAAATGAAGAAATACGGAGCAGACCTGAACAAGTCCCACAGCCTGAGCTGTCCTAGCTAATCCACAAATCCATGATGAGAAAAATAAATGTTTATTTTGTAAGCCATTGAGATTTAAGATTGATTGTTCTACAGCATTTGGGGATTGGGGGCGGGGGGAGGGGGCTGTCCAATATGACAAATATAAGCTGGTGGTACAGCAGCTACCAGGTTCCTAGTACCCCAAATGAAACACCAGAAGAATGCTTCCCAGTCTGAAATACCCTTGCATCCTTGTAGCATCATGTATAAAAATGACTCCACCAACTCTTTTTAGTTCATACCTGACCCATGGGAAGCCTGGAATACCAGGCAAATGTTGACTGTCAGGGTATCCTCAGATTTCTGGAGCTGTTTCTCATCCCAGGATGAGCATCGTTTCAATTCTTGCCCCAAGGCCTTTCCTATGCTAGTCTCTGATTCTTGACTAGCCCTTAAAATAGGAAACCCCACAAATGCAATGTCAGTGGCGGCAAGAGAACCCAAGGCCCTACTTGCATGTGGATTATCTAAAGCCCCACCCCAGCAGTTACAGGAATCCAGAGAGGGAAACAGAGTGGAATTAGGAATAAAAAAGGGTAGAATTATTCATTCAGAAGGCTACCAGTTGCCGAGAATTGCTCTTTTTAAAAATTTTTATCAACGTGATAATTTTTACAGCTACTTTACAAGCCAAATAATAAATCTGTTTCTCTAATTACTTCCTAGAATCAAAATGAGACAAAAGAAAGAAAAATTGGACATATACACAGAAAAACAAGGAACAAATCCCATTTATCACTTGCTTTAAAGCACAGGTAAATAATACCATTGAATCATATAAAATTAAACCTAAACCTACAAAATCAGGTTTTAAAAATTTAGATAAGTTTTCTCAGTCTGAAAAGGCTTCCTCCACTGAGATTAAGAAGTCTGCAAATAATAAGTTAACAAATGACTGAGAATCAAGTGACTCAACTATATGCCCCTGGAGGTTTAATACTGTCCTCACTCACCATTTTCAATAGATGTGTCTTCAGGCAGATCCACATCAAGCATAAGGTCATCATCCTCAAGGTCACATGATTCAAGATTATTCAGGATATCCTGTGAGCAAAAGCAGTAAAAAATACTATAACCTAGATTCAAAGGATTTGTGAAATCATTAGTTTTGAAAACACCATACCATATGATCAACCTGGTTTTACTCAGTATTTGTGTAGTAAGAATAAAACAGATTTTAAAAATAAAATTTTAAAAACTAAAAAAAGGAGTTGTTTTCAGTTTTTCCCATGGTGTGGAACACTGACATAAAACAATGATATAAGCCTTTAATGATGCCCATATTCCATTTCCTTTTTTGTGCCAAACCCCCTACTATTACCATCACCTCCACTGCCACTACCTTGGTTTTAGTTCAATTTGTTCTTTCTCTATAGTAGAACTGGACTACTCAAACTGATAGAAACAACCCCTGATGGGTTCTATTTGCAATCTTGCTAGCTTACATCTCTTTAGAAAAGTAGTGTTTTCCTTTCAAAGACTCTTGTTCTAATTCCTAAAAAAAAACAGAATAAACAAAAACTAAGTTTAAGGTAAGGAACTCAGTTTGACCTACAGCCCACTGGTGGACCAGAGTATCCTTCTAATAAGCCAAGAATTTATCAAATATTACAAGACCTTTCTTTAGTACATATAAGTAAAAAAGTTACAACTCCATCATTTTCTAAACAACTTACAGATTATGGACATGAAAAACTCCTATAAAAGGAAATTATCTACTTCATTACAGATAACATGAATAAAATGAGAATTGTTCCCTATGTCAGGTATTGCATCTAAATACTTCCCTCCTTCCAGGAGCCACTGAGGACTAAAAGTAACTAGAATAATTGTTATTTACCAAAAAAAAAAACAAAAAAACCCCTCTGGATAATTATTTAACCTTGACATAAGTAAGAGGTATTTCTCAGAATCACTTTCCATCCAGAAATTTGCTGTCCATCAAGTTGGTTCCCGACTCGTGGCAATCCCATGCAAAATGGAGTAAAGCATTCCCTGGTCCTGTACCATCCCCATGATCAGCTGTGAATTGAACCACTGTGATCCACTGGCTGGTTTTCAAAAGTAGATCTTCCTAGTCTGTCTTAAATCTGGAAGCTCTGCTGAAACCTGTTCAGCATCATAGCAACACACAAGCCACCACAGACAGTCAGCTGGTGGCTGAGCTTTAGGTGCACTGGCTACGCGCATTCGAGTCTCCTGCGTGAAAGCAGAGAAGTCTACCACTGGTTGACCTCCTTAATATATAAAACCAAACCAAACCAAACCCGTTGCTGTCGAGTTGATTCTGACTCATAGCAACCCTACAGGACAGAGTAGAACTGCCCCATAGAGTTTCCAAGGAGTGCCTGGTGGATCCAAACTGCCGACCTTCTGGTTAGCAGCCGTAGAACTGAACCACCAGGGTTTCCCCTTAATTAAAAAGATGAACATGATAATGAAAATGAACATTAAAGAAAAAAATTGGCAAACAATTCATGTAATAAGTATAAAATAAAGGACCAATAAATATGATGTAGAATTTTAATGATTAGAAAGAACACTAACCCCAATGTTGTGACTTATCAGAATAAGAAGAATACAGTACTCATCCAGTACTACAGACAGAAAAAGATTCATATCAAATTTTCTGGAGGCTAATTTATTATAATTTAGGTAAATTCTTTTTTTAAAAAAAATTCTTTCTAATAATTTATCCCTCAGAGATAATCAGACAAATACACAAAATGTATGCATAAGTATGGTCATTGTAGCATGTTCAAAATGGCAAAAAGTAAAAACAACCTAAATTCCCAACAGAAAAATGGTTAAACAGCAAGTATCACACAGTCATACAATGGACTATTCTGTTGTTCTTAAAAAACATAACACAATATAATTATAGACAGAGAAAGATGTTAACTGGGGGAAAAAATAAAACCAGACTTGGGTGTTTAAAATCTTTTGCTCTTATACATAATGCTTCCTGGATCCCTATAGATTAAAAGTAAAATGAATGAATCCATCTGTGTATCAAGTTGATGGCATAAACTCAGAGAGAAACTATTTCAACTGTTTTAGTAATTATATCACGAGTAATACTAATATTATTGACTGTTGTGTGAAATAACTTATGTTGGTGTATGTTGAAAAATGGATTCTCATCTTAGTAAAAAGGAGATGAGGCTATAAAATCAATTAAGTTTAGTTATATATTCCTGAATTTGAATGGGAAGTATCATACGAACACAAGAAATATTTCATCTTAAAAGAAAAAAAAAATACATCACTTGCACTGCAAAGGCCTAAATGCTAACTGAAAAATAAAGCAAGTCTCTAAAACAGCATATACAGAATAATCCATTTTATGAAAAGTTGTATAATATGCACACAAAAAAGTTGGAAGGAAACCAAAACACAGATTAACTATGGGCTTTTTCTTCCTTTTTTATTAAAAGTACCTGCGTTCTTTCGCTTTCTACAATAAGCATACTGACTTGTGTAATTTTACTGCCCCCCCAGAAAAATATATATCTTCTATAAAAACATATGACTATTTGTGTACATATGTCTGAGCATGTGTGAAACAAGATGGCGCTGGAGGTGCAGGCTGATCTGACAACTAACACCCACACCAAAGAATTAAAGGAAATAAAGCCTCTAACATTCTAGGTTCACAGAAGAGCTTGCTAAGAAGCACCAAATCAGCAAAAGGAGCACTGCTACCTTTGTTGAAAATGTTGTTCAACTGTTAACAAGTAACTAAACTCTACATTTGTTTTGTGTGGTTCTCTGTTATATCATTTTATAATGAAAAAGGTTTAAAAAACAAAAAACTAGCCTTGAAGAACAGGAATGAGCCTGTTCTAACAAGTACGAAAGTGATGGGATAATTATATCATTTACTAAGAAAGTCTATTAGCCAGTGGAAAAGGAAGGGGGAAAACAGCAATAGTGACTGGAAAGGAAGGAAGGAAGGGAGGAACGGAAGAAGGGAGGAAAAATCTTTCAGGTTTATGCCTAAAGTTAACACTTCCCAATAAATCAAGTATATATGATTTTTCAGAAATTTATCTAGCCACATGGAAAGATGCTAATCATATACTATAAAATGGAGAAAAAAGCAGATTATAAAATATGTACAGTAGGACTTCATCTTTAATACTGAAAAATACATTTAAATATCTAGAAGGTGATAAACCACAGGATTAAAGCACTGTAATCTTTCATTAGGTGAGACAATAAATGTGTATGTTCTTTACATTCTATGTTATTTTTCTATAATAAAGACATAGTGATTTTATAATAAGAAAAACTTCATTTTCAAAAAAGCATACTCGCCACTGCTCACTGGTCATAGTCTCATATATCATATATATATAGCTCATCTCTAACCTTGTAATGAAAAGTCTGACTCCATTTTTTATGTTCGACCACTAGCAGCTTTTAAGCCACACACACCGCCTTCACCTCTTGCCCCACATCCGAGCAAGCCCCTAAGAAAGCCTAGATCTTCCTCCCCAGGTGCCAGCAGGAAAGTTCAAACCATGTAAAGCCAGCCTATGCTTGGGAACTGTTACCCTGGCCCATCCCCTAACCTCAATAAAAACCAGAGCCACTTGCCCCTCCCTCCACTCAAGCCACCTGGACCAGTTTGGGTGCCTGCCCTGCTCTCCCCAGAAAATCTCATTACATGAGTAATATGGCTTTTTCATATTCTCTTGGTACCTATGTAACATGATCAATCTTGATATCTGAACCAATTTTGGATGAGGGAGTTGATCTCACCCTCCACAGGGCAACCACAAAACACAACCTCAATAATTAAACAAATACAGATACCAATATATGCAAGGCACTATGCTGGGCACAGGATACAGCTATGTAAACAAGACATAATCCCTACCCTCCAAGGCTACGTGTCGCCCACCCCAAACAGGTAATTTCTATCCCAGTACAGTAATTGCTCAAGTGCAAGGGGACACATCTAAGTCTTGGCAAGTCAGAGACAACCTAAAAATAAGTCAAATCAGAGAAACTCCAAAAAATAAAGCAAAAGTTAGCCTCTAGAATATGGGAAAGAACACCTTGTACACAAACAGTAGGTGAGGGCAAAGAAACAAAAAGCATGATTCATTCTAGGGGTTGCAAAATTTTTCTCAAAAGGCCAGATAGTAAATATTTTAGGTTCTGGGGACCAAGGGGCAAATTAAGTTAGTGCTTAAAAAAACCATTTAAAATGTAAAAACCATTTTTAGTTTGCAAGCCATTATTCAAATAACCGTAAGTAGTTTTATTATCTCTCTGTATAAGTACAGAGTATAAGGGGAAGAAATGGAAGTGGATCTACATCATGAACTAGTTAGGCCACATTAAGGAGTTCAGACTTTATTTCAAGACGGGGCTACAACCAAAGAATTTTAAAGAGAAGTGAAAAAATGAGATTTGCATTTAAGAAATATTATTCTGGCTACAAGGTAGAGAATGGACTTCAGTAGGGCAGAGAAGCCAGTATTGTGGTTATTGCAGAATCCATGTGACATAAGATGGTAGCTTGATATTAGTTAAGTGTCGTAAAAATGAAGAATAAGCAGATAGTTATGAAACTTGTTCAAGAGTTAGAATCTACAGAACTAAAGTTGACTGAGAAGAAAGGAAGGTGTCATAGATGACTCTTAGGTTCCTGGCTTGAGAAACAGAATGGATGATGCATATTCACTGAAATAAAGTACAAAAAAAGAAAGACCAATTTTAGCAGGAGATTTAAAAACTCAATATATAGTTCTGAAACCTGATGATTTTGATGTGTATGCTGCATCTTCAGGAAGACATGCCCAGGAGATAATGGAATAAAGGGGCCTGGAGTTCAGCAATGAGACTTGAAATGCAGGACTCTGCATCACACAGGTGACAAACGGAAGATGTATGAATAATGAGTTTGACAAGGTCTCGAGACAGTGCAGAGTGAGAAAATTGGTTTCTAATATCTTTTTTTTCTTCATCTTTATATGAGGTCTATGTTTCTCCAGTATCAGATTTGAGAAGAGCTATAACAGAAATACTGTTAGACCTTGCGATATGGGTCTAGGCAAAGGAAGAAGAAGAAAAAAAAAATTCATCTGTAATTTTTCTTCACCAGTTTAGAAATCTGTCATCTGCAAAGAGTATGCTCTGAATTATTACAGGTAGAGAAGAAGTCTTATAGCACAGAAACTTATTAACAGGGGAGAGTTTCTTTCCCACGTTTGTTGCGGCAGCCTCCTCTAACTTGTAACCCTACACTTGTTGGGAGCCAATATCCACCCACATTTGATTTACTTAAAAGACCACACCTAGCACAAACACTGGCTATGAGCACAACAATGAAAACTCAAATCAGTATTATCTCTGGATTACAAAGACTTCTCACAAGCCTCAATGGAATTAAAACTCTTGACTAAGAATGTATTAGCAGGGCTACCACAAAACTTCCTGGTTCTCTGAGGATGTTTTTCCACTCATATAGAGTAAACTTTGCAATGGTGGAGCAGTGCTTCCTTCACACTAGTTTCTTCTTCACCATAAATTGAAAGAAAGCATAAAAGTTTCTGGCAAACAAATGACATGATCACTAGTCTGTTTAATTATCATACAGTAAAATTACTATTTTTTCTTCAAGTTTACAGTTTTATAAATTTTAAAACACTTATAGATTTGTTTAACCACCAACACAATCAGGATATACCCTCTACCTACCCTGGGAACAACTAATGTATTCTCCATCGCTATAGTTTTCCTTTTCAAGAATGTCATGTAAATGGAATTATACACTATATAATCTTTTGACACGGGCTGCTTTTTATTCAGCATAATGCACCTTTGAGGTTCATCTAAGATGTTGAATGTATCATTAATCCCTTCTCTTCTACTCAGATCCACAATTAATGTTAAACACTATAAATTTCCCTCTAAGCATTGCTTTAGCTGCATCCCACAAATTCTGATTTGACACATTTTCTTTCAGTTCAAAATATTTCCTAGTTTCCTTTGAGAACTGCTTTTGACCTATGGATTATTTCAGAGCATGCTGAAGATTTTCCTACTATCTTTGTTATTAATTTCTATTTTAATTTCATTATGGTCATTACACACATACTTAGTATGATTTCAATTCTTTATGACTCAGGATCTGGTCTTTCTTGCTAAATACTATTTGTGCTTTAGAAAAATGTACATTACATTCCTGTTAGGTAGAGTGCTATATAAATGTCAATTATGTTGCTGATAGTGTTGTTCAGTTTTTCTACACCCTTGGGAAGTTACTGTCTGCTAATTCTATCAATTACTGAAGGAGGAACTGTTGCAATCTCCAGCTATAATTGTGGATCTGAGTATTTTTCCTTTCAGTTCTTTCATGTATTTTGAAGTTTTGTTGTTAGGGGCATACACATTTCAAACTGCCTGTCTTCTTGATGAATATACCCTGTCATCAGTATGTAATGTATCTCTTCATACTTGGCTCTGAAGTCAACGTTGTCTGACATTAATATAGCTACTCCAGCTTTCTTTTGATTAGGGTCTTCAAGGTATGTACCTTTTTAAACCATTTTATTTTTAACATAAAATGTAAACTTTTACTTTTATATACAACATGGTTTTTTTCATTTTAATCCACTGAACTAAAAAATAGGTCAAAAGGAAGAAGAAAATAGAACTAAAGCACTGAGAGAAAAAAGAATGGAAAGAATTGAACTGATTTAAAGAACATGTGATGGTGCTCTGGTGGCATAAACAGTTAAGCGCTTGGCTGCTGACCACCAAAAGGCTGGCAGTTTGAGCCTACCCAGCCGCTCCACAGGAGAAAGACCTGACAGTTTGCTTCAGTAAAGAATATAGCCTAGAAAACCCTCTGTCACATGGGGTCGCTTTGAGTCACAATCAATTTACCACCACCCAACAACAACAAAGAACATGCGAGACATAATCAAATGTTCTAATATCCATGCAATTGAAGTCCTCAAAGCAGAAAAGGCAGACAATGGGGCACAAGTAATATCTGGAGAACTAATCACCAAGAATTTTCCAAAACCACAAAAGTACCTGTTCATCTTGTGCCTAGTTTCAACTTATATGTGGCCTTATATTTAAAGCCTGTCCTATAAACAACATATAAGTTGTTTTTAAAAATCCAGTTTAATAATCTTTGTCCTTTAATTGGGGTATTATGCTCATTTACATTTAGTGTAATTACTGATATAAATTGGTTTAAATCTTATGTTGCTACTTCTTCCTATGGGTTCTTTCTCCTTTGCACTTTTTCCTTTTGCATTTTTTCAGTCTGCCTTTCTATTAGTGTATTTCATATCTCTATTTGATTTTAAGCTATACCTTTTGTATTGTTTTTATTCATTAAGATTAAAATATGTATCCTTAAATTTTTACTTTTATGCATTAGTACTTACCACTTCATGAATACTGGAAGACCAAAGACTGAACACATAGTTGTCTTGCCTTCTTCCTGAGACCCAAAAGAAGTAGTAATAAAGTACAGAAGAGAATAAATCCATGCAGTGCAATGGATTTCCTTTTGTGTGGCCTTTCTAGACATGGTCTTGTAACACCCACCCAGGTTACTGCGGGGGACTGTATGATAGGGTAACTGTGGTGCACCAAGGTCAGTTTTGCCATCCTGCTGGGCTTGATATGAGCCACTGGAGGCGAGAAAGAGAAGAGTCCACCACCACCAAGGAAGGAGAGACTGGCAGGAGACAGGCAGGAAAGACCCGCAGGAAGATGGCGGTGGGCTTCCCAGCCCATGGAGCAAGAAAGCTAAGTGCCTTTGGGCAAGACTGAGGACCAGGGAAAAGCCTATACCCGACTCACGAATTTGGGACTTGTCAGCCTCCACAACCATGCACGCCATTTCCTTTATACATTTGTGAGTTCTATGAGATGTTGCAGCAAATTAGGGAACCCAAAGACAGGAGAGAGAGTACTGAGGAGACAGGGAGTAGTTGATGTTAGAGATGATGGAGTGGTACAGCAGCTTGGAAAATTAGACATTTGGGACATCTTTAACCTCTGTCTCATAGGAGCCAGAAATTATTCATTCAATCCATAATAGCAAATAAACTTGGAGAAGTCAACAGTGGGCTGGAGATAAACATATTTTCGGAACAAAGAGAACAGATGGGAAAGTATAGCATAACACCCAGAATGGAAGAAGACATCATCCAGAATATGCAGGTGAAGGACAGCATGTATTACGTGAAAGCCAAACTTCCCAGTGAATGCAAGTGAGCAGGACTGAAATGAAGGCTGAAAACAGAAGAATGAATAAAGACTGTCACACTGTGTCAGCTGGTCATTAATTACCCCCTCACATACAGACCCAATCCCAAAGTGACAGGTGGTTTAGAAGTTATCCTTGGACAAAAGACCAGATGGTTTCTTCTAAAGAAATTTAACAAACTACCTAGAAAAACTAGAACTTCAGATGTAGGTGTGAGCACCTCAGAATAAAACCTCATTCATTCTATCACCTGACAGCCTCCTCATTCATGCCACCCAAAAGCAAGGTTTCCAAAATACTCTAAAACAAAACTTTACAGTCAAAATAATGTTCCCTGATGAACAGTGATGGAAATTCACACTAGAAAAATCAGGCTAGTCTTTCATTCTTAAACATGGAAAAATAGACAAAATGTTCAAAAAAAAAAACAAAAAAAAAAGCACACATTTGAAGAAAACGAAGAGCATGAATGAGAAGAGTCAACATAAACCAACAAATTCACCCCAGTTAAAAATAGAAACCAGGGAAAAGAAGAAAACTTTTGAAAATTCTAATAAATTCTCTAGGAACCTGAGAAAAGATACTCTATTAATGAAGTAAGAACAAGATACTATTTGAAAAAGAAAAAAAAAAAGCTTTTGGAAATTAAAAATCATTGCCTAAGTATCTTACAAAATTACTTTTACATTTATCATTTGATCCAACAATCACAACTTTATTAATCTATTCCCAAAATACATAAAGAAAAGGCTATTCACTGAACTATAACAGCAAAAGCGTAATATATACTTGCTTACAAGCTGAGGGGACACAATATATACATGTTTTCTTACTTTCTGAAGAAAAAAATTGAGTGATTAATAATAAAATCCAAAATTTAACCAAATATCTATATATTCATCCCTCTCCCCATTCTTAGTCTATATAATATGCTATTGTGGAATCATATGGATGTTTGCATTATTTCTAATCTTTTACTATTATAAATAATGCCTCAATAAATCCCTAAAAATAAAAAGTAAAATGAAATAAACGAACCCAACCATGTGTCAAGTTGATGGCATAACCACTCAGAGAGAAACCATTTCAACTAGGGAAAATAAAAGAAAAAAAAAAAATCTTAAGCTGTTCTCAGTAATTATATTGTTGTTGGTGGTATTTTTACTCTGAGACTGTTGTGTATACTCTCACATAAACCAAACGAGTTACTCTGTTGGTATTTGTTGGAAAATGAGATTCTCAACGGGGAAGGGGGGAAGATAGAGATGCAAAGTTCAGTAAAAATCCTATATTCCTGAGTTTGAATGGGAAGTATCACTATGAACTCATGATGTATTTCATTTTAAGAAAGAAAGAAAAAAAAAAATTACTTCCTAGCTCTGTCCACGGAAAAGGCAGAAACAACCAACCCAATAGCAATCAACACCTCTAATGCCCTGATTATAGTCTTTAAATACTATTTCCCACTAAAATAAGGGTTCTATGGAAAAATGGCTGATTCTAGTTTGGAGGCTGAAAATGTACCAGAACACATTGTTTTAATACCAGAAAGCAAGGAGGCTATCAAAGGCTACTGGGGTTATAGTGAATGAACTCAGAAGCTAATCTGAAGAGACAATCACTGGCCAAAGATAGGACAATCTGAGCTGCAACAAGAATTATAACTGCAGTAGGTTAAAATACATCAAATACGTTTAAATCAAGGAGTCCATGAAGATATTCAAGATATAAGAAAAAAGGAAAGGAAAGGAAAAAAATCTTAATTGATTACCATGGGAGCATAGCAGGGAACTAGCTCATTATATCGAAAATCAGTAAAGGAAAGACTCAAGTATGTGTTCTTCTATTAACAGGTTTCTCTTTATATGAATATTCCAACTAATGTATTAAGAACTGATTATCATTTCATATGCCAACATCAAAAAGACAGTCAATCTGGCCATATGATGAGCTTTCTGTTAAAAGCACAAACCATCATCTAAGGAAGAATTACTGGTGGGGGTGAGGAACGAGGAGGGGAGCATTTCATCTTAATCAAGTTTCCAGATTTAAGAACCAAAACAACAGGAAAAACACGAACACAGAAATACGTTAAACAATACCATAGGTAGACAAACAGCAACATACAGATTTTGAGATTGAGAATCTCTACAGAAGTGACACTTAGGAGGGCAGTCCATCAACCAGCTGCATCAGCATCACTTGAGAGCTTGTGAGAAATGTAAACACACAAGACCCACCCAGACGTACTAAATAAAAGTATCTCTGGAGGTAGTGTCAAGGAATCTGTTTTAACAAGCTTTCAAAGCGATTCTTGAGAAGCACAGCTCTACCAGATAAGTAACCTACCAATCTGGCAAAGAAAAAAGGAAAGAGAAACAAGCAGAAAGAAACAAGTGAAACATAGATTAACAGATCCTCAAGAAACATATTAACTGACTGCAACGTAAAGACCTTACTTGGATTCTGACTCAAACAAATTAATCTTTTAAAAAATATTGTGAAAAAACTTTAACACATACTTACTAGATACTCAATAATAAGAATATGAAGACATTAAGAATATTAAAAAACAAGACCAAATTATATTTTGTCTACAAGAAACCCACCTTAACTACAAAGGCTCTGATGGGTTAAAGTAAAGGGATGTGGAAAGATGCATCATGTTATCACTAATCAAAAAAAAAAAAAAAAGCTGGATTATCTATATTAATTTCAGAAAAAGTAGACAGTAGACTTCAGGGATAAAGAAGGGCACTACGTAACGATAAAAGGGTCAATTTTCTAAAAAGACATGAAAAACAGAACTGTGAGGCAAAAACTGATAGAACTGAAATGAGAAATAAACAAACCCCCTATTAAAGTTGGATACTTCATCAACCCCTCTTATCAGTAATTGACAGACCAACTGGATCAAGCCTATAGAAAATCAGTAAGGACATAGTTGACCTGAACAGCACTATCAATCAACCTGATCTAACTGACATTTATAGACTACTCCATGCAACAACATAATATACATTCTTCTCATGCTTATATGGAACATTCACCAATATAGACCATATTCTTCCATAAAATATTCCTTAACGAATATAAAATAATTAAAATAATACAAAGTATGATATCTGACCGTGGTTGAATTAAACAAGAATTAAATAAAGATAGCTGGAAAATCTCCATATTTTCAAATTAAATAACACACTTCTAAATACCATGTAAGTCAAAGAAGAAATCTCAAGAGAAATTAAGGAATTTTCTACCTCAATAAAAATGAAATACAATTTATTAAAATTTGAAACATGCAGCAAAAGCAGTGCTTAGAAGTAAATCTATAGCATTAAAAACACATATTACAAAAGGAGAAAGATCTAAAATCTTCTCCCTTAGGAAACTATAGAAAGAAGCAATTTATGAAGAAAGAGCACAGAAGAAAAGAAAAATTAGAGGTGATACCAAGCAAACTGAAAACAGGAAAATAACAGAGAAAATTCAATGAAACCAAAAGTTGGTTCTTAGAAAATACCAGTAAAATTGATAAGCCTCTAGCCAGGCTAAACAAGAAGAAAAAAAAGATGACTCAAATCACCAATATCAGAAATGAAGGCGTAGTCATCACGATTGAGCCTATGTACATTAAAAGGATAATAAAGGAATACTACAAACAACTCTATGCCCATGTATTTCATAATTTATATGAAAGGCATCAATTCCTTGAAAGACTCAAGCTACCAAAACTCACACAAGACGAAATAGGTAATTTGAATAGGCCTATATCTATTAAAGCAATTGAATCAATAATTCTTCCAAAAAAGAAATCACCAGGCCCAGAGGGTTTCACCAGTGAATTCCACCAAACATTTAAAGAAGAAATGACACTAACTCTATCAACCAAAGTTCATTGTTTATGTACAGTCTTACAGACTCCAGTTCCAAAGTTACTTAGGTCAACACCTTATTCCCACACCCCCTTCTGTAAGGCTGTTTCATACACACACTTGTAATACATTTATAATCTTCTGTCACATTTTGCACTGCGTCCTGAGATCCCCCAACCTCCTAAGTGCTTTTTTTTTTAATTTGCATATATTAAGGTTTACTTTTCATGCTGTCAAGTTCTATGGGTTTTGACAAATGCTTAATGTCTTGTGTTCATCATTACAGTATTATACAGAATAGTTTCACCACCCTAGAACATCCTCTATGCTTCATCTATTTCCACCACTGAACCCATGGCAACCACTGATTTGTGTACCATCTCTACAGTTTTGCCTCTTCAAGAATGTAATGATTGGAATCATACAGTACATAACTTTTTAGACTGGCTTCTTTCACTTGGCAATATGCATAAGATTAACCTATGCCTTTCTGTGGCCTTCATTAATCATTTATTCGTTCTGCTGAATAATATTCCATTGTATAGATGTATCACAAATGTGTTTATTCACTTACTGAAAGACACCTTGCTTGCTTCCAGTTTGGGGTCACTCTGAATAAAGATGTTATAAACAACTTCTCTGCAGGTTTTATGTGGACATAAGGCTTCTAATTGAATGGGTAAATACCAAGAAGCATGACTGTTTGATCGTATGGCAAAACTATGTTTAGCCTTGTAAGAAACTGCCAAACTGTCTTGCTAAGTGGCTGTACCATTTCACATTTTAGCTAGCAATGAGTGACAGTTTCTGCTGCTTTGATCCTAGCCAGCAGTTGGTGTTGTTCAGGTAGGGAGTGGGTAAGAAGGAATAAAAACGAAACAAGGTAAGCCGGGGATTGGACTGCCCCATAAAATAAAACGGGACTAATGAGGCACAGCAGTCCAGGGACAAGACCTAGACGGCAGAAGGGGACAGGAAAGCTGGTGACAGGGAACCCAAGGTTGAGTAAGGACAGTGTTGATGTGTAGCGAGGCTGTTAACCACTGTCATAGGGCAACATGTGTACTAACTGTTTAATGAGAAATTATTTTGTTCTGTAAACCTTCATCTAAAGTGAGAAAAGCAGCACAACTGGAAGAGCACAGTCTGTGTCACTGAACTGTGCGTGTAGAAATTTTTGAAATGCTGTATCTTTGGCTATGTATATTTTCACCAAAAAAAAAAAAAAGGTCGAGAAAGGAGAGGGTTGACATGTTGTGGGGTTGTTAACCAATGTCATAAAACAATATATGGGCTACTGTTTAATGAGAAACTATTTGTTCTGTAAACCTTCACCTGAAATACAATTTAAAAAAAAACAAGATAGGCCATGAGTTGATCACTGTTGAAGTTGAGTGACTGGTATAGTGAACT
The DNA here is from genome assembly GCF_000243295.1 of Trichechus manatus latirostris. Classification (NCBI taxonomy): domain Eukaryota; kingdom Metazoa; phylum Chordata; class Mammalia; order Sirenia; family Trichechidae; genus Trichechus; species Trichechus manatus. Next base: position 1,965,814 of record NW_004444201.1, read on the forward strand.
CCCATGATCTTTCTTTCTAGTATTGAGTATCTTTGAAATTTTCCAGAAAGAGTTGAAAAAATATTAGCCCAATTAAAAAACATAATACAAAAGGCTAAGAATTAAAATCTAGGAAATCTCTCAATACAGGGCACAAAGAACAGAAAATAGGAGAGAAAAGACAGATGAAGATATAATACTGAACTAATAGAAGTTATAGAAAATGAACATAAAAATAATGGAGAAGATAAAACCACCAAAACAAATAAGAAAATCTTCCCGATTTGAAAAACGATAATGAAGCAAAATTTCATTTAAGCAGGGGTTCAAACAATGCTATTATCGTGTTCACAATTATTAACTAGTACAGTTGTTGCTGTTGTTCATTGTCATGGAGTTGATTCCAACTCATGGTGATCTCACAAGCTACCGAGCAGAACTGCCCCACAGGGTTTTTTGGGCAGTAATTGTAATGGAGGCAGACTGCCAGGCCTTTTCTTCTGTGGTACAACTGGGTGGGTTCAAAGAGCCAACCTTGTGGTAAGGAATCAAATGCAAACAGTTTGAGCTACCTGACCAATCTGAAAACCAAACCCATTGCCATCAAGTTGATTCTGACTCATAGCTACATAGGCACCTTCAAAAAATATTTAGGGAGTGGAAATAAATAAATCCACGCTAATACTCAGCCCCCAGGACTTCTAATCCACTGTTGTTCCCCTCACTCCCATCATAATACCCAAAAATCCCTACCCAGAGAAATTTCAGAAGTAATACTGCTACAAGACTCTTCCTGGAAAATAGGCTGAGGCAGCTAGTCTAAGCCTAAAGAAAAGTCAAATGGCCAGCTGTGGTGACAGTGAACACATTTAAATGAGCTTACAAAATATCACCACAATGCAGGCATTATACTGAAGAGGTTTTCCTTAAAACAGAGCTGGTTCCCCGGCCAAGAAAACAGAACAAAAGGGCTTTGTTGATGTGTCTACACAAATTCTCTACAAAAAATGCCCTATGAAACAAGTGCCTTGCTTAAAGAGAGAGACAGATACTATACTTCATGGTATTCCTTGTGAATTATAAGCTAAAAAGGCTCCAGAAAGGAGACTTCAGTTATAGCTCAATTTTTTATACATTTCTCTTGTGCTCTCAAGAAATGATTGCCTTAGATCTCCCCCCATTTTTCCCAGGAATAAACCTATCTTAACACCCAGGAACACCTTTAAAAATATATATACATAGCACATAAATTCACAAATCTTAGAGCCCCAGAGGAAGAAATGAGTCAGAAGGACATTGCCTTAACCAAGTCCAAAGTATTTTCTTCAAAAGGCAAGAGGACAGGCTATCATTCTGGGGTATTCCATGCTGGATTTGTGATTTCTCATAATATTAAAAATAATACAATAAAAATAGGACTTCCAGAGAAGTAAAATATTTTTTCTGATAGGCATAATAATTTGTGAGAGAAAATGAAGTTATCCTTTTTCCTTAAAAAAAAAAAAAAATTAGGCCACAGTTAGAGGAAGAGCTTTCTTCCTCTCTGTGAGGGCTAAAGGGGAGATATCCTAATAAAAAACCAATCAAGAGCAATACAAAGTAATTTTAAGATTTTTTTAATACAATGTTATTATTCAACTTCCTTTCAAAATTACATAAAACATTATTGCATCAATACAAAGTCTACTTGAAAGAACATGAATTTTGACATCAAAAAGATAGCAATTTAAATTCCATCTTTGAACTACCTGTGTTATCTAAACCTCACCTTCCTCACCAATAAAATTGCTTAAGAACAACTCCACTAATAGAGCGGTAAGGATAAAACAAAATAATCTATGGTATATAACTAGTAATATTACTGGCAAATCTTTAATCCTATAATCAATAAATATATGGAATTACTCATAAAAACTGTCCCGATATTTTTACTATCATCCACCAAGAAAGTATGTTGTCGTTTTTGTTATGTACAACAGAAGGAAACACTGCCCAGTCTTACGCCACCATAACAATTGCTATTTTTGAGCACACTGTTGCAGCCACTGTCACTCCATTTCATTGAAGGTCTTACTCTTTTTCGCTGACCCTCTATTTTACAAAGCATGATGTCCTTCTCCAGGGACTGGTCCCTCTTGATAGTATGCCCACAGTATGTAAAACAAACTCTCGCCATCCGCGCTTCTAAGGAGCATTCTGGCTCCACGACTTCCAAGACAGATTTGTTTGTTCTTCTGGAAGCACATGGTATACTCAATATTCTTCGCCAACATCATAATTCAAATGCATCAATTCTTCTTCAGTCTTCCTCATTCGTTCTCCAACTTTTCCATGCATATGAAGGGATTGAAAATACCATGGCTTAGGTCAGGTGCACCTTAGTCCTCAAGGAGACTTCTTTGTTTTTTAACACTTGAAAGAGGTCATTTGCAGCACATTTGCCTAATGCAAGATGCTATCTGATTTCCTGATTGCTGCCTCCATGAGCATTGACAGCGGAAGCAAGTAAAATGAAATCCTTTACAACTTCAATATTTTCTCCGTTTATCATGATGTTGCTTATTGGTCCAGTTGTGAGGATTACTGTTTTATGTCGAGGTGGAATCCATACTGAAGGCTGTGGTCTTTGATCTTCCTCACTAAGTGCTTCAAGTCCTCTTCACTTACAGCAAGCAAGGTTGTGTCATCTGCATAACGCAGGTTATTAATGAGTCTTCTTCCAATCTTGATGCTATGTTACTTTTCATACAGTTTAGCTTCTCAGATTATTTGCTCAACCATACAGATTGAATTAGTATGGTAAAAAGATACAACCATGATGCACACCCTTCCTGCATAGTATCCCCTTGTTCTGTTCAAACAATTGCTTCTTGGTATATATACAGGTTCTGCATTAGCACAATTAAGTGTTCTAGAATTCCCATTCTTCACAATGTTATCCATAATTTATGACTGCCACAGTCAATAAAACACAGGTGAACATCTTTCTAGTATTTTCTTTGCTTTCAGCCAAGATCCATCGAACATCAAGCAATGATATCCCTCCTTTCACGTCCTCTTCTGAATCCAGCTTGAATTTATGGCAGTTCCCTATCGATGTACTACTGCAATCGTTTTTAAATTATCTTCAGCAAAATTTTACTTGCATGTGATTTTAATGATATTGTTCAATAATTTCTACATTTCATTAGATTATCTTTCTTCGGAATGGGCACAAATATGGATCTCTTCCAGTCCATTGGCCAGGTAGCTGTCTTCCAAATTTCTTGGCACATACAAGTAAGCACTTTCAGTGTTGCATCCATTTGTTGAAACATCTCAATTGGTATTCCCTCAATTCCTGGAGGCTTGCTTTTCACCAAGCCTTCAGTACAGCCTGGATTCTTCCTTCACTACCACTGGTTCTTGATCATATGCTACCTCCTGAAATGGTAGAAGGCTGACCAATTTTTTTTTGGTACAGTGACTCTGTGTATTCCTTCTATCTTCTTTTGATGCTTCCTGCATCATTCAGTATTTTGCTGATAGAATCCTTCAATACTGTAACTCAAGGATTGAATTTTTTCTTCAGTTCTTTCAGCTTGAGAAATGTCGAGCATGTTTTAAAAATCCTTTTGGTTTTATAACTCCAGGTCTTTGCATATTTCGTTATAATACTTTACTTGGTCTTCTTCAGCCGCCCTTTGAAATCTTCTATTCAGCTCTTTCACTTCATTATTTCTTCTGTTCACTTTAGCTAATCTATATTCAAGGGCATATTCTAGAATCTCTTCTGCTATCTATTTTGGTCTTTTTTTTTTTCCCCTGTCTTTTTAATGACCTTTTGCTTTCTTCATGCATGATGTCCTTGATGTGATCCCACAACTCATCTTGTCTTCAGTCATTAGTGTTCAATGTGTCAAATATATTCTTGAGATGGTCTCTAAATTCAGGTGGGATATACGCAAGGTCATACTTTGGCTCTCATGGACTTAATTTTCTTTACCTTCAACTTGAACTTGCATACGAGCAATTGACAGTCTGTTCCATAGTCAGTTCCTGGCCTTGCTCTGACTGATGATATTGAGCTTTTCTATCATCTCTTTCCACAGATGTAGTTGGTTTGATTCCTGTATATTTCACCCAGTGAGGTCCACGTGTATTGTTGTCATTTATGTTTTTGAAAAAAGGTATTTCCAATGTATAAGTCGTTGGTCTTGCCGAAGTCTATCATGAGATCTCCTGCGTCATTTCTATCACCAAAGTCATATTTTCCAACTACCGTTCCTTCTTTGTTTCCAACTTTCGCATTCCAATCACTAGTAATTATCCATGTATCTTGACTGCATGTTTGATCAATTTCAGACTGCAGAAGTTGGTAAAAATCTTCAATTTCTTCATCTTTGACAACAGTGTTTGGTGCATGAATTTAAATAATATTCATATTGACTGGTCTTCCTGGTACGTGTATGGATATTATCCTATCACTTACAGTCATGTACTTCAGGATAGACCTTGAAATGTTCTGATGATGAATGCAATGCCATTCCTCCTCAATTTGTCATTCTCGGCATAGCAGACCATATGACTGTCCTATTCAAAATGACCAATACCAGTCCATTTTACCTCACTAACGCCTAGGACATCGATCTTTATGCATTCCATTTCACTTCTGGCAATCTCCAATTTTCCTGGATTCATACTTCATACATTCCACATTCTGATTTTTAATGGATGTTTGTGGTCCTTTCTACCCATTTTGAGTCATGTCACATCAGCAAATGAAGGTCCTAAAAGCTTTACTCCATCCATGTCATTAAGGTTGATTCTACTTTGAGGAGGCAGCTCTTCTTCAGTGGTATTCTGATCGCCTTCCAACCTGAGAGGCTCATTTTCCAGCACTAAATCAGAAAATATTCCATTGCTATCCACAAGGTTTTCACTGGCCAATTTTTTCAGAAGTACATTGACAGGTCCTTCTTCCCAGTCTGTATTAGTCTGGAAACTCCACTGAAACCAGTCCACCATGGATGACCCTGTTGGTACTTGAAACACCAGTGGCATTGCTTCCAGCATCACAGCAACACTCAAGCCACCACAGTACAACAAACTGACAAACAAGTGGTGGCCAAGAAAGTATAGTGTGCTTAAAATGTGAAATTCCGCAATGTAGCTAACAAAGTTTTTTTTTTTTTTTCATATTTCTAAAATTCCATTTGATGTAATATACAATAAATAATGGCGCTGAGCTCTGCTAAGATGGGCACTGGCTGATGCACTGGTTTAGGGACTGGTTTAAGAACGAGAAAACTAAAAGAAGGAAATTCAAGCTGCTGAAGGAACTGGAGCCGTTAAAATACATTCATTTTCCATCATCCAGCAAAAGGACTACACTGTACCATTAATGCAGTTGGCATCTGATTTATTAAACATGCATGTTAAATGAAATCAGCCACCTACCCACTATTATAATCAATATGGCTAACTATCATTACTCATTTGAAACCTCTACAGGATTAAGTAAGGTAAATAATGCAGAACTTGACTTGTGTTTATTGCTGAGGTCCACAACATAGTACAAGAATGGCATGGCGGGGAGAGTTCACCTGCAGCCATTAGGTTCCTTTGGTTATTGTGTTGTTAAACCAAAACCAAACCCATTGCCATCGAGTCGTTTCCAGCTCACAGAGACCCTAAATACAACAGAACGGAACACTGCCGTCCTGCACCATCTTCACAATCGTGCTATGTTTGAGCCCATTGTTGCAGCCACTGTCAATCCATCTCATAGTGGGTCTTCCTCTTATTGGTTAACGCTCTACTTTACAAAGCATGATGTCCTTCTCTAGGGACTGGTTCCTCCTGATAACTGTCCAAAATAAATGAGACAAAGTCACTTCTGAGGAGCATTCTGGATGTACCTCTTTCAAGATAGATTTTTTGTTCTTCTGGCAGTCCATGGTATATTCAATATTCTTCGACAACACCATAATTCAAATGCATCAATTCTCCTTCCGTCTTCCTTACTCATTGTCCAGCTTTCACATGCACATGAGGCGACTGAAAATACCATGGCCTGGGTCAGGCACACCTTGGTCCTCAAGGTGACATCTTTGCTTCTTCACACTTTAAAGAGGTCTTTTGCAGCAGATTTGCCCAATGCAGTAAGTCGTTTGATTTCTTGACCGCTGCTTCCACAGGTGTTGACTGTGGATGCAAGTAAAATGAAATCCTTGACAACCTCAATATTTTCTCTGTTTATCATGATGTTGCTTATTAGTCCAGTTGTGAGGACTTACGTTTTCTTTATGTTGAAGTGTAATCCACACTGAAGGCTGCAGTCTTTGATCTTCATCAGTAAGTGCTTCAAGTCCCACACAAAATCACACCCTGACTGTGCTCTCCCTCCTTCTCAGGTGCTACTGTTCTTAGGTGTTGGCATATTTCTCTTTCATCCTATCAGAAAGCACCAGAGACAGAAGGCAACTAATATTTAAACAGTACAAAGTGCCAGTAACGGGAATAGGGTTTTTAAAGACAAGAGAAAGAATGAGAAATAAGTCTAATTATAAACTTTGAAGAAATAGGGTATATTAGTTTTCTCTTGCTGCTGTAATAAATTACCACAAACCTAGTGGCTAAGGACATCACAAATTTATTATCTTATAGTTCTGAAGGTCAGAAGTCAGACATTGATCTCAATGGGCCAAAATCAAGGTGTTAGCAGGGATATGTTCCTTTCTGGAGGCTCTAGGAGGGAATCAATTTCCTTGCCTTTTCTAACTTCTAGAAGCTGCCCTTGGCTCATGGCCTCCTTCCCCCACTGAAAAAGCCAGCAATGTTGCATCTTTTTGACCATTCTCCCTCTGAATCTCTTTCTGCCTCTCTCTTCCACATTTTAGGATCCTTATGATTACACTGGGCCTACCCATGTAATCCAGGATAATCTCCCTGTTTTAAAGTCAGCTAATTAGCAATCTTAATTCCATTTGCAACCTTTTTTCCCCTTTGCCATGTAGCCTAACATATTCACAGTTCTATGGATTCGAATACGGATATTTTGGGGTGGGGAGGGCATTATTCTACCTACCACACAGATCAAACTTTGTGACAATTAAGAGTAACAAAGGTCCAAATATCAAAGATTAATATTAAAGAACAAACTAACAAATTCAGAGACTTTTTAAAGGATGTTTTCAAGTGATCGAAGTCAAAATGGTGGCTCAAGGAGATCAACAGACATGGAGGAAGATGGTACAAAGTCCTCACAGAATATTCAAAGACATGCTGTAAATCAGCACATGACAGAAATAGTTGATGAAGAAGATGTGAATAGACAACATGGCCTCTAAAGGGAGAAGCATCAAGTGGGAATAACCAGTGGAAGCAGCAGGGGAAGAAAAAAAAACTCTCTAAGACTCAACAGGTATACAGAAAAATATACCAACTCATCTTAGAAGTTTATTTCTGTCATCATTAGAAGAAAGGTAATTTTTGGACCCACCCATCTGTCAGTCAGTCGTATCATGGTGGCTTACATGTTGCTCTGATACTGGAAGCTATGCCACCAGTATTTCAAATACCAGCAGAGTTAACCATTGTAGATAGGTTACAGTAGAGCTTTCAGACTAAGTTAGACTAGGAAGAAAGGCCTGGCAATCTACTTCCACAAATTAGCCAATGAAAGCACTATGGATCACAGAATAATGTCGGAAACTTTGACTAGCTTACTTTAGATATGTCATCAGGAGGAACCGAATGCTAGAGAAGGACATCATGTTTGGTCAAGTGGAGGGCCAACAAAAAGGAGAGAAACCCTCAATGAGATGGACTGACACAATACCCACAACAATGGACTCAAACATACCAACAATCATGAAGATGGCACAGGACTAATCAACATTTTGTTTTATTATCCATGGGCTCACCATGAGACAGAACCAACTAGACAGCAACTACCAACAACAATTTTTGGATAAGAGTAGAAGATGACTAGAACAGCAGGAGTAAGAACCATCATTATATTTTAACACTGGCTAGCACTCTGATACGCAAAATTTCTAAACAAGCCTTGAAGAGGAGTTGGTATGGATAACAGGGTAGGTGACGGAAGCTTTGTACATCTACACCTGTTAAAAAAGGATGAAAAAATCTCTATGAAGTGATATTAAGTGATTTCCAGGATACATTGGTAAGTAACAAAAGCAAAGTGCAAAAGGAAAAAAAAAAATATTTAGAAAGTGTTATAGTTCATGTAAGAAAGAAGGGATTAAAAGAAAATACACACGTATCTGATCATTTGTGCAACAGAAATATAGAAGGATAAACCAGAAATTTTTTTAAGACTGGTTACCCACAGAGATGGGGAGCAATGGGGAGGTAGAGATGAGGGGTGAGTGTCATTCTTCTGAGTATACTGTTTTATTTAGCTCTGACTCTCAGGCCCTTGGTAATACTTCCCATATCTAAGAAGTAAAAAATAATTAAAACAAACCATGATATGTGAGAAATCCAAAGTGAACCACAAACAGTAATAAATGAACCTAGCAGTCTTACAAATAAATAACATGACCACACTGAAGAGAATCAGAATGAAAAGGACTAACCTAAGTAAGCTTGGAAAACAGTATTTTGACACAAATATTGTAACAGTACACAAATATCATAAGCTAGTGCATTTATTTTTCACAGGGGCAGATATAAGCAACTATGAAACTATGTGTATACTAGGATTGAACAAATAAGTAAATATATTGTGGTTAATGAGAGCTAGGCTTCTCACTTTCTGAGAAGAGGGTTAAAAATAAGGAAATGGGAAAGGCTAGAATGAATTCTATGGCACTGGTCTGGAATTAAAGGTATCAATATGAACGCATGGTCTTTAGTGTATATACGAAGACAGATATAGAAATAGAGGTGTGTGTGCGTGTGTGTACATTCTTTTCTAGCTCTGTCTAGAGAGAGCGTAAAAGCAGTAATACCCCAGTAGAATGAGCATATCTTAGTTTCTAAATATCACTCCCCAATAAAAGGAAAAATTAGAGAAATGTTTGATTTCAGGGCTAAGGCAGGCAAAACACAAAATAAGTCTGGAACATCTTGTGGTGCCAGAGAATAAGAAAGTGTTACAAAATAATGGATCATATCAAAAGAAGGGAGGAACCAACCTGAAAGAGCTCCCAGTGGCCAAATCTAGAACAATCTGAGCAACAAAATAATGGTAATAATGGATTATAATGTATAAAATAAAATAAATATCCATGAGTCCATACTGTCATAAATAAATAAATAGGGACAAAGGACAGCTCTTCCTTATAGTAGAATCCCAACTAATAAAGATAAAAGAATGAAGAAAATAGAAAATTACCACTAAGCAAACACCACAGCAAGAAACACAAATGGTAAAAATGGGCAAAACCATGATAACAGGATGTCTGCATAGTCTCAAATATTAATTGTGAAGAGAAAAATAACAACTCTGCAGTAGAGGAACCTGGCAGACATTAAGTGATCAAAGTTAACCTTACCAGTAATAACACATATCAGCACCATGTACTTTCTCATATGATGCAGTGATAAGGCACAACCTCACTTCTATGGCACTCTTGCCAAAAATGCATAACCTGAATCTAATCATGAGAAAATACCATACAAACTCATACTGAGGGTCATTCTACAAAATAACTGGTCAGTACTCTTGAAAAGCGTCAAGATTATGAAAGACTGAGAATTGTCACAGGTTGGAGGAGCCCAAGGAGTTAGGACAATCAAATGCAATGTGGATCCTAGACTGAATTCTGAACCAGACAAAAAGGTTATTAGCGGGAAAACTGGGAAAATTCAAATAAGGCCTGTCGATATCAACATGAAACTTAATTTTTGAGTTATGATCACTGTATTATGGTTAGTAATATGTTAACATTAGAAGATCAAGAGTGAACAGAATACAGAAACTATGCATGGTTTTTGAGATTTTCTTAAGTTGAAAATAATTTCAAAATAAAAAGCTATAATAATCAAGTTATATATTCCACATTGTGGGAAGGGAAAAAAAAATTTATTTCTTTGTCACCTTCAGGTTCGCTAGTAAGCCAGATCACTAGCAAAAAGGTTCTCAAAATGAATAGGTAAAACTTAGGAAATTAAAAATTTTCAAGCAGATGGTAGGTTATTTTCAAATGTGGCATATTCCATCATATACTAAAAATTAGAAAGGTTCCAAGACCAACTTTCCAACTATGCCTCCACACAACCAAACCCGTTCCTATCAGGTTGGTAGCTTCTGCAAACAGAGGTCGCCTAACCCCTAAATCCAGCAAAAGAATAAAAGACTGAGGGAGTATTACCTAAATGCCACTAAAAATTAGAGAGCCTGAAGGCAATAAGATCTGGCTTTTGTTCTAATCACTACAAACCCGTTAGCGTCAAGTAGATTCCGACCCATAGCAACCCTAGAGGACAGAGTAGAAGTGCCTCATGGGGTTTCCAAGGAGTGGCTGGTGGATTTCCTTAATCACTACAGGACAATACAATAGAATAGTCTGAGTTAAAAGATTTTTAATTACTCATTCAGATTAGAAAAGCAACTTCAACTTTACCACTCACCCAGAACTGGTGAAAGGCATTTACCTTCTCAGCCTCAGTGTCCTCATTAAGAAGTTTATATTTCCCTGATCCAACTCTTAGAATTCAGTAATTTCTCTGTAAACATTACTAATTATGTGAGATCTACTCTATGCGACGCACTGTGCTGGGTAAAACGGACATGGGGGAGAACAGAAAAAAAAAAATTTTTTTTTTTTTTTTTTTTAACAATTTACTTTTAACTCTGAAACTCAGGCTTTGGATCTAGGATGGGCTTAACTCCATTTTTATGAAAGAAGAAAAATGTTCAGGAAAAAAATACTCTATTCATGATCCCACAGATAGAATTAAAGGAAAGTATCTGTGTGAGGATTTGAAATAGGATATTGATACAATATTCAATATAATGTCTGTCTTATACTATTTGTAAAATCTGATTAGTAAATGTTGCAAAAATAGTTTTTGTCCTTTCAGTTTGGGATACTAGATTTCATTTCCTTTCCTCTCCTTTCCACCCTGTTATTTCTCTAGCTTCATCTCCAGCTACTCTCCATCTCAACCTTACAATGCTGATATTCGTTATTCACATGATTTTGTGATACCTTCATGCATTGTACGTACTGTTCCCTGTGCCTAAAATGCTCATTCTCATTTTTCCTAGGCCAACTGGTCAACTTTGTACTCAGTCTTTAAAACTCGACTCAGACATTACTTCTTCAGAACCTATGAACACACACACACCATACACACAGTTAAACCTCCCTTCTATGTGAATTTGAGACCACACGTATACTCACCATAGCATGGTATCACTTATAAAACTACACTGTGTTCATATGTTCATAACATCTGTCTCTCATCCTAGACTTTGACCTCATTAATGACAGAGACATCCATCTCAGTATCCTCAGAACTTAACAGTATGCCTAGAACATAGTGGAAGCTAAATAAATAATTACTAAATTGAACTTCATATTGTAATATACTTAATCTACAAGAAACACTGATACAGCATAAAAAATACAATATGTTAAAAGGGTCACAATAACTGTATTTGATAAAACTTTTTTCCTCAAGCATAGAAGTTGTATTACCAGGCCAAAAAGAAGTTATGCTAGTAAATTAAATGCACTTAAGAAGATTCCCTAGTCTGACAGAAAAAAAAAATGAATTAAGAAAAATTTAGTATCCTTATCTCATTCTGTCTTATCTATAAAATAACTGAGCTGCATTAAATTTCTTCTACTGCTTGCAGTTCTGTGATTCTGTGGGAGAGCATAGCTGAAAGTAGCAATATGAGATTTTCAGTTACCTATATTAGGATTGTCTCAAGTTTCTGTAAGCTGTGCCTCCACTATCACATCTATGCTTGCACCACATTTTTAGTTACTTGCAGCTTCCTATTATGACACGTGGTACCTTAGAAACTTACCTTGTAAATAGGTTATGTCATAATGCATATGGAAAAAACTGAACAGTATTAAACATTTAAACTTTAGTTTTTCATTTATTAGGAATTAAATGGCAATGTATATATCTCATCATTATGGAACCCATTTCAACAAATATTTAGCGAGACCTCACTAAGTGTCTGAAACGAAAGAAACGATGAGAGAGAATAGCAAAGTGTTAACTACATTTAAGACACGTGTAGTAGGAACTCGAGAGACAGACTTGTATAAGGTGAGGGCAGATCATGGAGAGAAGCCAGTCAAGATAAATGTGACACTGTAAGTCAAACTGGTAATTTAGGATGATTCTGGCAGAAAGAATGGAAGCAGCCATACTAGTCATTGCTTTATATCCCCAACAGGACATCAGTTACAGAATCTGGTCAATTGTACCCCATGAACCCCTCTTCAAAACTGCCCACCTCTCTAGATCCCCACTCTGCCACCAACTTAGCCTTAAAATGAGCCACGACCACCTCTCATTTAGACAACAATCCTTATAACTGACCTCCCAGCATCTCGTCTAGCTTCCCTCTAGTTCCATCTTCACACGCAGTGTTTTTAAAATGTAAATCCAATCATGTCCCTTTCCAGCTGAAAATCCTCCAGTGGCTCACCTTCCATTTTTACGATGAAGACCCAAAGCCTTCAAGTTCCATAAAAGCTCTGCACTGACAGACTCCTTGTCCGCCACTGCTCCCGTCTCAGTGCTAACACTGCACTGGCCTTCTCTTAGTGCCTCAAACGCATCATGATCCCTCCTTCCTCAAGGCTTTCCTAAAACATACAACATTTTTCCGATTACAGATACCAATTGTATGCACTTTTTTACCTAGTTTATCCCTGGGTCAACCTGGCCTAAGTATCATTTCCTGAAAAAGCCTTACCTAACACCCTATACTGGAAGGTCTTATAGTAAGATACTCTCATACACTGTAATTCTCCTCTGTAGCACTTTCCCCAGGCATCAACTAAGCATAATTAACTGAGGAGTTAACTGATTATTTCAACTACATCTGCCCTCTCCATTAGACTATAGGCTTGAAAGAACAGAACCTGTAGCTGTCTTGATCACTATATCCCCAGTGCCTTGCACTCAATACATGCACTCATCACCATTTCATGAGTATGACTGAATGGGGAAAATAGCACTTTTTCACAGTAGAAGAGATCATAAGGAGGCTGTTAATTCACAATGAAAGAAAACGACAAAAATGTCATAAGTTCAGTTATGAAAACAGTCTCACAGACCAGAGAAAAATTTAAGCTTTTATTCTAAATCAAAGCAACTGAATTTAAATATAAATGACTAGCAAGAAACTTCATACTGATGAAGGCTCTATGGTAAAACCTGGGGGAAATAGGGACGGATAGCGTAAGAAAAATGAGAGTCTTACAAAATTAGATAAAAATTTTAAATATAACTCACACCACTGGCACTTTACTTCTCCATGTTCCTGCGATGCAGTTACTTAATATGGCGCTTCTAGTTATAGTCTTTGTTTAACTCCCACCAAATGACTGGGTGAGGACTATGCAAATGAGGTGCTTATGACCCACCAAAGGGATTGGACAGCTTGCTAATAAGGTAAATAAACAAGGTGCATGGTACCCTCGTGGGGGTGAGACCATGCAAACAAGGTATATGGAACCCTAACAAGGGGACTGGTCAGTTTTGCCATCCCACTAGGCTTAAAATGAGCCATCCAAGAGGCAGGAAGGGAGTATCTCACCACCACCAAGAAAGAAGAGCCAGGAGTGAAGCGTGTCCCTTGGACCTAGAATCCCTGCACTGAGAAGCTCCTGAAACAAGGAGACTGAGAGAGAAAGCTGTAACACGAAAACAGCAAGAAGTGGTGGCAGAGAAATGGCGGCAGCAGAGGCAGGAGACTGCCAGGAGACAGCACGTCATGGAGCAAGAAAGCTAAGCTTCAGGTAGGAGGCCTGCTGATGGAGTAGGGTGCCTCTGGGCACTCGGTGGAGCTAGGTTTACTGACCCACAGAGCTAGAGCTGACTGCCTTCGGACCAAGGCTTACTGGAGGAATAGGGTACCTCTGGGCACTTATCAGCAGAGCTAAAAGAGCTTTGTAACACATGCCCGAGAAGGGTAGAGGTCAGGCCGAGGGGCTGAGAGGCCGAGGGGCCAGAGGAGAGATGTGCCTACAGGTACAACTGAGAAGAGGCTGTCCTGATTGAAGAAAAATATCCTGAGCATTCCTGAACCTGATTTGTAATCTGTTAGTTTCCTAATAAGCCCCAAAACTGTCAGTATGATCTGGGAGTTCTATGTGGTCATTACAATGAAGTATTGAACCTAGCAGACAAGTAGAGAGTGCCATGGGAGCAACAGCTGGTGTCAGAATTGGTAAAACGGAGGGTGGAGGCCTGTCTGATCTCTGCCTCATAGCAATCAGCTTTTGAGCTGTTGATCTTGATTCTACTTCCTCCTTGTGAAGTTAGGCAGGGACGTTAGACGCATCTATCATGCCATTTTTACAGGGACTGTGCAAATAAGTTGCTTATGGCCCACCAAGGGGATTGAATAGCTTGCTAATAATGTAAATAAGGTGCATGGCACCCTTCTGGGGGTGGGACATGCAAATAAGGTATATGGAACCCTAATGAGTTAGGTCAGTTTTGCCATCTCACTAGGCTTAAAGGGAGATACGGAGAGAGAAGAGTTGTAACACAGAAGACAGTAAGAGACAGCGATGCGAGAGGCAGCTGTGGTGGGGCTTGGCAACCCACGGAGCTAAGAGTTGTAACAATTGCCCACGAAGGCCCCCAGCAGGGCCCAGTGGCGGCAAGGCCCCAGCAGGGCCCCGTGCTAGAGGACAAGAAGAAGCTGTCCTGATTGAGGAACTGCATCCTGAGTTGTTAGTGTTACTCCCAAGTTGATCCTGATCCCAAGTCGTACCCTGTTATTTCCTGAATAAACCCCATAATCCTGAGTATGGTCTGTGAGTTCCGTGTGGTCACTGCAAGGAATTATCAAACCCAGGACAGAAGTGGAGAGTGCTGCTGGAGGGACAGATGGTGTCAGAATTGGTAAAAAGGTTGGAGAGAGGAGGTATGTCTGACCTTCACCTCACAGGAATCAGCCTTCGGCTGTTGATCTTGAGTCTCTTTCCCCCTCGTGAAGGTAGAGGTGGTCAGATGCCGCCCTCACATCATTTTTACAGTTCCAAATTTCATTTAAAAAAGTCAATAGGCTCTACCCTGGAATAGGAAGAAAGAAGAATAAAATATGATCCTTGCCTTCAAAAGTACTGCAGTGTAAGGCAGCCATCCAAGGCTCAACAATTGGTCTCTATTCACCTACAGCAACAGAGAAATGAGAGTTTGGAATAGGAGGAAGATATGGAATGTGTGACTAATTGCCTCCATGAACAACTGCCCCCTTTGCCATGAGGCCAAAAGAACTGTATGGTGCCCCAATTACCACTACTGAACATTTTAATAAAAAATTCCATAGAATGATCCTGCTCAAAAGGGGGAAAATGCAGAACACAATTTAAAATTCTCATGGACTCTAGACTTTCTGGAGCCATACAGGGTGGATGAACCCCTAAAACTACTGCCCTGAGATAATCTTTAAACCTTAAACCAAAAAATATCCCCTGAAGTTATCTTAAAACCAACAATAGTGTAGCTTAACCAGTAAAAAAGGTCTGCCTTGAGCATTATGGTCTTTTAAGAACTATCTATATGGGATCGAGTTGACAACAGCACCTTGAAAGATTAGATAGGAACCTTACGGGGCAGTGAGTTTATGTTAATGAGGCAGGAACAACTCAGAAAAGGAGGGAGATACTGGTTGCACAACTCAAAGAATGTAATCAATGTCACTAAATTATACACGTAGAAACTGTTTAATTGGTATATATTTCACTGTGTATATCTCAACAATAACAAAATAAATAAAATTTAGGAGAAAAAAAAAAGTACTATAGTGTACGTAGGGAGACCAATATAAATTAGGATACTACAAGGCAAAATAAAGTGCTAAAACTAAAAGAAGCAATATGCTTAGAAGCAGAGAGGAAGGAGTGATTAATCCTAACTGAAAGGAACTTTTTACACACTTACCGAGTATTAACATGCACTAAAGCAGCATTAGGGCAAAAAAAGATGAAAAGCGGCAGTCTTCACTATCTAGCTGAAAGGAGAAAAGTAGAAAATCAGACTGATTTAAAGGTGCTGCAGGGTCTCACCACTGAACTACTAACCCCTAGGGTAACGGAAGGGAGGGGCAGTCTGACTCTGAATGCAGCCTCACGGAATAATGGGAAAAGGGTTTGAGCTTTAGAGAAAAATAAATAATTTCCAATGGTTTGTGCATAGGAATGCACGTTAAGACAGAAGCAGTCTGATACAGGCCCCCTGAACACAGACACCATTTTAAAGAACAACAATTCTGACAGCAGGAAAAGGCTGTTAAATGAGATGAGAGCTAGCAGAAACTAGCCAAAGGGAGAAAGGTGCCACTAGCTCTGAGAAAAAAGGAGCCCTGGTAGCACAGTGGTTAAGAGTTATGGCTGCAAACCAAAAGGTCGGCAGTTTGAATCTACCAGTTGCTCCTTTGGAAATTCTATAGGGCATTTCCACTCTGTCCTATAGGGTCACTATGAGTCAGGATTGACTCAACAGCAACAAGTTTGGTTTTTTGTGTTTCTTTGTTTATACATTTTAAAAAGATCTGAAGCATATTTCTCTCTCAAAGTAAAAGTAAAATAATCTAAGCTAATATCAACTAGCACACTGAAAAAACTAAATGATAGTAAGACCATTTTGGTACAGAATTAGAGAATAATTTAAAACTTCCTGAAATGTCCTCTAAAACTTAAAATAAAGCCAGATATAGGCCAGACTTGAAATTCTGATATTCTTCTTCTAATTTTTGGATTAGAGAAAATTCCAAAATTCAGTACAAATAACCTATGGAAATCATATTTCCACGGAAACTACTGCTAAGAAAGTGCAGACATCCCACACCCACACCCATTTATGTTTTAATAAAGTCTAACTGCTCAGTCTCCAAGGTAGAAACCTAAATCTAGTAAACCACAGATAAAGAAATATGTAATAAAACACAATAACAACATAAAAAATCAAGGTATAACCACTTATTGGTATGTTAAAAGCATTAAAGCAAGAGTCTGAATATATCTTTTAAAGTGAAAAACATTCTCATGTTGAATTGTTAAAAATTTGTTGGCAGAAAACTTCCCTGATATAGAGAAAGATGAGAAGATACCTCTCCAAGATGCTGATCAAACCCAACATAAAGCAGATCCCAAAAGAAAGTCACAGAGACATATTATAATCAAACTTGCCAAAACCAAAGATAAAGAGAGAATTTTAAGAGTGGTGAGGGATAAACACAAAGTCATCTACAAAGGAGAGTCAATAAGAAAAAGCTTGGACTACTCAGCAGAAACCATGCAGGCAAGAAGGCAATGGGATGACATATATAAAGCCTTGAAGGAAAAAAACTGCCAGCCAAGAATTATATATCCAGCAAACCTGTCTCTCAAATATGATGGTGAAATTAGGGCATTTCCAATAAACAGAAGTTCAGGGAATTTGCAAAAACCAAACCAAAATTACAAGAAATACTAAAGGGAGTCCTCCGGTTAGAAAATCAATAACATCACAAAACAACTGAAGACTAGAACACAGGACAGAGCAACCAGGTATCAATCCAGATAGGGAAGTCACAAAAATAAATCAAAGCTAAAATACTGAGAACACAGAAACAGATGTCAATATGTAAAAGATGACAACATTAAAACAAAAAAGAGGGACTTAAAAAATGCAGACATAGATTTTTCATATGGAGAGGAAGTCAAGGTGATATAAAGAAATAAAACACTGGTATAAACCTAGAAAAATAGGGGTAAATATTAAGGTAACCACAAAGGAAACTAACAATCCTACAAGTCAAAATAAAAAACAACAAAAATATAAAGACGTAGCAAATACAAAATCAACAACAATGAAAAAGATGAAAAGACAAACAACTCAGCACAGAAAATTAGGTGGAAGAAAGAAACTGTGAACAACACTCAAAAAAAGACATCAAAATGACAACACTAAACTCATACCTATCAATAATTATGCTCAATGTAAATGGACTAAAGACACCAATAAAGAGACAGAGTGGCAGACTGGATTAAAAAACACGATCTGTCTATACGCTGCCTACAAGAGACACACCTCAGACTTAAAGACACAAACAAACTAAAACTCAAAGGATGGAAAAAAAATAGATCAAGCAAACAACACTCAAAAAACAGCAGGAGTGGCAATATTAATCTCTGACAAAACAGACTTTAAAGTAAAACCCTCCACAAAGAATAAGGAAGGACACTATATAATGATTAAAGGGTCAACACATCAGAAGGACATAACTATAATAAATATTTACGCACCCAACGACAGGGCTCCAAAATACATACAACAATCTTTAACAGCACTGAAAAGAGAGACAGACAGCTGCACAATAGTAGTAGGAGACTTCAACACACCACTTTCAGTGAAGGACAGAACATCCAGAAAGAAGCTCAGCAAAGACACCCAAGATCTAAACGCTATAATCAACCAACTTGATCTCAAAAACGTATACTGAACACTCCACCCAACAGCAGCCAAGGATACTTTCTTTTCCAACC
The DNA here is from genome assembly GCF_000243295.1 of Trichechus manatus latirostris. Taxonomy (NCBI): domain Eukaryota; kingdom Metazoa; phylum Chordata; class Mammalia; order Sirenia; family Trichechidae; genus Trichechus; species Trichechus manatus. The sequence continues at coordinate 1,984,482 of NW_004444201.1, forward strand.
CACATGGAACATTCGGCAGAAGAGACCACATATTAGGCCACAGAGCAAGCCTTAACAGAATCCAAATCATCAAAATATTACAAAGCTTCTTTTCTAGCCGTAAAACCATAAAAGCAGAAATCAATAACAGAAAAAGCAAGGAAAAAAATCAAACACATGGAAACTGAACAACAACTTGCTCAAAAACTACTGGGTTATAGAAGAAATTAAGGGTGGAATAAAGAAATTCATAGAATCAAATGAGAATGAAAACACATCCTAACAGAACTTTTGGGACACGGCAAAAGCAGTGCTCAGAGGTCAGTTTATAGCAATAAATGCACATATCCAAAAAGAAGAAAGGGCCATAAGTAAAACATTAACCCTGTAACTCGAAGAGTACAAAGAGAGCAGCAAAAGAAAACCTTGGGTGCCAGAAGAAAGGAAATAATAAGAATTAGAGCAGAATTAAATGAAATAGAGAATAGAAAAACAACTGAAAGAGTTAACAAGACCAAAAGCTGGTTCTTTGAAAAGATCAATAAAATTGATAAACCACTGGCCAAACTGACAAAACAAAAACAGGAGAGGAAGCAAATAACCC
>NW_004444201.1:1985350-2017441 GCF_000243295.1 Trichechus manatus latirostris
TACTGGAACTAACAGAAGATTTCAGCAAAGTTTCAGGATACAAGATAAACATTCGAAAATCAGTTGGATTCCTCTACACCAACAAAGAGAACTTCCAAGAGGAAATCACCAAATCAATACTATTGACAATAGCCCCGAAGAAGATAAAATACTTAGGAATAAATCTAACCAGAGATGTGAAAGACCTATACAATGAAAACTACAAGACACTACTGCAAGAAACCAAAAGAGACCTGTGTAAGTAGAAAAACGTACCTTGCTCATGGATAGAAGACTCAACATTGTGAAAATGTCAATTCCACCCAAAGCGATCTACAGATACAATGCAATCCTGATCCAAAATCCACCGGCATTTTTTAATGAGATAGAGAAACAAATCACCAACTTCATACGGAAAGGGAAGAAGCCCCCAATAACTAAAGCATTTCTGAAGAAGAAGAACAAAGTGGGAGGCCTCACACTACCTGATTTTAGAACCTATTATACCGCCACGTAGTGAAAACAGCCTGCTACTGGTACAACAACAGATACACAGACCAAAGGAATAGAATTGAGAATCCAGACATAAATTCATCCACCTATGAACAACTGATATTTGACAAAGGTCCAAAGTCCATTAACTGGGGAAAAGACAGTCTCTTTAACAAATGGTGCTGGCATAACTGGATAGCCATCTGCAAAAAATGAAACAAGACAGATAGCTCACACCATGCATAAAAACTAACTCACAATGGATCAAAGACCTAACTATAAAATCTAAAACTATACAGATCATGGAAAAAAAAATAGGGACAATGCTAGGAGCCCTAATACATAAACAGAATACAAATCATAAGTAACAACGCACAAACACCAGAAGAGAAACTAGATAACTGGGAACTCCTAAAAATCAAACACTTATGCTCATCAAAAGACTTCACCGAAAGAGTCAAAAGACAACCTACAGACTGGGAAAAAACTTTTGGCTACGATAAATCCAATCATCATCTAATCTCTAAAATCTACAACATACTGCAAAACCTCAACAACAAAAAGACAAATAACCCCATTAAAAAATGGACAAAGGATATGAACAGGCACTTCACCAAAGAAGATATTCGGAAGGCTAACAGACACATGAAGAAGTGCTCATGATCACTAGCCATTACAGAAATACAGCTCAAAACTATAATGAGATATCATCTCACCCCAATAAGGTTAATATTAATCCAAAAAACACAAAATAATAAATGCTGGAGAGGTTGTAGAGAGACTGGAACACTTATACACTGTTGGTGGGAATGTAAAATGGTACAACCACTTTGGAAATCGATTTGGCACTTCCTTAAGAAGCTAGAAATAGAAGTACCATATGATCCAGCAATCCCGCTCCTTGGAATATATCCTAGAGAAACAAGAGCCGCCACATGAATAGATATATGCATACCCATGTTCACTGCAGCACTGTTCACAACAGCAAAAAGATGGAAACAACCTAAGTGCCCATCAACGGACGAATGGATAAACAAATTATGGTATATCCACACAATGGAATATTATGCAACAATAAAGAACAACAATGAAGCTGTGAAACGTCATATAACATGGTGGAAGCTGGAACTTATTATGTTGAGTGAATTTAGTCAGCCACAGAAGGACAAAGACCACTATTATAAGAACTCAAGAAAAGGTTTAAACACAGAAGAAAACATTCTTTGACGGTTACAGGGGTGGGAAGGGAGGGTGAGCGTTATTCACTAACTAGATAGTAGATAAGAATCACCTTAGGCGAAGGGAAAGACAGCGCACACTAAAGGGGAAGTCAGCACAACTGGACTAAACCAAAGCTAAGAAGTTTCCTGAATACAATCAAACACTTTGAGGGACAGAGTAGCAGGGTAGGGATCTGGGGACCATGCTTTCAGGGAACATCTAGGTCAACTGGCATAACAAACCTTATTAAGAAAATGTTCTGCATCCTACTTTGGTGAGTGGCGTCTGAGGTCTTAAAAGCTTGCAAGCGGCCACGTAAGATGCATCAATTGGTCCCAACCACCTGAAGTAAAGGAGAATGAAGAACACCAAAGATGCAAGGAAAGTATTAGCACAAGAGACAGAAAGGGCCACATAAACCAGAGACTTCATCAGCCTGAGACCAGAAGAACTAGATGGTGCCCAGCAATCACCAATGACCGCCCTGACAGGGAACACAACGGAGTCCCTGATGGAGCAGGAGAAAGGTGGGGTGCAGAACTCAGATTCTAGTAAAAAGACCAGACTTAATGGTCTGACTGAGACTGGAGGAACCCCAGAAAGCATGGCCCTTGGATTCTCTATCAACCCAGAACTAAAACAATTTCCGAGGCCAACTCTCCAGACAAAGATTGGACTGGACTGTGGGACCTAAAATGATACTCGTGAAGAGTATGCTTCTTAGCTCAAGGACATACAAGAGACTAAACGGGCAGCTTCTGTCTGGAGGTGATGGAAGGCAGAGAAGGTTAGGAGCCGGTTGAATGGACACGGGAAATCAGGGGTGGAAAGGAGGAATATGCTGTCACAGTATAGGGAGAGTAATTAGGGTCACATAACAATGTAAGTATAAATTTTTGCCTAAGAGACTAACTTGAAATGTAAACTGTCACTTAAACTACCACAATAAACAAAAATAAAAATAAAAAAGTGAAAAACATTCTCATGTAAATTGTAAGGATTTAAACTTGTCTACTAGGTAAAAATAAGTCAAGGTGTATAAAACACAGAAAAAATAAAGCTAGACCCTTTTAGGGATCATTTGGTTCAACCACTATTTTAGGCTTCCCATAATTATCCTTCCAAAATAAAATCACTCCATGTGACAATTTAAAATTATCACTTCTCAAATATTTGTTAGGCAATCAGTCATCACGACACTGTGGCCCAACGCCTCTTCAGCGCACTCTCACAGCGGTCACAGCATTGCAGGAAAAGAGAAGGCTAAGGACGGCTCACTGTGCTTACAAGAGGGAAAACGTTTTTCCCCATAACTGTGCATGTACAATATGATTATGATAATATTTACCAGAAAAAAATAGCTGTATTTCACCTTCAAAAAAAGTTTATTATCAGTTAAACATTTATTGAGTTCAGAGATGCTCAGTTATCCTGAGTAGACTTAAGGCTGAAAAGCAAGACCACCACAGTGGGAGTACAATAAGTAAACTAGTTCCCAAGCTATCAGTATCACTTTACTCAACTCCTCTAGGATTCATCCTAATCTGAAATGAGAGGTAGTAACTGGTCCATAGCTACTTCAAAGAACTATTATAATAAAAAATAAATCCCTCAAATGATTCTTATAAAAACGTAAAAGATGACAAATAAAAAAGATACTGTCATGCGTGAGCAAAGATGACTTCATTTGGTACTGTGTCAGGGGTCCCCAAGACCACCCCAGGTTCAGTGACCCACTGAAAGGACTTATAGGATTCAGAATAAAGTCGTACTTACGGTTATAATTTTTTACAGAAAAAAATATACAAAGCAAAACGAACAAAGGGACAAGGGAAACGGCAAAGGAAACCAGATGCAAGCTTCTAAGAGTCCTCTCCCACTGAAGTCAAACAGGACACATTTAATTTCTTTGGCAAAGAGTTGCGACAATACGTGCAAAGTCTTGTCTACCAGAAAAGTGCCCAAAGTTTTTTATGGGGTTGGTCACGTCGGGCCCGAGACTCCCAGAAGGAAAGCAGGTGTTCAGCATAAGCCACAATGTTTACAGTTTATATGTTTATAGTTTATATGTTTATAGTTTATAGTTAAGGCCCAGTGAGACACCTGTAACACTTAGGGAAAGTTTTATATTGCTGTGGGGAGATGCTTTCCAGCCAACTTTCCAGACACCAGCCCAGGGCCAATCTTTCAAGCAGCCCCTTTAAGGATAGCAGTTTCTGGTCTGCTATGTTATCTCTTTTCTGCACCCAAGTATACTGGAGAAGAATACTAATAAGCGTTTAAGTTATTATGCCTTATCCCAACTTCACTTGGAGTAATGTCTTAAATGTAGAAAAATTAAAACAATTAGAAGACAATATAATAAAATAATAACACATAGCTAAGTTACTGACCTCTTGCAACATGTCTGGCATTAATTATTTTACATGCATGAACCATATTTAACGTTTACAGAAAATCCATGAGGCAGTCAGAGACCATACTCAAAACGCTCAACAATCACTATGACACGCAAATTGCTTGCTATGCCATTAGGCATGTACTTCCTGGTATCAGCACTAGAGGCAAGTACTATTATTATTTCCATTTTATAAAACAAGAAATAAACACAGAGAGTCCAAGGACACACAACTAGTCCGTGGCAGAGATGGAGTTTTAATTTAGCCTGGTTCTAGAGCCCTGACTCTTAATCATTATGCTATCTATACTACTTTTCAATATACAAAATACTTGTATGGTCCTAGGATGTAAAAGGATCTCTTACACACACAGCAAAAACCATAAGGAAAAACAGTACTAAATTTAACTGTTAGCAAAATGTAAAACTCATGCATGGTAAAAGGCATAAAAAGCAAAGCTAAAACAAAAGCCACTGGCTGAGAGAACCATTTTGCAACATATTTAATAAGAATTAAATTCACATCATGTAAGAAACTCTTTCATATCAATAAGAAAAAAATAAACAACCTGATAGAAAAAATGCCTACGTGAATAGGTAATTCGCATAAAAGAAAACCAAATAGCCAGAAAATACATGAAAAAAATCATAAAATTCACCAATAATGATGCAAATGCAAATTAAAATGACATATCATTTCACTATCACCAGACTGGTTAAAATTTTAAAGTCAGACCATAGCAAGTGGGGTGAAGATGTAGAGAAACAGAAATCTTCATTCACTGCTGGGACATACAAATTGCTAGAACCACATTAGGGAGAAATATGGTAGTTTCTGGTAAAGCGGAAGATATGTACCATACATTTATGCAAATAACACATGCATTATACATTTTTTTTTTTGTCAACCATGCAACACTCCCACCCACGCGTTATTTTCGTGTTATATGTGTGGGAACATTATTTATGTGGGTGTGGTATGCTATCTATTTGCAAAAAAAATATGGTACATCCTATGACCCAGTAATGCTACTCCAAGTTTACATACTAGAGAAACTCTAACATATATGTTCAAGGGAACATGAATAAGAACGTTCATTGCTGCATTGTCTCTATAATATTATTAGTGAGGAATAATCCAAACGTCCATTAGCAGGGGAACATTTTGATCAAAGATTCCACAGAAGACCTGTAATATTCCAAAGAAAACCTGGTACGTTCAAATGATGAAATATTATACAGTAATAAAAATGAATGAACTAGCTCTATAATGTAAATACAGATGTATCACAAAAAACATACCACTTAGTGAAGAAAAAGTTGTGTAACAAAGTATCAATTATATAAATTGTAAAATATACACACAAAACAATATTGTTGTTGATAGCTACATAACAATACATGTAACCATATACATATGTACAACATAGTAACAAAGGTTAAAAAAACATGAAGATAGCCAACACACATACCTTAGAACTCACTGTTATAAAGCAAAGCACATTAAAAAATACAGATAGCAAGAAACTCACTGTTGTATTTACTATTAGGGTGTTGTTGAAGACATTACATACTACATAATAAAGCCTTCTCTTTTTCAGAATCCATGCACATAGGAGATTAAAAGAAAAAAACAATAATAAGGGCTGAAAATCAATGATCTAGCTTCCACATCCCTTTCCTTGGAAAAGAATATACAAATAAAATGATAAGAAAGTATAAGGAAGGAAATAAGGATATGAACCAAAGTCACTAAAACAAAAAAACAAGCAAATAATACAGAAAAATCCACAAAGCCAAAAGCAGGCTCTTGAAATGAAGAAAAAGAGAGAATATACAAATTATAATTATCAGAAATGAAAAAGTGGACATCACTACAAGAACACAAAGATGCTAAAAAGATAATCCTGAACAACTTTCAAAGACAAATGACAATTTAGATGAAATGGACAAACTCTTTAAAAAACTGACACAAGGCGAGGGGCGGACCTGACTGGAGAGCCTGATGCCCAATTCCCAGGATGTCAGTGGCCTTCCTACCAGACTGGCTGCAGGGCAAGGCGGAAGTGAATCAAGAGACTATCCAGCAGCTCCTGGAGGAGAATGACCAGTTGATTCGCTGTATCCTGGAGTATCAGAACAAGGGCCAGGCAAACGAGTGCATCCAGTACCAGCATGTGTTACAAAGAAATCTCATTTATTTGGCTACCACTGCAGATGCCAGCCCAACCAGTGCTTCAAAATCAATGGAATAATCTTCCAGTTGGCTGTTGTGAAGAGTAACTGAATGTAACATACGTCCTATGAAGTGGAAACAGGCTTATTACCAACTCAGCTGCTTAAAACATGAATGAAACCTCTGTGGCTCTTTTAAAAATGTGAAAAAAGCTACTAAATGAATGTTATTCACAATGCACATCTTTAATAACTTAGCAGACCCCCTCAATGTTGACCCAGGGTGTCCTCTTTCCTGAAATGGGAGTGTGTTTGGGTAACAAACACAGCATGGGCAGCTTCAAGCCTCCATTTTAGTTTCATCCTAAAAATGAAACTGGGTAGGTGTTGGCTAATTAGCAGGAATGGGAGGGTGGGGGGGAACCTCTCAACTGAGACCTTGCCAAATGGACATGTAACTGTGTGCCCCCTTCTACCAGTTTGCAGTTGTGGTGCCTTTGACTGCTCTTTTCAGGCTGCTTTGAAATAAAGCTTGCCTTTCCACAAAAGATGGATACGGAGGTGTACAAGTTTCTGCGAAACAGCATTCCATCCAGAAAAAGTAAGGAATTAAAAATATATGTAACAGCAGTACAATTATCAAACCCAACAAAATTAATAATGCAGTACAACCTGTGTAAGGTGGAAACCTGTCAGAGAAGGAAAACTCAAATACTTTCCACTAATAGAGAGCGATAGAAAAGTGGTAAGACTGCACCCTGTCAAAGGTGGAAAACTTGGGAGACCCAGAAAAACAAAGCAGTCCCGTTGAGTTCTGGCTCTCAAAGGTTTCACTGTAATTCTTAATTATTATCTAATAACATCTAATACTAATAGATGTTCAATTTAAAAAAAACTGACACAAGAAGGAATACACATACTGTATTTTTACACAACTAACACATGCCTCCTATGTTTGCCAACCATGCCCTCCCCCCACAAGGCGTTTTTATAAGAACCACTATACCAATTATTTTTTTCTTGTTGCTGTAAAAAAAGAAAAAAAAAGTTAGCATAGCGCGCAAACAAAAATACCTCACGGGGGAGGGAGTGGCTGGCAAACAAACATAGAAGGTGCCTGTTATCTGTGTAAAAATCCAGTACAAATCTTAATGTGCTAATATCTATTTTAAAAATTAAATGTTATTAAATCCTTCCCAGAAAGAAAACTCCAGGTCCAGAAGGTTTCATTAATGAATTCCTTTAAATATTTAAGAAAGAAGTAAAATTAACTGTCACGAACTCTTTCAAAGAGCAGAAAAACCGGAAAGACTTCTCAACTCATTTATGAGCCAGTGGAAACATGACAAGGACACCAAAAATAGAAAATTAGGGCGTTTTCTCGATCATGAACATCAATGCAGAAAAAACTAAATAAAGTAGTAGATCAAATCTAACAACATTTAAACGGACAGTACATCACACCAAGTGAATTTATATTTAGACTAGAAAGGGTAAAGAAAATCAAGCAATGCAACCCAGCCACTAACAGAAAAAGAAAAAAAATTGTATGACCATCTCAATAAATGAGAGAAAACATTTGGTAAAAATTAATACTCGTTTACAACTAAAAATCAGTGAACTAAATAAAACAGAACTTCTTAATTTGATAAAGGGTATCTACAAACACATACACACACAGAAACTTTAATGGTGAACTATTAAAGCTTTCCCTCTGAGATTCTATCACCATTGCAATTCAATTCAATTCAACATCATGTTGTATGCTGGAGGGCCTAGGCAGTGCAATCATGGGGAAAAAAGAAAAAAAAAACACTTCACAAATGATACGACTGTGTAGGAATTACAAAAATACACAAAGGCAAATTGCTAAAACTAATAAGGGAATTTAGCTAGGTCAATGGGAAAAAAAAGGTCAATATACAAAAATTCAGTATTTTTTTTATATAGCAACAAAAAATTAGAAAATAAAAATTTAAAAGTGGTACCATTTACAGCAGCAAAATCAAACACCTAGAAATAAATTAAATATGTGTAAAATATTTACCGAAAATGTAGCAAAACATTAGCAACAAATATTTTTAAAGTCCCAAATACAGAAACATACATTATCCATGGACTAGAAGACTCAATATCATAAATATGTCAATTCTTCCCAAATTGATCCATAAAGTCAATGCAACCCCAATCAAAATCCTTATAGGTTCTCTGCAGAAACTAATAAGCTCATTTTAATATTTATGTGGAAATGCAAAAGGTTAAGAATGAGGGCAATCTTGGAAAAGAATAAAGCTGGAAGACTTACACTACTGAACATCAAAACTTATTTTTAAGCTAAGTTATGAAAACAGTGTAGTACTGACACAAGGATAAACAAATAGACTAATGGAATCAAAGAGAGTCAAGAAATATACACACATCACTGATAATGACAATGACGACCCTTCAGTATAATGGGGGAAAGATGTTTTATCCAAAAAAGAAAAAAATTAATCTTGACCTCTACCTTGTAACATACACAAAAATAATTCCCAGATAAAATGCAAACCTGAATGTGAAAGGTAAAAAAAATAAAATAAAACTTTTAGAAAAAAAAACACTGGAACGTATCTTCATGACTTCAGGGTAGGCAAAGATTTCACAATCCAAAACAGTGCTAACAGTAAAGAAAAACTGGTAAATTGAACTACATGAAACTGAGAACTTTTCATCAAAAGACGCTATTAAAAGATTTAAAAAGCAACTCACGGAGTAGATAGATATCGATTTACATAGATGTGTGTGTGTGTATAAAGATTTCATATCCAAAATACGTAAAGAATTTTCACAAATCATTAAGAAAAATACAGACAACTTCATAGAAGGCACTTCACAGAAGGGAATATCCTAACGGCCAATAAGCTGCAAAAGGCCTCTTTAAAGTGTTAAAAAGCAAAGATGTCACTCTGAGGACTAAAGTACACCTGACCCAAGCCATGGTATTTTCAACTGCCTCATATGCATACAAAAGCTGACAATGAAAAAGGAGGAATGAAGAAGAACTGATGTCTCTGAATTATGGTGTTGGCAAAGAATATGGAATATACCATGGACTGCCAGAAGAACGAAGACTCTGTCTCGGAAGAATTACAACCAGAATGTTCCTTAGAAGCGAGGATGGCGAGACTTCGTCTCACGTACTTTGGCCAGGTTATCAGGAGGGACCAGTCCCTGGAGAAGGACATCATGTTTGGTAAAGATGTGGGTCAACCCAAGAGAGGAAGATCCTCAATGAGATGGACTGACACAGGCAACAATGATAGGCTCAAGCATAGCAACGATTGTGAGGATGGCGCAGGACACGGCAGTGTTTTGTTCTGTTGTACACAGGGTTGCTATGAGTCGGAACCGACTCAAGGGCTCTTAACAACAACAATAAGCATATGTGAAGGTGCTCTACTTGAGCAGTTGTCACGAAAAACAAAACAAAAATAATGCTACTATAACTCCACAAGAATAGAAAAACTACAAAAGACAGACAATACCAGTGTTTGCAAGAAAGTGAAATTTCTGGAATACTCGTTTACTGCCAACAGGAATGCAAACACTTTGGAAAACTGTTTGATAGTATCTAAATTTATACATAAGCATACTCTCTAATTCTGGACATCCTCTCCTATGTATTTCAGCAACAGAAATACATAAATGTCTACCAAAAGATATATACCAAAATCTTCACAGCAATGAAATCCATGAACAGCCAAAAACTGAAAATAACCTGAACGCCCATCAGCAGTTAACTGGATAAAATACAACAAGAAGAATGAACAAACTACAACTAAAATATACACAGGCAGTCCCTGGATTACGAACCAGTTCCCATTCCTAAATCTGTTTTTAAGTCAAATTTGTACGTAAAGGAAACACTTAGGTATGGTTCAAATCTAATGTCAATTAGTCAAATATTTGTCTTAGTATATAGTATATAGTGTACCTTTCCACACATAAAAATATTAAAGAACACTTCCAGATAGGACTAAAACGTCTTTAATGATGCAGTAATAATGTTTTGATATGCGTCACAAAGTAGCACCTGTTTGTTATTTTGAACCATTCTACATACCTTCAATTTTTAATATAATAGGCTTCATGGCGGTTGGTTCATTAACTACAGGTTGTACGAAAGTCAGCAGCTCATAACCCTGGGACAGCCTGTGTACTATTGATTAAAAGAAGCCTTACATAAAATAGTACCTTTTAATGAATCCACGTAGATGGAGTTCAACAATAGGTAAAACTAATCTAGTTACAGAAGTCAGAATGGTGGATACGCCTCTGGGGGGTAAGAGAATGATAGAAAGGAACAGGAAGGGAGTGTTCCAGGGTGATGGAAATATTCTATGTTAAACGGGATGATTACTAAATGAGTACATACATTTGTCAAGATCATTGAGCTGTACACAGAAAACTTGTCCATTTACTGTATGTAAATTATACCACAACAAAATACTGTTAGCATTTAGGTAAATAAATAGCCTAGACTCTAGACCAGTGTTATGTAAAGCAGTCTACAAATTGTTAGGGTCCAAGACAAGATAAAGAACTTGCATCCTAATGTAAATCAACACACTGCTCCCTTCAAAGAGAAAAGTCTTGCTATGAAAGCAATTTATCAGCTGAATGAACCAGTGGTTTGAACTAAACTGCATCAGTAGCCTACTGACAGTCTAGTGAAAGCTCCTTATCTTGACCTGGACTGGAATGAGCACTATTCTAGAGAAACACCACAGAGGTGGCTGGGCTAAGGGAGGGAAGGGGCTTTGATGAGCAGAGATGGAGAGACCAAGAAAAATGAGAACGTGCTAAAAGTTCGTGGGTTAAGTTAGAGATATTAAATATACTTTGGGAGGAAAGCAGGAGAAAGAAGAAACATTGAAAAAGCAAGGCAATTTATATGAAAAATAACATGACAGAATGAAGTACATCAATAAATACAAAACATAAATGTACTAAGTTCACTGGTTAAAATAAGAGTACAGATCAGATTATCTTAACTAACCAGCTATTTGCTATGTATCAAAAAGGTCTGCTTCCATAAAGATTATAGCCTAGAAAGCTCTGTGGGGCAATTCTACTCTGTCATATGAGGTCGCTGTGAGTTGGAATCAAATCGACCAGCACCTAACAACCTAACATTTTGTCACTAGTTACAAGAACAGTACGTGAAGTGAAGATGGTTAACCTCTGCAGCGTCATGTCCTAAGTGGCTTACTGCTGCCATCTACTGGACACAATGTTCATTTCCACTTTGAGCATCTTAATCGCCTAAAAAAAGTCCTAATAAGCACATAAATCCCTAAACTGTAATCACTTCTGAACCTCCTTCAGCTAATGAGGTAAAGATAAGTTCTCTAAATTAAATGTGCGTCCTGCTCTATGTGTGCACAACTTTAATTAAATGACCACTGGTAACAATGTTCATTTCTTTTGCAAGTCACAGGTTTATCTAAGTGTAGAAAATTACATCGACTGAAATCCATATGAAATTTAATATAGCCACAAAGACTACCAATTAATTTCCCATACAACTACTGGAATATCATATTTTATACGCTGGGTAACTACAATGGGTCACTCTAAACACACCATTTTGCTCATATGACATTTTATCCATATTATTTGCAATGTTTCTAAAACGTAAAGTCCCCTGAATAGTTCTAGCCAGCATCTCAATACCTAAACCACTAACAGTTTTATCCTGTCTTTTCTTTAATGTCACCTCACTCAACCTGACGGACTTCTTAATTGATCTTTTTATTTTAAAAAATCTAAATTTCCATCAGAAAAAACTGTACATCAACAAATGAATGGATAAAGTATGGTACACAGACACAATGGAATAGTACACAACAATAAAGAGCAATGAGGAATCTGACAAACATCTCACGACATGGATGAATCTGGAGGGCACTGTTGTAGTTGTTGTTAGATGCCATTGAGTCAGTTCCGGCTCATAGCAACCCTGTGTACTACAGAACAAAACACTGCCCAGTCCTGCGCCATGCTCACAACCATTGTTATGCTTGAGCCCACTGTTGCAGCCCGTGTCAATCCATCTCGTTAAGCGTCTTCCTTTTTTTCACTGACCCTCTACTTTACCAAGCATGATGGACTTCTCCAAGGACTGATCCCTCCTGACAACATGTCCAAAGTATATAAGACGTAGTAGTCTCGTCATCCTTGCTTCTAAGGAGCATTCTGGTTGTACTTCTTCCAAGACAGATTTGTTCGTTCTTTTGGCAGTCCATGATATATTCAACATTCTTTGCCAACACCATAATCCAAAGACATCAATTCTTCAGTCTTCCTTATCCTTTGTCCAGCTTTTGCATGCATATGATGCAACTGAAAATACCATGGCTTGGGGCAGGCACACCTCAGTCTTCAAGGTGACATCTTTGCTTTTCAACACTTTAAAGAGGTCTCTGCAGCAGATTTGCCCAATGCAATATGCCTTTTGATTTCTTGACTGCTGCTTCCATGGGTATTGATTGTGGATCCAAGTAAAATGAAATCCTTGACAACTTCAATATTTTCTCCGTTCATCATGGTGTTGCTTATTGGTCCAGTTGTGAGGACTTCTGTTTTCTTTATGTTGAAGTGCAATCCATACTGAGGGCTGTGGTTTTTGATCTTCATCAGTAAGTGCTCCAAGTCCTCTTCAGTTTCAGCAAGCAAGGTTGTGTCATCTGCATAACACAGGTCGTTAATAAGTCTTCCTCCAATCCTGATGCCCCGTTCGTCTTCATATAGTCCAGCTTCTCCAATTATTTGCTCAGTATACAGACTGAATAGGTATGGTGAAAGGATACAACCCTGACGCACACCTTTCCTGACTTTAAACCACGCAGTATCCCTTTGTTGTGTCCTAACAACTGCCTCTTGATCTACGTACAGGTTCCTCATGAGCACAATTAAGTTTTCTGAAATTCCCATTCTTTGCAATGTTATCCATAATTTGTTATGATCCCCACAGTCAAAAAAAACACAGGTAAACATCTTTCTGGTATTCTCTACTTTCAGCTAGGATCCGTCTGACATCAACAATTATATCCCTGGTTCCATGTCCTCTTCTGAATCTGGCCTGAGTTTCTGGCAGTTCCCTGTCGATATACTGCTGCAGCCACTTCTCAATGATCTTCAGAAAAATTTTAATTGCATGTGATATTAATGACATTGTTCGATAATTTCTGCATTCGGTTGGATCACCTTTCTTGGGAATAGGCATAAATATGGATCTCTTCCTCCAGTCAGTTGGCCAGGTAGCTGTCTTCCAAATTTCTTAGTCATATGTTGAAACATCTCAACTGCTATTCCATCAATTCCTGAAGCCTTGTTTTTCGTCAATGCCTTCAGTGCAGCTTGGACTTCTTCCTTCAGTACCATTGGTTCCTAATCATATGCTGCCTCTTGAAATGGCTGAACATCAACCAATTCTTTTGGTATAATGATTCTGTGTATTCCTTCCATCTTCTTTTGATGCTTCCTGCATCATTTAATATTTTCCCCATAGAATCATTCACCACTGCAGCTCGAGGCTTGAATTTTTTCTTCAGTTCTTTCAGCTTGCGAAATGCCGAGTGTGTTCTTCCCTTCTGGTTTTCTACCTCCAGGTCTTTGCACATGTCATTATAATACTTTCTTCGTCTTCTTGAACCGCCCTTTGAAATCTTCTGTTTATCATTTCCGGACAAAGACTGTATGTAGGCCACTATTGTAAAACCTCAAGAAAAGATTCACACAGCAAAAAACAATCTTTGATTGTTACTAGGAAGGGGAAGGATAGGGAGGGGAAATCACTAACTAGATAATAGACAAGTGTTCACTTTGGTAAAGGGAAGACAACACACAATATAGTAGAAGTCAGCACATGACCAAGGCAAAGTCATAGAAGCTTCCTAGACACTTCCAAACACTCTGAGGAACAGTTACTAAGGCGGAAGGCTGGGGACCATGGTCTGGGGAGACATCTAGGTCAAGTGGCATAACACAGTTCATAAACAAAATGCTCTACATCCTGCTTTTAAGACCCCATCTAGGGTCTTAAAGGCTTGCAAGCAACCATCTAAAATATAGCTATTGGTCCCGTCACATTTGGAGAAGAGGAGAACGAAGAAAACCAAAGACACAAGAAAAATACAAGTCCAAAGGACTAACAGACCACATGAACCACAGCTTCCACCAGCCTGAGCCCATAACTAGATGGTGCCTAGCTACACGAACCGAACGCTGATAGGGATCACAATAGAGGGTCCCAGACAGAGTGGGACAAAAACGTAGAACATTCAAACTCACAAAATAAGATCAGACTTACTGGTCTGACAGAGACTGAAGGAACCCCTTAGACTATTACCCACGGACACACTGCTAACTCAGAACTGTAGCCACCCCCAAAGTCCACCCTTCAGCCAAAGATTAGACAGGCCTATAAAACAAACAATAACACGCATGAGGAAAGTGTTTCTTCATTCAATCAAGTATACGAGACCAAATGGGCAACGCCTGTGCCAAAAGCAAAGACAAGAAGGCAGGAAGGGACAGGAAAACTGGATAAATGGACACAGAGAACCCGGGGTAGAAACGGAAAGGGGGAGAGTGCTGATACATTACGGGGATTGCAACCAATGTCACAAAACAATTTGTATATAAATATCTGAATGAAAAACTAACTTGCGGTGTAAACTGTTCACCTAAAACACAGTAAGATTTTAAAAAACACACACAAAAAAATTATTGATAGCTAATGAATTAACAATAACTTGGGCTAATCTACTGCAAACAACCTCTTTGAAGAGTTAAAAAGCAAAGATGTCACTTTGAGGACTAAAGTGCACCTGACCCAAGCCACGGTATTTTCAAATGCCTCATACGCATGCGAAAGCTGGACAAAGAATAAGGGAGGCCAGATAAGAATTGACGCCTCTGAATTATGGTACTGGTGAAGAACACTGAATATACCATGTACTGCCAGAACAACGAACAAATGTGTCTTGGAAGAAGTATAGCCAGAGTGCTCCTTAGAAGTTCCTTAGAATGCGCTCTCATCTCACGTGCTTTGGACATGTTATCAGGAGAGGCCAGTCCCTGGAGAAGGACAAAGGGTCAGGAAAGAGAAGACCCTCAACGAGATGGACAAACACAGTGGCTCCAACAATGAGCTCAATCATAGCAACAATTGTGAAGATGGCGCAGGAGCAGGCAGTGTTTCGTTCTGTTGTACACAGGGTCACTACGAGTCAGAACTAACTCGACAGCACCTAACAACAACAACAGTAGTACCTTCATGAAAGAACTCTGTAAGCAGTTTTCTATGAGGATACTTGCGCAGAGTTATAAAAAAGCTTTTTCATCAATGAGCAATTTCTAAAAATCTAAAAAATACAACCACGTCTCTATGGAAAAAACAACACATTTTTCTCACACTGCATTTCAAGTAAACTATTTCAGAAAACGACTGATGCCAGATTGAAAAAAGCATGGTAAAGACCACTACCTCCAAACTAATTTTAGAGATTTAACACAATGACAATCAAAATCCAAACATAATTTTTTTGGTGTATGTTTAGGACAGGAGAATTTGACAAAATAATTCCAAAGTTCACTACATTACATAAAAAAGCCATCTGTTTTTCACAATTTCCTAGCTTGGTATTTAGGTTTGCAATAGCAAACTGCTCTATAAAATAACAATGCCACGGTTTAATGAATAAAATGGAAAAACAAAAAAACCCCTGAGGTCTCTCCTCTGTCAACTACAAGTATGGCATGAGTATAAGGGGGCACTCTGGCTACCCAGTCTCAGCTTTAGGAGAGAGAAGCGATACTCCAGGAACTAGTTAAGAAATAGAACTTCAAACTCATTGCCACTCAATTCTTATTAAATGCCTGGTTCTAAGAAATACCTGTGAAATGTTGCCTGAAAGATGTACAATCATTCATTAAATACTCTATAATTATTCAGCTGACAAAAACAAACAATAGAGCTTTGTACCTGGACTGCACGGTATAGGCACACTACAGAATGTTCTATCCACTAGATGTCGGTAGTACCTCTCAACTGCTGACAACTGTCTTAGTCATCTAGTGCTGCTGTAACAGAAATATCAGAAGTGGATGGCTTTAACAAAGAAAATTTTATTCTCTCACAGTTTAGAGGCTAGAAGTCCAAATTCAGGGTGCCAGCTCCAGGGGAAGGCTTTCTCTCTCTGTCGCCTCTGGAGGAAGTGGAGGGAGGTCCTTGTCATCAGTCTTCCCCCAGACTAAGAGCTTTTCAGCACAGGAACCCAGGGTCCAAAAGACGCACGCTCCTGGCTCTGCTTCTGTGGTGGTATGAGGTCCCCCTGTCTCTCTGCTCGCTTCTCTCTTTCATATCTCAAAAGAGATTGATTCAAAATACAACCTAATCCTACAGATTGAGTCCTGCTTCATTAACATACCCGCCGCTAATCCTCCCTCATTAGCATCAGAGAGGCAGGATTTACAACACATAAGAAAATCACATCAGATGACAAAATGGTGGGCAATCACACAATACTGAGAATCATGGCCTAGCCAAGTTGACACACATTTTTTTGGGGGCATAATTCAATCCATAACAACTAAAAATGTCTCCAGATATTGCCCTCCTTCCTCCAACTTTGAGACGCATCAGCCTCGCTTAATCTGACCAATATAATATGTATAAATGTATGTATGTGTCATATAGGGTCGCTATGAGTTGGAATCAACTCGACAGAATGTGTCTGGGTTTTTTTTTTTTATATTATATGTGTGTGTAAGGGTATATTTAAGTGAAGTGTCATGTGATGCAAATGTGACAGTCTACATACTTTATTATGTACAGCTGTTGTCAGGTGCCGCTGAGTCGATTCAGACTCATACCTTATATGACAGAGCAGAACTGCTCCATAGGGTTTCCTAGGCTATAATCTTTATGGGAGCAGATCACCAGGTCTTTTTCATGTGGAGCGGCTGGTAGGCTTGAACCGCCAACCTTTTAGTTAGTAGCCAAGCACTTAACTGTTGTGCCATTAGGGCTCCTTTATTATGTACTAGGGTCTGATATTTTGTCGGCCCTTAACAAATAACACAGGAAGCATCTAAATAAGATGGAAGGTATACAGAGTTACTGCACCAAAAAGAATTGGTTGACATTCAACCATTTCAGGAGGTAATATATGATCAAGAATCAATGGTACTTGTCATGGACTGCATTGTGTCCCCCCCCAAAATACGTTTATCAACTTGGCTAGGCCATGATTCCCAGGATTGTGTGACTGTCCACCATTTTGTCATCTGATGTGATATTCCGAAGTGTTGTAATCCCTATCACTATGATGTTAATGAGATGGATTAGTGGCAGTTATGTTGATGAGATCTACAAGATGAGGTGGTGTCTTGAACCAATCTCTTTTGAGATATACAAGAGAGAAGTCAGCAGGGAGACAGGGGTACCTCATACCACCAAGAAAGCAGCACTGGGAGCAGAGCACATCCTTGCGACCCGGGGTTCCTGTGCAGACAAGCTCCTAGTCCAGGGGAACACTGATGACAAGGACCTTCCTCCAGAGCCGACAGAGAAAGCTTTCCCCTGGAGCTAATGCCCTGATTTTGGACTCCTAGCCTACTAGACTGTGAGAGAACGAACTCCTGTTTGTTAAAGCCAGCCACTTGTGGTATTTCTATTACAGTAGCACTAGATGACTAAGACAGTACTGAAGGAAGAAATCCAAACTGCATTGAAGGCTCCAGGAAACAACAGAATACAAATTTAGATTC
This sequence comes from Trichechus manatus latirostris, assembly GCF_000243295.1. NCBI lineage: Eukaryota > Metazoa > Chordata > Mammalia > Sirenia > Trichechidae > Trichechus > Trichechus manatus. Next base: position 2,003,433 of record NW_004444201.1, read on the forward strand.
TTCAACAAACGAATACAATGCTGCAAGCGCTCACTCATTGATGCCAAGAAATTTGGAAGACAACTGCCTGGCCAACCAACTAGAAGAGATCCCTATTTGTGTGTATCTTACTTATCTAGTTGCTATAACAGAAATACCACAAGTGGATGGCTTTAAAAAACAAAAATTTATTTTCTCACAGTTTAGAAGGCTAGAAGTCTGAATTCAGGGTTCTGGCTCTAGGGGAAGGCTTTACTCTCTATCTTGGCTCTGGAGCAAGGTCCTTATCTCTTTGAGCTTCTGCTCCTGAGTGATCTTCATACGGCTAGGCATCTCTCTTCCCCCATCTCTGTCTGTAGCTTGCTTGTTTAATCTCTTTATATCTCAAAAGAGATTGACTCAAGATACACTCTACGCTAATCCTGCCTCATTAACATAACAAACAGAACCCATTCCCAAATGGGATTATAACCACACACACAGAGGTCAGGATTTATAACACATATTTGACAGGGACCAGTTCAATCCCTAACAGTGCCCATTCCAAAGAAAGGTAATCCTACAGAATGTGGAAATTATCAAACAATATCATTAATAACAGCAAGAAAAATTTTGCTGAAGATAATTAAAAACATCTGCAGCACACATGACAGAGAACTGCTAGAAATTCAAGCCAGATTCAGAAGAGGACATGCAATAAGGGCTATCACTGCTGAAGTCAGATGGATCTTAGATGAAAGCAGAGAACACCAGAAAGATATTTACTTGTGTTTTATTGAGTACGAAAAGGCCCTGACTGTGTGAATCATAACAAATTATGGATAATACGGCAAAGAATAGGAATTTCAGAACACTTCACTGTGATCATGCAGAACCTGTACATAGACCAAGAGGCAGTCTTTGGAACAGAACAAGGGAAACCGCGTGGTTTAAAGTCAGGAAAGGTGTGTCAGGGTTGCATCCTTTCACCCTACTTACTCAATCTTCATGCTGAGCAAATAATCCGAAAAGCTGGACTATATGAAGAACGGGGCATCAGGATTAGAGGGACACTCATTAACAACCTTCGATATGCAGATGACACAACTTCCTTGCTGGAAGTGAAGAGGACTTGAAGCACTTACTGATAAAGAGCTTCAGTATGGATTGTACCTCAAAATAAAACAAAAATCCTCACACTGGCCTAATAAGAAGCATCATGATAAACGGGAAAAATATTGAAATTGTCAAGGATTTCACTTTACTTGGATCAACAACACCCATGGAAGAAGTAGTCAAGAAATCAAACGACATATTGCATTGGGCAAATCTGATGCAAAAGACCTCTGTAAAATCTTAAAAAGCAAAGATGTTACTTTGATGACTAAAGTACACCTGATCCAAGCTGGACAATAATAGAGAAAGGTCGAAGAAGAAATTGATGTATTTGAATTTAGGTGCTGGCAAAGAATACTGAATTTACCACAGACTTTGTAAAATGGAAGGAGAGCTGGTGGCACAGTGGTTAAAGCACTCTACTCCTAACCGAAAAGTTGGCAGTTCAAACCTATCAGCAGCTCCACAGGAGAATGATGCAGCAGTCTGCTTCCATAAAGATTTACAGCCTTAGAAACCCTACGGAGCAGTTCTACTCTGTCCTACAGGGTGGCTATGAGCTGGAATTGACTCGACAGCAGCAGGTTTGGGTTTTTTTTTTTGTTTTGGTGTAAAACAGTAGTAGTAGCATCAGAACTTGTCTAACTTCAGGGTGAATTATGAGAATCAAGATCAGCACAAAGCTGATTCCTATGAGGTAGAGGTCAGACATACCTTCACTCTCCAACCTTGTTACCAATTCTGATACCAGCCATCTCCCTATGGCACTCTACTTCTCACTGGGTTCGATAATCCATTGCAACGGCCACACAGGACTCCTAGATCATACTTACAGTTAAGTGGCTTATTCAGGAAATAACTCAGGACCACGATCAAGAAGCAGGTAGACAAAGTCTGGAAGGCTCCCCAAAGTGAAGAACACGTCCCTCCCTCCCTTCTTCCGTGTAGACAGCTCTTTCAGCCGCGCAAGCAAGCAGGCCCTTCTCTCTACCTCGTATGCCCCCTCTCAGCTGTGCTGGCCCCCGGAGGACAGGCTTCCTCTCAGCCTCCTCAGAACAGAGTTCTTCTCAGCCACCTCAGGACAGGCCTCCTCTCAGTCCCCTGAGGACAGGCCTTCTGCCCGTGACCTCACTGCCATCGGCCTCTCCAATGCTAACTGACCCAGCTCAGAGCCAGTGTAGCAATTTTGTTCAGCTCTCTTTTAGCTGCATTCCCAGCAGCAGGCTTCTGCCATCAGAACCAACTCTACCACAGGGTTCCTTCGAGGCCTGTTGCTACTGGTTCTGCTACAGGGCCCCTTCTGGTCCTGTAGCTGCCAGCTCTGCCGCAGAGTCTCTTCCAGGCGTCTCACTGTCTTTAGCGTTATAGCCTTTGATCTGTGTTATAGCCTTTTAGGAGGTTCTTTGCCTCCTCCCTCTCTGCTGCTTCTCTCTTCTTGCCTTTATCTCCCCTTCCTGCTTCTTTCTTCCTTCTTTCTGTCTGCCAACCTCTGTGGGGTTGGCTGCATATATAAGCAAACTCCTGGTCAATTTCAAGGTACAGCCCTCCCACCAGGCCCATGAACTAACCAATCGCCTCTCGGTAAGTCAGATACTTCACTTTCATAGTAGGCTATGGTCACTTCATTTACATAAGTATACTGACCAATCCCTGCAGGTGTGTAAAACAGACCAATCACAGGGCAGGCTGCAGCACAGGGCCAGACAAAAAGTACCAAACTATAATTTGTTTATAGCGCACCCAGGAAGCATCAAACAACCTGGACAAAAGTAACAAAGCCTCTGGGGTAGAAAATTAGGGCAAAGGTAACTCTCTAGGGCTTCGGGAAAAATCTCTCAAACTGTTTCTCCAAAGAACTAAGGCAAAACTCCACATGAAGGAACTCATTTCACCATAGACTGCCAGAAGGATTAACAAATCTGTCTTGGAGGAAATATAGCCAGAATGCTCCTCAGAAGAAAGGATGGTGAAATTTCATCTTGCTTACTTTGGACATGAGTCCTGGTGGCGCAGTGGTTAAGAGCTTGGTTGCTGACCAAAAGGCTGGCAGTTCAAATCCACCAGCCGCTCCTTGGAAACCCTATGGGGCAGTTCTACTCTGTCCTGTAGGGTCGCTATGAGTCGGAATCAACTCGAAGGCAGTGGGTTTGGTTTTTTCTTTGGTAATCCCTGGAGAAGGACATTGTGATTGTTAAGGTTGTGTGTCAACTTGGCTGGGCCATAATTCTCAGTGATTTGGCAGTTAGGATATACTCTGGCAGCCATATAATGATGTAATCATCTTCATGATGAGATCTGATATAATGTGATCCCCTCAATGATGGGATCTGCTGTGAGTAGCCAGTCAGTTGAAGGGGAGTCTCCTTGGGGGTGTGGCCTGCACCCAATATAGGTGAACTTTCTGGCAAGGCTCGTGGGCTTTTGCTTGCTCTGTATCCTGCAGCTGGCTTCTGTTCGTCTGACCCCCGGTTCTTGGGACCGGAACTAGCAGCTTACCTGCCATCTTGCCTGCCAATATTAGGATTCATCAGTCTCCACAGCCCTAACCCTAACCCTGCTGTTTGACCTGCCAATCTTGGGCTCACCAGCCCCTGCAGCTATGCTGAGTCAGGAGAAGGCTCCAGCCTGACCCACGGACTTGGGACTTTCCAGCCTCTGCAACCACATGAGCCATTTCTTTGATATAAATCTCTATATATATATATGTATTTATGTACTTTACTGGTTTTGTTTCTCTAGAGAACCCAGCCTAAAACAGACATCATGCTTGACCAAGTAAACGGTCAGCGAAAAAGTGGAAGACCTCCAACGAGATGGACTGACACAGTGGCTGCAACAATGGGCTCAAACATATCTACTACTGTGAGGATGATGTAGGATCAGACAACATTTCGTTCTGTTATACACAGGGTCGCTATGAGTCGGACATGATTCAACGACACCTAACAACTAATAAAGGTGAATTTCCATTTCTCAAATTAGAAAAGTTAATTCATAAACCTAAAAAAAATTCAATAACTATCACAAGTCTATCATAAAGTAAACAAAATATTACAAACAGTATATAAATCCATACATACTATGCTGTTCATCTCAGAGGACTCATAGCTCCCAACCGGATGCACATTTCCAATGGGCTCCAAGCCCTCTTCATCCCACATGTATGTTCCATCAGAGCTATCAGATGGAGAGAGTTCAAAGGAAGAACCAGCTCTGTCGTCTGTATCTGGTGAAATCAAGTTATTCCCAGATGCATGCTTTGTATAGTCACTGTCTTCAATTGATTAAAAAAGAGAGAGAGAGGGTAGTTATTAATTCACAAAAATATCATTTCTCTGGTTCTAAAAATACAAGCTCTAATAATTTGATCTATTACAGCAAAAAGGTTGACAAAACAATTCATAACTGTACTATTTTGTAAATTCTAATAAAAATTTAAAAATCAAGCGTCAAAATCTTAAAAATAACCTACTGAAAGATTTTCCAGTAGACATAAAGAAAATTCATTTAACCATCTTTCACTTCTAAAATATTTCTAGAAATATAAATAAAGCCTCATATTCTTTTAATGTTTCCCAAAATTATTTACTTTTAACCTGGAAACTCCCCTCCTCTGTATATAACTAAAAAACAAACCCACTGCCGTCTAGTTGATTCTGACTCATTAACTATAAAGATAAATAAGAAATCTAACTCCTCCTTGAAAAAAAAATTTCCTGGGATAAAAAAAAAAATCTTTATATTGGACATAACCTATATGATTTCATTTATCTTTTGTTATAACTTTGCTGTTAGCATATAGCAGTGATCTACTACCCTAAAAGAAGAGATGGTTTTATAGTATGCCACTGGTGGGGGAAAGTGGGGAAAAAATTCTTTTGAAGCACTACGTACACTGATTAGGAGTAAGCCTGGATATGACAGCCAAGAAGAGGCGAGGAAAGACACCGTAGGGGAAGAGTGCTGTTACTGATATTGTTGTTGTTATAAAAAGGGTAAAAAACAGTACAGAGTACAAAAGTCACTGAGCAAGGAAGATAAATGTTGCCCTATTTCAATCTTATTTAGATCCATCCCTCCTTCCAACAGTCATTTAATACAGACCATGAAATTGACAGTACCTTGGTATCACAAGATAATCCTAAATGTAATTACGTTCAGTTAGAAAAACATCTAGAAGAAAGCAAACAAACTTAAATATTAATATTTACCAGACACACTTATAGCTATCCATTCATCAGTTTTATGGAAAGATTTTTCATTTTCCTTGGGGGAATCAAATATATCCTTCGGTGGTACATTTTCATGCTTTTCTTCTTTGACAGAAATTTCCTCTGGAGTTATTTGAGTTCTGTTAGAGTCTTCAATATCTATAAAATCATCACTAAAGTCTTCACTTAAATCATTCTTATCAGAAGATGACAAAGAAGACAAGGAAATATCATCCACATCATCACTCAGGTATCTAATTTTAGCATCATTCTTTATGGTCTGCTCATTTTCTGTTCTATAACCATCGTTTTCAATTAGTTCTTGGTCCTTATTAGTAGCTTTGTCATTAGCCAAAACTGTAGCATGTTCCTTTACACACTTGTCGGCAGATGCATTTTTATTACCATCAACTGTGATACTCCCAGCAAATGGAGGTCTACTGGATTTCAGTAAAGAGGGATGAATCATCCTATAACCCAAAGTGGAAATCATACCAGGTCCATTTGGTAAAGCCAACTTCTTTCCACCAGCAGGATAAGGCCTATTAAATCCATACCCTAAACGTTCATTCCCATTAAGTACTTCTGACTGCCGGGAATTTCTTGTTAGCATACTTGACCTTAGAGGCACTCTAATGTGTAGCTGTTGGTTCTGATAAGGCTTAGTAAGATCTACAGCTCTGTTGAAGGAATGTGATCTGGTTATAGAAGAAGGTGGAAGGAATGAATTCTGAATGGAATGTGAAAAACTTTGTGACCTTACCATTTTTTCACAAGTAATAGATTTAATATTGTCTGGGGATTGTGCTAAGCTTTCTCCAGAACTACTTCTGGTGGCACAGGAATTTGCTCTAGGCCTTTGCCTGTTACCAGCTGATCGATTTCCATAAAATCCATTCAACTGTGATTTTGGAGCACTGACTGAAGAATATGAAGTCCTTCCTAATAATGTACCTTTGGTGAATTTACCCAAATTAGATGGTCCAGACAAAGATTTCTGGTTTAACTCCTCTGTAGATGACACAAACATAGTGGATGGTTTTGTTATCTTTGATGTAAGTACAGAAACTCTTTTCAAATCTCCTTTTATCCTACTTTTATCAAACATTCCTTGAATAGGAGCATGTTTTTCAGGATCAATTACTTTATCATGTGAATTTTGAGTATTGTTAGGTTCTCCAGCACTTTGTTCACTGAGTTGGTATTTATTTGCCTTTCTCCAGTTAAATGAATGGGACAACAGACTATCTGAGCCATTATTTTTTATGTAACTTTTGACATTGTTACTCTTGGAAACTCCTAATAAGTTAGCAGGTGTCCCATTTGACATCGGCTGCAGTGTACTTCTTACAGATTTTGTTCCATACTTCGGCAACTTTGAACCCAATAATGTCTTGAGTTGTGTTTTTTCTTCCATGAGCTATAAAGTGCATTTGTCCTTAAAGATTGACAGAATCTGAGGAGGAAAAAAAAGGTAGAGTCAACATTCCTAAATAAGAACAATCACAAGGATCATTACATAATATAAATACATATAACAGTTACATAATTAGATGCAGCAAAGCCCAAACACTACTTCTGAGTCCTACAGGATTACTAGATATTGAATGCATTTATTAAACCAATAACATTATACTAGAATGAAATAAAGAAGATTTTTATAAACATTTTCTATAAACTTGGGTTATAGATGATGACATCAAAGTCCAGAAAAAATAAAATTAGACTATCAAATTTGACTGTATTAAAAAAATGAGTATGGCCGTTTAGGGTACAACAATCTATTCACCTGGATTAAAAGAGGAAGAAGGAAAGTCTGGAATAGGAAGAGGATATGGACGCCTCTATGAACAACTGCCTCCTTTGCGATGAGACCAGGAGAACTAGGCAGTGCCCAACTACCATTACTGAACATTTTGATCAAAGATCCCATAGAAGAATCCTGATCAAATGGGAGAAAATGCAGAACACAATTTCAAATTCTCATGGACGCTAGGCTTTCTGGAGCCATGGAGGGTGAATGAACACCTGAAGTTACTGCCCTGAGATAATCTTTAAACCTTAAACCAAAAATATTCCCTGAAGTCATCTTAAAACCAACAACAGTTTAGCATAACTAATAAAAAAAAAAAGTCTGCCTTGAGCATTATGCTCTTTTAAGAACTATCTACAGGGGATGAAATTGACAACAGCAACTTGAAAGATTAGATAGGAACTTTAGTGGGCAGTGAGTTTATGTTAATGAGGGAGGAACAACTCAGAAAAGGAGGGTGAGAATGGTTGCACAACTCAAAGAATGTAATCAATGTCACTAAATTGTACATGCAGAAACTGTTGAATTGGTGTCATTTTGCTGTGTATATCCTCAACAACAACAAAATAAATAAAATTCAGAAAAAAAAATGAATACTTCTACAGTTCATCTTCCAATTTCCAATTCAAATTATTTTTTCACTTTTGGGTAATACTCTCTCCTTTAAAATTAGGATGTGATTTCATTTTTTCAAAAAGCACACATGATCTTATAAAAACTGGAATACATTTAAAAATCTTCATTATTGAAGCCATGGGAAGGATGTGGGTAGGAATAAAATAGCAACAACAACAAAATTCTTCTTAAGGTAGGGATAACAACCGTCATTGTAAGCAACCATCTTAAAAGAATTTGCACCTACTACCATAAACAGATGTTATAGTTATTGCCAGGCTGAGAGTTCTAATAATTTAATAAACAAAGTTGATTAGTCTATTAATTTCCAAGTCCTGAAATTTATTTTAAAAGTAATACAAACTACAAACACAAAAAAGGTTCAATGCACAAAGAACATAAAACTAGAAACAACTAGTGTCTCCCATCTGAGTAACCATTTAATAAAATATGATGGACTATGTGATGAGATTATAAAGATGCACTAGAAATATAAAATGTCTGACCTGACAATAAGTAAAATATAGTATGGTCACTATATGCTCACTGCAATTACAGCTGCCACTGAGTTGATTCCGACTTATGGTGACGCCATGTGTGTCGGAGTAGAACTGGGCTCCACAGAGTTTTTAATGGTTGATTTTTCAGAAAGATAGCCAGGCCTTTCTTCTGAGGTACCTCTGAGTGGGCTCAAACCTCCAACTTTTCCATTTGCAATTGAGAGCATTAACTGTTTGCACTACCCAGAGACCTCGGAGAACCTACAGATTTTCAAAAGTACTGATCAGAGAAAGATTCTGCAAAAGTGTTGCATGGCTCCTACCTTATACTTCACGGACATAGTAATGAGGAAAGCAGGTAAGTAAATAAAACTTAAAAATTTTAATAAGCGCCCGCCAGTCTGCCTGGAAAGAGCTCAGGGTATGATTTGGCAACACTGGAAAAATCAAGGAAAACACACTGAGGACAAAAGGTTTTTGAAACCTCAGCAAGAGGCAAAACGAGCCACCAGGACTTGCCAACTTCCAAGGCACTATTCTGAGTTAAAGGACTCCTGGTGGCACAGTGGTTAAAGTGCTGGACTGCTAACTGAAAGGCAGGCAGTTTGAAACCACCAACGGCTGCACGGGAGAAAGGTGTGGCAGTCTGCTTCCCTGGAGATTTACAGCCTTGGAAACCCTATGGGGTTGCTGTGAGTCGGAAATGACTCAACAGCACTGAGTTTACTCTGAGTTAAGGGAACAATGTGAAACCCAAACAAATGCACAATACCCTTGGCAGAACGGAGTGAGCCTTGTACAAGATACTTAACAAAATCCAAGAAGAAAATCTGAAGCCTCCAGACAACGATCCCTCCAACACCACCTCATGCCTTTCAAATACAGAAAAGCAGATAAAGAACAAAACACACCCTCAAAAGGTGTATCACGGTTGTACATAAAGGGAGAAAATAAGATCACAGCTTAGGTGAGAAAGACATGAAGGGAAATTCACCCATATTATATCAGAATAAATACAACTCATACCTATAATAAAAACTAGTCTGTCTTATGATTGTGTGAGTCTATCTGACCACTAATAAAGTAAGGTGTTGAGAGCATAAACGGAGTTCTATTTACTTTCAGGCCTGCCACAGGACCACACATTATAAATTTACAATTCTAGTGCAAGTTAATTTAATAAATTATAAGTCAAGAATGAAATATAGGGAATTCCAGCAACATGCCGCTCTAGGCAGAAGCACCACGCAGTCCCTCCACAGCAAAGATCTGAAAAACTAAGCCAAACAGAGAAAACAGCAGTCCTGAAACCCTAAACATCAAATGAAGAGATAAAGAACTCAGCCAAGCACCAAATGGAATAAGAAACTGACAGAGAACAAACAGCGATGAGACATACATGCAGAGGTCCCCTATCAGCTAACACAGCACGGATCCGCAATCTTGGAACCTATCCGAGACCAGCAAATAGGGGGTACGAGAAAGCAGCTTCACGGAGCTTCCAGCAGGAGACAGAAAAACCGGTAATTGGCGATATACACTTTCCCGCCCCGCACCCTTCTTCACCCACAACTGGCCTCCTCTGCTTCCTGCAGCCACAGTCTCTTGGTTGGGAAGCACTGGCTGCTTGGATTCCACCCGCCCGCACTGACCGGCTCCCTGAGTGCCATTTGTTGCCTGCTAGGGTTGCTTTTTGCCACTTCTTTTGATTTCTTCCTTACTTCTCACCACCTCTCCCAACTTTCGCTCAAATACCTGGCTCCATGCGCCATCTTTGCTTCTTCTGAGGGACTGTGGAGCTCCGCTCAAGTGTGCAACTACTTCCCGGTCTGTGCTGCCATGCTGGTGGGATCCCGGAGCTTTTGTTTGTTTGGTTGTTTTGAATTGTTTGTTTTCCTTTCTTTTTCTCGGGTTGGGAGCCTGTTCTGCCCAGGCAGTGCTGCATGACTTGGCACCTACCCCCTCACATTACACAGACAAGCAGAGACATCCCTGGGGGCATATCTTTTTTCATGGGGTTTTCTTTTTTCTCTTTTTTGGGCCATTTTTCTTGTTCTTTTTTTTTAAATTTCTTTTATTTTCTTTTCCCTCTTTTTCCCTTTTTGTCTTTCTTCATTACTCAGTTTCTCATCTTTCTGTACCATCCTTCTCTTCCTGTCCCCTGAATACCTGGCGCTGAGGGACACCTCTACACCTTCTTGCCAGACTGTACATCAACACCTGGGAACAACATCCCCAGACCTTGTGGCTACACTGGTATGATCCCTGGGAGCTTTGCTTTTCTTTTCTCTTAATTTTTACTTATTCATTCTTTTCTTTGTTTTCTTCTTCTTCCTCTTTCTGCTTTTGTTTTTCTCCATTTCATAGTCTCTCATCTCTCCATTCCAACAGCGAGCTCCCCTAGCACTCTTTTTTGTTTGTATGTTTTTGGCTCCTGTTCCTCTCTCCTATACCCATCTTAGCTCCACATATCACAATCTCCCCCCTCCATCCTGCCTACCTGCACCATGTGCTTAACATCACACCACCAAGAAGCACAGGCACGGCCTACTGGAACCTACCCTGCACTGATTACTGACCCGCCCTGGTGGCTGTAGTAAGTGACACAAACAACCCATCCCAGCAAATCCTCTTCAGCTAGACCTGCCCGGCTATACCATATCTGAGCGACTGACCCTGCCAACTGAAGGAGGCGAAAATTATTGTGCCCACAGATGAGCAAACAAAGAACACACAGCCCACCTGCTCAGACACAGCCTAATTTAAAAAAAAAAAAAAAATACGAAACAAATCTGCAATCAATACACGAGAAAAATAACTACTGAATGCCCCAAAGACAGCAGACAATATCAAAACATTTACAAAAACAGGACAGGATGGTTCGAGTAGGCGTCCAAAATAAAACACCAGATGACTTTCCAGTAGAAGAAAAGGCACTAGAACTACCTGATAGGGAACTCAAATCTCTAATACTCAGAATTATCCAAGAGTTTAAGCAAAGAGCAGACAAAAATGAGGAAAAAATAGACAAATTCATGGAAAAGGCAAACAAATTGATGGAAAAGACAGACCAAAAAAATCGAAGAATTCCAGAAAATAATGCAGGAACAAAATGCCAAAATATATTCACAACTACAAATTATACAAAAACAATTAGAAATCCAAAAGAAAAACAAGAAGTTTTCAGGAAGGGACAGTGCCATAAAAGGGCTGAGGAGCAGATTTGAAATGGTGGAAGACAGGATCAGTGGAATCGAAGACAAACACTTGGATACTACTCCGTTTGAGAAAAACTCACAAAAAAGAACGAAGAAATATGAAAAGACCCTGAGAATTATGTGGGATACAATCCAAAGCAAAAATCTGCGAGTGATCAGAGTTACAGAACAGGGGGAGGAAACAGAGACGATCATTGAAGAACTGCTGGCAGAAAACATCCCCAATGTCATGAAAAATGAAAAGCTGACCATCCAAGAAGCTCAACGAACCCCATATAGGATAGACCCCAAAAGAAAATCACCAAGGGATATACAATCACACTCGCCAAAACCAAAGACAAACAAAGAATCCTGACAGCAGCTTGTGAAAAACAAGAAGTCACATAAAAAGGGGGAACAATAAGACTAAGCTCAGATTATTTGGCAGAAACCATGCAGACAAGACAGCAATGGGATGGCATATATAAAACCTTCAAAGAAAAAAACTGCCAGCCAAGAATAATATATCTTGCAAAACTCTTGTTCAAATATGATGGTGAAATTAGCACATTTCCAGAAAAACAAACTTACATTTCCAAACGAAACTTACAAGAATTATTAAAGGGAGTCCTTCAATCTCAAAACGAACAACTTCAGCTCACAGGCTGAATCTAGGACACAGGATCGTACCAGCCAGATACCAATCCAGGAAATGAACTCTCAAGGACTATCCAAAACCAAAAGAAATACAACAGGGAATCGGAGCAGTTAATCTGCAAATGACAACAACATCAGAACAATAAAAGAGGGAATAAACAGTGTTGGTATAGAACCTTATAATGGAGAAAAGGCAAGGCAATACAAAGTAATAACAGGCTGCTTCAAACTTAGAAAGATAAGAGTAAACTTCATGGTAACCACAAAGAAAGTTAACAAACATACTCACAAAAATAAAGACGAAAAACATAAAGTCTCAGTAAAAACAAAACCTACAAAAACAAAAGAGATGAAAAAAATCCACAAAAAAAAGGAACTTAGCACAGAAGAGGAAGAGGAACAAAAAAAAACATCAGCACCACAAAAAAAAGCATTACACAATGACAGCAATAAACTCACATCGATCAATAATTACACTCAATGTAAACGGCCTCAATGCACCCATAAAGAGACGGAGAGTGACAGAATGGATTAAAAAAAACAGGATCCATCAATATGTTGTCTACAAGAGACACGCCTTGGGAACAAAGATGTGAATTTCTTAAAATCAAAGGTTGCGGCTGAATTGCTGGGCAGAGGACTGCGGGGACCATAGTCTCTGGGAACATCTAGCTCAACTGGCATAATACAGTTTATAAAGACAATGTTCTACATTCTACCTTGGAGAGTAGAGTCTGGGGTCTTAAAAGGCTGTCAGCAGCCGTCTAAGATACTCCACTGGTCTCAACCCTTCGGGAGCAAGGAAAAATAAAGAGAACAAGATACAGGGAAAAGATCAGTCCAAAGGACTAATGGACCACAGCTACCACGGCCTCCACCAGACTGAGTCCAGTACAGCTAGATGGTGCCTGGCTCACTGACTGCTCTGACTGGGATCACAATAGAGGGTCCTAGACAGAGCTGGAAAAGGATGTAGAAGAAAATTCTAACTCACAAAATAAGACCAGATTTACTGGCCTGACAGACTGGAGAAACCTTGAGAGTATGGCCCCAGACACCCTTTTAGCTACGTGGTGAAGTCACTCCCGAAGTTCACCATTCAGCCGGGGAATGGAGAGCCTCGTAAAACGAAATGGGACTAATGAGGCACAGCAGTCCAGAGACAAGAACCAGAAGGTACGAGGGGACAGCAAAGCTGGTGATAGGGAACCCAAGGTTAAGAAGGGACACTGCTGACATGTCGTGGGGTTGTTAACCATTGTCATAGGGCAATATGTGTACTGTTTAATGAGAAACTATTTGTTCTGTAAACCCTTATCTAAGGCACCACAAAAAAAAGAATTATCTATCTGAGATCAAATTGACAACAACAACTCAAAAGGTCTGATGGAAAGCCTAGGGGGTAGTGAGCTGACGGTAATCGTGATGGAACAATTTGGAAAAGGATAGTGAGAACAGCAGCACAACTGGAAGAATGTGATCAGTGTCACTGAATTGCACACGCAGAAACTTTTGAAATGGTGTAACTTTGGCTATGTACATTTTCACCAAAAAAAAGGTCCTCCAAGGTTCAAAAGAGAGAGTGTTGACACGTCGTGGAGTTGTTAACCAATGTCATAAAACAATATGTATACTTTTTAATGAGAAACTATTTGTTCTGTAAACCTTCATCTAAACTACAATAAAAAAAATTTTCAAAACATCAAAGGTTGGAAAAAACTATATCAAGCTAACAACTACCAAACAAGAGCAAGAGTGGCAATACTAATCCCAGATAAAATAGACTTTAAAACAAAATCCACCATAAAAGACAAAGAAGGACACTATATAATGATTAACGGGATGATCCATCATGAAGACATAATGATAATAAACATCTATGCACCCAATCACAGTGCTCCAAAATACATAAAACAAACTCTAACAGCACTGAAAAGAGAAA
>NW_004444201.1:2020116-2040030 GCF_000243295.1 Trichechus manatus latirostris
AATCCAACACCTCTACAACAAAAAGACAAATAATCCTATTAAAAAATGGGCAAAGGAAATGAATAGACAATTCACCAAAGAAGACATTCAAGCGGCCAACAGACACATGAGGAAATGCTCACATTCACCTGCCATTAGAGAAATGCAAATTAAAACCACAATGGGATACCATCTCACCCCAGCATTACTGGCACGAATCACAAACACTGGAAATAACAAATGTTGGAGAGACTGCAGGGAGATCGGAACTCTTATGCACTGTTGGTGAGAATGCAAAATGATACAACAATTTTGGAAAATGATATGGTGCTTCCTTAGAAAGCTAGAAATAGAAAATATCATACGATCCAGGAATCCCACTCCTAGGAATACATCCTAGAGAAATTAAGAGCCATCACACGAATAGACATATGCACACCCATGTTCATGGCAGCATATGTTCACAATACCAAAAAGATGGAAACAACCTAGATGCCCATCAACAGATGAATAAACAAACTATGGTACATACACACAATGGTGTACTACGCAACCATAAAGAACAATGATGAGTCTGTGAAGCATCTCATAACAATGAATGAAACTGGAGGACCTTATTATGCTGAGTGAAATAAGTCAATCACACAAGGACAAATATTGTATGAGACCTCTATTGTAAAAACTCATGAAAAAGTTTACACACAAAAAGTAACAATCTTTGTCGGTCACGAGGGATGGGAGGGGTGAGGGGGAAATACTAAATAGACAATAGATAAGTGGTATCTTTGGTGAAGGGTGAGACAGTACACAATACTGGGGAAGCCAGCACAACTTGTACAAGGAAAGCTCATGGAAGCTCCACAGACACATCCAAACTCCCTGAGGGACTGAATTGCTGGGCGGAGGGCTGTAGGGACCATGGTCTCAGGGAACATCTAGCTCAACTGGCATAATACAGTTTATAAAGGCAGTGTTCTACATTCTACCTCGGTGAGTAGCGTCTGGGGTCTTAAAAACCTGTGAACAGCCACCTAAGATACTCCACTGGTCTCACCCCTTTGGGAGCAAGGGAGAATGAAGAGACCAGGATACAAGGAAAAGATTAGTTCAAAGGACTAATGGACCACAGCTACCACGGCCTCCACCAGACTGACTCCAGTACAGCTGGATGGTGCCCAACTACCACCACTGACTGCTCTGACCGGGATCACAACAGAGGGTTCTGGAAAGAGCTGGAGAAGGATGTAGAACAAAGTTCTAACACACAAAAAAAAGGCCAGATTTACTGGCCTGACACAGACTGGAGAAACCCTGAGAGTATGGCCCCCAGACACCCTTTTAGCTCAGTGGTGAAGTCACTGCCGAGGTTCACTGTTCAGCCGGGAATTGGACAGCCCCATAAAACAAAACGGGACTAATGAGGCACAGCAGTCCAGGGACAAGGACTAGAAGGTAGAAAGGGACAGGAAAGCTGGTGATAGGGAACCCAAGGTTCAGTAAGGACAGTGTTGACATGTGTGGCGTTGTTAACCATTGCCATAGGGCAACGTGTGTACTGTTTAATGAGAAACTATTTTGTGCTGTAAACCTTCATCTAAAGTGAGAAGAGTAGCACAACTGGAAGAACGTAATCGATGTCACTGAATTGTGCATGCAGAAATTTTTTAAATGGTGTATCTTTGGCTATGTATATTTTCACCATAAAAAGAAGTTTGAGAAGGGAGAGGGTTGACATGTTGTAAGGTTGTTAACCAATGTCATACAACAATATGTGTACTGACTGTTTAATGAGAAACTATTTGTTCTGTAAACCTTCACCTAAAGCACAATTAAAAAAATAAAGTACAATAAGAACGAAATATAACTTTGTTTTGTGGTCAGGGGAATGACTAGTATTAGCCACCTTGAGTAATGTACTGAAAAAGATTCTGAGGTTAAATATAGACTCAGCAATGACATGTCATGATCAAACAGCAATGTCTGCCACCAGCAAAGAAAGGGATAGTGGCAATATCCACGCCAGGTGACTGCCATCCGTATTTTTGATAATGATCTTCGCCATAAAACATACTATCTACCCACCCACTCCAAATACTTTCAGGATATTCATACGAAAAGCAGAATGTTATCAGAGATATGGGTCATAATGCAAATCATTAAATAACACATATTAAATATTCTGTCCTCCAGTGACTCAGTCTGTGAGTCAGAAAGGCTTTAACATTTTCCACCTGTCACAAGTAGACTGAAGAGAGAGCATTCTATTCTATCACTTCTCTGTGCCTCTACTTTCCCATCTAAATGAGGGCAATGCATATTATCTCCCAAGAACATCTTAAGTATTAATAACTTAGAGGCACAAGATAAGCCCATAAGAAAAAACACACTATTACTACAAAGTGTTTGGGGTGCTACTACTTGGGAAAAAAAAAAAAAATGTTAGAACCTGAGTGCACTATTTCTTAACAAGAATATTTACTGATTTCTAAATGTATAAATAATTGCAACAAAAACAGTATCAATCATCTTGGACTGTGGTCTAAAAACTAACCTAATGGCTCAACTGTGAAGTTTCCATATCTGCTTATGTTATAAATACTGTCACTTCATCACTGATGGGCCACCATCTATCTTCAAATGTTCATAAAACTACTTTCTCCTACATTTGCTTATAATTTTCAAATGAGATAAACAGACTTTGTAAGTCTACCTCATTTTGGTAGTTGTGCTGTCTTGGATGCACTTTACCTGACCAGCAATCTGCTGAAAGAGTAAAAAAATGTAATCATATCAATTTTAAAAAGTACGTGTTTGCTGAGATACTTTAATATTATCTGTGAGCTTTAATTTAATGCTGAACTAAGAATAATACCTGGTACAAGGCTTGGGAATGTCTGAAAATTTCTGAGTTAATTTCTGTAAGAAAACTGTTTAAAGTATAGCATATTTTCAGTACTACTATTTCACATTTGAAACAATTTTCAAAACTACTTACAAACTCCTTTTTCAAAAACTAGTGAATCAAAGTTTCTCACTTTTAAAAGGAATCCACAATGGGAAAAGAAGGATGAAACATTAATGAGCATGACAGGTAGGATGCTTACCACTTTAATCGTGCTGACTCTTTAGTCTTCATAACAACACTGTAACATGACAAATTCTATCCCATTTTAAATAGATAAAGCAAGATTCAGAAAAGCTAAAATCCTTATCCAAAGTCACAGGTTCAGAAACTGCTGAAGAGGATTCAAGTTCAAGTCTATCTGATTCCAAGGCTCATGCAGTTTGCCTTCCTGACAAAGGAGATAATTTTGCTTAGAATGAAATATTCTGAGAAGTTTACTGATAGCTACAGACGAGCATAAAGGAAGGAGCTGGACAGCTAATGTTAGAGGAGATACATGAAGACTGAAAGGACCTAGGTGTTAAACAATGGAGATGTTCTGCAGAGAAACAGTTAACAGCTTTCACTTTTTTAAACACCTTTCATATCTACTGAGGAGCCCTGGTGGTGCAGTGATTAAGCAGCTAACCATACGGTCAACGGTTTTAACTCAACATCTGCTCCACGGAAGAAAGAAGTGGCAGTCGGCTGTAAGGATTTACAGCCTTGGAACCCTATGGGGCAACTAATTCTGCTCTGTCCTATAGGGTTGCTATGAGTCAGAATTGACTCGATGGCAACTTTTTTTTTTTTTTTCCATATCCATTACCTTATCATCTGAGGAGTAATCTACTCATAATTTTTTTTTTTTAGTTTTTCAAATAGCTTTTTGGAAGGTATGAATTGCTTGTATTTTAGGGATTTAGAGAGGCATAAATCCACTACTGAGTCCAAGAGCAGTTAAGTGAAAAAGGCTGATGACTATGTACAGACACTTCCAAAACTTGGCTTCACCAGTTGCCATCGGGTCAATTCCGACTCATGAGGACCCCACGCGCGTTAGAGCAGAACTGTGCTCAACAGGGTTTTCAATGGCTAATTTTTCAGAAGTAGATCGCCAGGCCTTTCTTCCAAGGCACCTCCGAGGGACTTGAACCACTAACCTTTCAGTCAGCAGCCCAGCATATTATCCGTTAACACCATCCAAGGACTCTTCACATTCATATACCAAAAACCAAATCCGTTGCCATCAAATCGGTTCAGACTCATAGCGACCCTACAGGACAAAGCACGACTGCCCAAGAGGGTTTCCAAGGAGCAGCTAGCAGATTTGAATCGCTGAGCTTCTGGTTCGAGCTCTTAACTGCTGCACCACCAGGGCTCCTCACATTCGTATAACCACTCTATTTTTTCAAAAACCTTGTGTTACTTCATGGGCCTCAACCCAATGTTCAAAAGAAAGACTAGGGGCAGAGCAGAGACCCGAGACGGCCCTCTCTCAATGGTATCGGCATTCAGATACCACGGGACAAGCACTAAGGCCTGCTCGTTTCACTCTGTTCTTCTATCCTGTGAAGCAAAAGCCTTAGCTGCTGGGGAGGGGCTCGCTCCCAGGGCACAGGAAGAGATCCACTGCACTTCAGGGAGGGGTAAAAGTAAAATCCTTCTGTTTCTGATGTAAGAGTAGAAAATCCACTGCTCTTGGGGCAGAGGAAACAGAACTGGGGCTTAAGACCCTACACCAAGCAGAGGTCCACTAACATGGAGGGAGGAGCAGGAAACTCCCACCCACAACCAACCATAGATACAAGACAAAGTTCTGCCACCACAGGTAAGAGGGACAGAAATGCTGGACTAAGCCTGGAACCAGGGAAACAGACCTTCCCCTCCCCTGGTCCCACCCACTAACAAGTAGCGAGTAATATCAGTCTACTAAGGGGGCAGATACAAGAGTATGGAGAAAACCCTCTTCTGTGGCATAGATAACCAAAAGCTGAGAATGGGGGAGCAAGATAGTAGCAGCCCACCTGTCATGGATTGAATTGTGTCCCCCAAAACACGTCAACTTGGCTAGATCATGATTCCCAGTATTGTATGACTGTCTACCATTTTATCATCTGATGTGATTTCCCTATGTGTTGTAAATGCTATCACTATTATGTAATAAGATGGATTAGCAGCACTTATAATGATGAGGTCTACAAGATTAGATAGTGTCTTAAGGCAACCTCTTTTGAGATATAAGGGAGAGAGGTGAGTGGAGAGATGTGGGGACCTTATGCCACCAGGAGGGCAGTGCCGGAAGCAGTGCGTGTCCTTTGGACCTGGGATTCCTGCGCTGAGATGCTCCCAGACCAAGGGAAGACTAATGACAAGGACCTTCCTCCAGAGCCAACAGAGAAGAGAAAGCCTTCCCTGGAGCTGACACCCTGAATTTGGACTTGTAGCCTACTGGACTGTGAGAGAATAAATTTCTCTTTGTTAAAGCCATCCACTTGTGGTATTTCTGTTATAGCAGCACTAGATGAGTAAAACACCACCACTACAGCAATTGAACTTTGTGGTCATCTGAAGGTAATGAAAGCAACAACGAAAGCAAAACCACAGGTTAACTCCTGATAGGTTAGCTGAACAATCTACCCACAGAAAAAGCCTGCCCATTTCCAGGCATAAACACTTTTTATCTCAGTCTCGACTGTGCTTCTACACATGATAACCAGTATTCAATCACAAATTATGAAACACACAAAAAGCAAAAACACAAAACTGAAAAAGAAAAAAACAAAACAAAAATTATGAAGAGATAAAGCAATCAACAAAACCAGACTGTTTTGTTGACCCACATGTTGGAACTATCAGACAGGGACTTTAAAATAACTGTGATCAATATCTTAAAGGATCTACTGGAAAAAGTGGAAACATGAACAGACATAGAATTTCAGCAGAGATGCAGACTATAGAAAGAGTCCGATGGAAATGCCAGAATAAAACACACAATATCAGAAATGAAGAATTCCTTCAACAGGCTCATTAGTAAACTTAACACTGCTAAGGAAAAAAACTCAAAGAACTTTAAAATCAACCAAGTTTTCTTTATAGAAGAATCATAAATAACAATTGCAGAAGAAATGATGGCATTACAAAATAAGAAAATCATCACTGTGCAACACCTAATGAATTTTACCATTGGTGCAGTGATAGACTTCTCGCCTTCCATTCGGGAGATCTAGGTTCAATTCCCAGTCAATGCACCTCAAGAGCAGCCACCGCCCATCAGTGGAGACTTGTGTGTTGCTGTGATGTTGAAGAGGTTTCGGTGAAGCTTCCAGACTAACACAGACTAGGAAGAAAGACCTGGCAATCTACTTCCAAAAGTCAGCCAATGGAAACCCCATGGATCACAAAGGTCTGATCCCACTTACATGAGATTGCCATGTAACGGCAACTAACAATAGTGAATTAACAGAGCTAGGCAGCAATTCATCAATGACTGCTAAATCCATCAGCTGAAAAGATTTAAATACTCCAGCAAATATCAACACCCCCCATAAGTGGATGTGACAGATAAAACAAAAATGCCAGAACGCTAATAACTCTTAAATGCTGAACGATACATACACTTGGAAGTTAATAATACTCTACTTATCATGTTTGAAAGTGTCCATATATAACTTTTTTCTTTAAAAAAAATAAACCCCCATTAAGGGTGCTTTCATCAGAGAAAAGCACATGTAACCTTAAAGGAAGAAGAGGTATATAAAAAACTTCAGCACATTTACACTATCCTACATCTCTTAACATTCATTTTCTCTTACTCTTTCTCTCTCTCTCTTCCAATGTCTAGATCTTGACACTTAATTCTTCCCAGAAAGGACAAAGGCAATTAGCAGTATCATATGCTATAAACTGCTCTGACCAGTATTTGGATTCCACGTAGTACAGACAACAAAAAAAAAAGCAAATTCATTGCTGTCAGGTCGATTCCGACTCAGAGCGACTACAGGACAGAATAGAACAGCCCCACGGGGTTTCTAAGCAGTGCCTGGTGGATCCGAACTGCTGACCTTTCGGTTAGCAGCCGTAGCACTTAACTACTACACCACCAGGGTTTCCAGGTAGTACAGAATAACAGCTAAAAGGGCTATGGAGGGGCCCAGGTTAGACTCTTATGCTTCCCATTTCCTAGGAACGTGGCCTAGCACAAGTTATTTAGTCTCTCAGTAAATCTGTTTCCTCATCCGTAAATAAGGGATAAATAATACCTATTCATGGCTTCAAGAAGCCCTGATGCCCAGTGGTTAACCACTTGGCTGCTAACCAAAAGGTCGAAGGTTTGAACCCACAGGTGCTCTGTAGGAAAAAGATGTGACAGTCTGCTTCTGCAAGGATCTATAGCCTTGGAAATCCCATGGGGCAGTTGTACTCTGTTCTATAGGGTCGCTATGAGTTGAAATCAACTCAACGGCAACAGGTTTGGTTTTGATTTATTCATAGCTTTTTTCTTAGGCTACACCGTCTACAGATAAACAGAGCAATCTGATGAAGGCAACCTGCCCTGTTCTGACATCTGTCAAGGGATAGTTTGTATAGAAAACACTATCAATGCACATAACACAATCAACAGACGTCCTTGACTCTCACCACACCCCTACGCGCCACCCTGATTCAGGAAGAGGGACACAGCTCAGAGATGATGCAAAAGTGCCTGGGTCACACATTACTTTGTGGTTTACGAAAGTGGAACATTTAATAAAATTTGTTGTTAAGTACAACAAAATGTTCCCAGCAAAACCACCTGGTCACATGCTACGTATCTATTTTCAGTTTCATGTCAATACGACAAAGAGGCTCTCTTAACAGCTCAGCTTCTTTCGTATATTTAAGCTTTAAAAGGATAGGACTTAATAAAGACCATTTGTTAAATTACAAAACTCATATTTTAATATTAATCTCAAATATTACTGAACAACAAATGTTTAAACAGTAAACCAACCTGGCAAGATTAGGGAACAAACTATTCTGATAACCAAATACTGAGCAGTAGGTTAAGTGCTAAAACCCACTTAACCCATCGCTGTCCAGTCAATTCCGACTCATAGTGACCTTACAGGACAAAACAGAACTGCCCCATAAGGTTTCCAAGGCTATAATCTTTACAGAAGCAGACTGACACATATTCCTCCTGTGGAGCAGATGATGAGTTTGAACCACCAACCTTTTGGTTGGCAGCTGAGCGCTTTAACCACTGCACCACCACGGCTCCTTCAGAAAAATGCTACAGATATATAATATGTGAATTAATAATTTTCAAAGATTTAGCATTCGATAATATACACACGGTGCTAGACCTATACTGACGTCTAATGTAAGCTTTCACTGATGATTCAGAAAGCACCTGAAGATCACAAATCTGTCTCAGTCATAACAATGACTCAGTTATTTCACTGAAAAATCAATCAGAGATTTCAAGCTAGAAGAAATGGCTGGATTGCAGTCCTGCAATTTTAAGTAATTTCAAGAAAAGAAATGGACAATCACCTTGTCCTAGATCCTTCAGAGTTGGAGGTGCTCAAAGAGTGGATATACCAGGTTCCCCTACAATTGTAAAATTGTATAAAATATTATTACTATGCCTGAATTAACTAGTCCTCTGGGAAATAACTAACCCTCTGAGAATAAAGCTCTTAAAAAAAAAAAATCAGGTCTACTTAACCTGCTGAGAGTTAGATGTTCCCATCTCCTTGAATTAGTAAGAGGAACAAAC
This sequence comes from Trichechus manatus latirostris, assembly GCF_000243295.1. Classification (NCBI taxonomy): domain Eukaryota; kingdom Metazoa; phylum Chordata; class Mammalia; order Sirenia; family Trichechidae; genus Trichechus; species Trichechus manatus. The sequence continues at coordinate 2,028,744 of NW_004444201.1, forward strand.
TTGACAAGGAAAATCAGGGAACCAGGACCATCAGAAGGAGGTAAAAAATACCCAGAGTTCACTGATACCCCACACAGAAGCTCTTCTACTCAGTAAACTTCAACACATGAGCTTTTGTATATGTGAAAAAAACTGCCGACTGAAATAAGTTTCTCAGCAATGTCTGCCATCAAAGAAGATGTTAGCAATTGTTTACTAACAAATTTGCAAACCATCTTTCAGAACTTAAACTGTAAATAAATGAGTTTCTGCACCTGAAAAAGAGTGGAGATGGAGGCTGGGAGTGGCAGGGGAGGCAATCACAAATAAAACTTACTTTGGAAAGGCTGAGATAGAGAGGAAACATTAACGTTGTAGGTGACTCCACCCATCATTCTACTCAATAAGAACACATTATAAGATAAATTTATGAGGGAAGACATGATTCTGTTTTTTCTCAACAAGTCTTAGTTCGTACATGCTTGACATAACCTGAGCATCTTATCGGTAGTACGGTAGTAACATGTGAATATAGGTATTTTTTGAATAATTAAACTACTTAAACTGGTGCTCAGCCAAAGCTGTAAGAAAAAACCACTAGGTTGAACGTAGGTTGCCATCTGATTTTTCAAGGGCAATTTTGACTATACAAGATTTTTAAGCTACATGTTAACTTTAGAACCTAACCTCTCACAAGACGACGTATTGTGTAGTTATATGTGCCCTCTGAATCATGGAGGCAGGGGAAACATAAGTAAGGTACCCAAGAGGCAAGTGGGCTCTTTATGCAGTCTAGAGGGCTAACCTCCACCTAGAGGGAAAGAAGACTTGGCTCAAAATGAAAGGAAAAAAACCCATAGCTGAGAAACGTACATGAAATCACATTCTCTTCTCCAATAAAGCTATTGCTATGTACTTTCCATAACACCATTCCAGTGTTATCCACAGCACCATCTGTTTGTTTACTAAACATTTACTGAGCACTCATTATGTGCCAGCTACTTTTCAAGGTACTAAGAACACAGCTGTGACTAAAAGATATGAACCTTGCACTCATAGAGCTAACGATCCAGCAAAGATTAGACAGTAAAAATGAAATTAATGCTGTAAAAAGGTAGTACTGGTAGTCCTCGACTTATGACGGGGTTCCATTCCAACAACTCCATCATAAGTGGTTCTACCATAAGTAGAATACCTGTTTTTCTTTTTTTTAGTTTTCACTATTACTGTCTTTTATTATCAGTATGTTTGTAAGTCCAATCTTTGCCTTTGGGGGTTGGAAACATTACATATAAACTTACAGAAAATGATAACATCAGGAAATTACATGCTGTAACACTGTATGTAGTACACATTACTAATGATAAGATGTACCAAAAAAAAACAAAAGGACGGTTGTTAGTATAAGTCGAATACATCGTAAAACAACGACTATCTCTATATAAAAAACAACACAGCTTAACACAAATTGACAGTATACTTTAATATCTGAGGTCCTATAAGACTGGCTTATAAGACTCAAGTAATCAATACCTAGGTAAAACTGGCACACAAATTCCTAATTTTTTCTTCCCTACCTCTTTCATAGACCACACTGGGTTACTGAACTTAATGAACAAACCAATCTCTTCCTTGATGGCTTCCTTCTTGCTTAATAATTCATTCCAATTTGGAATCTCAATCCCTACCCACATCCATGGTGCCTAAGTCTAGTTTTTTATGAGAAGGAACTTAAAACTCTTGGCATAAAACATTAAAAAAAAAAAAACTAAATTACATAAAAATGGGCCCTGACACATTCTCAGTCTGACTGTGCTCTTTAAATGGTGACTCCCTTATGATTTAATTAGAGTACTTTAGATAATTACTCATACAATTTTTAATAGCAACTAGGACACCTATATGTTAAAAATTTTTAAAAGTAAAAATCATGAAACTAGTAAACAGCATTTATTTAATCAATCCCCAGAGTACTGACACTGAGATTCTTCTCAATTTGCCAAATATCAAAATGATTAAAATTGGGCACTTTCATCCTTACGTTGATTACGATTTAAGACATGATGACCACTGAATACAACGACAATCCTACCGTGCTTGGGACCAACACAATTCAACTTCTTCCTCTGCAGGCAGGCCCCACTGAATCCATTACACACCTCATATTAATACAACACTTTTTTATTAGACACTTACGAGACACCCAAACCCACTGCCGTCGAGATGATTCCAACTCATAGCAACCCTACAGGACAGAGTAGAACTGCCCCACAGGGTTTCCAAGGAGCAGCTGGTGGATTCAAACTGCTGAACTTTTGGTTAGCCGCCAAGCCCTTAACCACTGCACCACCAGGACTCCCTTATGAGACAAATAAGCACAGTGCTATGAGAAGTTCATAATATAGTAAAGGAAGAAATGTCCTCGTTACTGTAATTACTTACAACATGCTCATTCAGTCATCAAACTTTTATTGAAAGGCTACTATGTACTGGAGCACTGATGACACAGTAGTTAAGAGTTTGGCTGCTAACCAAAAGGTCGGCAGTTCGAATCCACCAGCCTCTCCTTGAAAAGTGTATGGAGCAGTTCTACTCTGTCCTATAGGGTCACTATGAGGAAATGGGTTTTATTACATACCAGGCTCTATGCTAGAGACTATGGATACAATAAGGCATTCTAATACAGGAAAAAAGACATAAAGATAAGAAAAGGGCAATGAAGTGCTATAACTGCTACAACAGATGAAACAGGATAGTACATGGGGACACAAAAAAACAAAAAGAAAAGGGCTCAACTGGGAGAGCGGGATATCATAAATGGCTTTCTAAGAGGAGGCAATTCTTGAGCTGAGTCTCACAGGTAAAGAATAAGATACTAGATGTGAAAAGCAACCCAGGATAAGCAAAGAGTATAAACAAAAGCAAGGAGATACATAAGAACCAGATGGCACATCCAGGTAACTGTAATCAGTTGAATAAGGGTAAAGAACCCAGGGATCAGAGAAATTTATCAGAAGAGAGAAGAACGATGGAAAAAATTCAGCCTGCAGAGGGCTGTGTGTGCCATACTAAGAAATCTGGACTTTACTATGGCCAATTAGCGGACCAAAGGGAAAACCATAATCTGACTGCACTTTGAAAAGTCACTCTGACTTCAGTCTGGAGGACAGACTACAGGGAGGTAGAGAGATGGGTACGAGGTTTTATCAGATGAGAAAGATGACAAGGACTATAGAAAAAAGGTTGAAGATAAGGTACAAATACAAAAGATATTCACAATATTGAAACTGAAGAATTCTGCCACAATAGCAGGCACAAAACGAAAGCACAATGAATGAATAATTGGCTGGCTGATCAGATGCAGGAGATGAGAGAGAGGAAAGAGTCCAGGATTCCAGGCTGGTTTACTGGACAAAGGGTGGTGCCTTAACTGTAGGTAACATTATATCTGAAGAAAGAAATCATGAATTTAGCATGTCAAGCTGACTCTAAGGTAACTAGAGAGGGCGCAGGTGGGGTGTTGACTGGATAGTCAGTAAAAGGTCTGAAATTCAAGGACAAGTCTGGATGGAAGATGATGATTTGGGAATTGTCAGCACAGGGATGAAGGTCCTACCAGAAACACGTGAGGTCACCCTAGAAGACGTAGAACAAGGACAGAATGAGACACCATCCTGGGAAACACCAATATTTAATGCAGAGAAGAAGATAAAAGCAACGGAGAAGGCCAAGAATGTACAACCTGAGAGGAAAGAGGAGAACGGAAAGATTAGTCAAGGAAGTTGTTGTTGTTGTTGTCGACAGGTGCCGTCAAGCTGGTTCCAACTCATAGTGACCCTATGTACGACAGAACAAAACACTGCCTTGTCTTGCACCGTCCTCACGTTCATTGTTATGCTTGAGCCCACTGTTGCAATCACTGTGTCAGTCCATCTCCTTGAGGGCTGTCCTCTTTTTCACTGACCCTCTACTAAGTGTGATGTCCTTCTCCAGCGACTGATCCCTCCTGATAACGTGTAACATGTCCAAAGTATGTAAGACATAGTCTTCGCCATCCTTGCTTCTAAGGCGCATTCTGGTTATACTTCTTCCAAGACAGTCAAGGAAGAATAATTTGAAAATGGCAATAGGCAGGAGTGTCAAATTGCAAAGACAAGCAAAGAAAAATGAAAAACTGAAACAATGTCGGACTTGGTGCTTTTCAAGTTGATGGTCACCTCTGCAAGACCAGTTTCAGGAAACAGATAAGGCACAGACACCTGACTGCAGTGCGTTCAAGAGTAAAAGGAGATGAGGAAAAGGAGTCTGGAAACATAATCCATTCTTTCAAAGACATTAGTGCTGACAGGAGAAAAAAGACAATAATTTAAGGGGATATAAAGGCAATAGTTTTGGGTTTTTGTTTTTCTCTTTATTTTCTGCCCCTTTTTCTGTTTATAAGCTGCACGGAAAGAGCTAAAAGAGAAGGTTGAAAATAAAGAACATGGTAGGAACAACAGCTGGAACAAGATCCCAAAGCATATAAGATTATGGGGGCTTCCAGTCCCATTATAAGACCTGGCATACAGACAGGAAACAAGACAGAGGCTCTGATTTACTGTTGAGTGGAGAAGGAGGTGGCATGCTGACAGGCATACTGCTCAGGGCTCTCTCCCCAGGAACACTGAACACCAGCCTGCAGCGGCCATAGCAGGCCCCACTCACCCACCATAGTCTGGACTGGCTGAACCTGCAGGCTGTGGGAATTGTGCCTGCAGCTGAATGGAGCTGGGAAAAAGCCGGGACTACCAAAAACCAAACCTGTTGCTGTCCCCAGTCAATTTCGACTCATAGCAACCCTCTAAGACAGGGGAGAACTGCCCCACAGGGTTTCCAAGGAGTGGCTAGTGGATTCAAACTGCCGACCTTTTGGTTAGCAGCTGAGCTCTTAACTACTACGTTACCAGGGCTCCAGGCAAGGACTAGCTCAACCACCAAGAACATGGGAGACGTGGGCAATACCAATAATTTCAAAAATGAAAATGTCCATAATATATACTCAGCAGCTCAATTAAAAGACTCTTTATTTTTTTCTAAATCCTCAGTTTCTAGCACAGAGCCTGGCACATAACAGACATCACTGCAGACAAACGAATGATGTACTGCGGCTGGCTCAGGCCCATATCCCAAGAGATAAGAAACCTGTGGAAGGCAGGCTCTGAAGAGTTTCCATGACCTGGGCAAGAAATTCTCCTTCCTATGGGACCATAGGGAAGAAATACCTAATTGTCCCTGCTAAAGGCAAAAGAAGAGGTCAACACAACTGTAAAGGTCCTTAACGATAACAGTTAATTTTACCAAGTATATAGTATATGCCTGGCACTGTACTAAGCAATTTACAAGAATTATATAAACAACTACGAGACAGGTACATTATTCTAATCTCACAGATGAAGAAACCGAGGTTTTGAGAGGTTAAGTAACTTTTCCAAATTCATACAGACAGTAAGGGACCAGGACCACTGAACTCAGATCAGTGGTGCTCAATATGAAGGTTAGCAGTAACAGCAAGACTAGCAGCAAAAGCAGCAGCAAAGGCCAACACTTATATAACTATTACTACATATCAGGCAATGTTCTAAGAGTTTCATATATATTAACCCATTTCACCCTCACAAGAATGACATGAAGTTGATAAAATCTGCATTTTACAAATGAAGAAACTAAAGCACAGAAAGGTTAAGTAATCTTCCCAAGGTCACAAAGTAGTAAGTGATGGAGCTGGGATACAAATTCCATCATTACTCTATCTGGTCTCTTTTCAACTCATTTTCTTAAACTAATACTCAACATACCTGTGTTTTTCAAACTGCAGTTCACGACATCACTTTATTGGTTTATACGAAGCAATTTCTGTTAGTAAATGAAAAGAATGGAAAAGAACAGAATAGACTACCCAATTCTTATCCCAGTACACTCACTAGTGATGGGCAAGTTGCCTGAGATACTGGAGGCTGCAAACTGCAGGAAAATCATACGTAATGGATGTATTTAGTTTTGTAACAGGTTGGGGAGGAAACAATTAAATTTAACAGTAAAAAATATTCAAGAACTTATTCATGGAGGACAAAGCAGAAAGCCCGCTTTTTCTTCTGTAAGTGTAAAAGTTATGTATAATAGAGAAGAGAATACAGAAAATGTTTAAGAATTATTCAAAGCAACTGTAGACCCAATTTTAGTGAAAAAACCCAAAGAATAATCTATTTCCTGAAGAATACACTTCAGGGAAGCTTTCAGAAGAATATGAGGGAAAAAAATGATGAATAAGAAGCTCAATTTAACTTAAATAGGAAAAAAAAATGTAGCCACAGAAAACAAGTATGCAAAATTAGGAAAAAAGATGGAGTTACCACAGTCTCCCAATAAACAATATAAAATGCAGTTTTTTTCCAACAATATCACAATGAGAAAAAATTTCAGTCCTGAACAATGAATTGTAACATGAATAGAAATTGCATCATAAAATAACTCTCATTATGCAAACACAATTTAAGCCAAGAAAACAGAAGACGTCCTACAAACTAGACAACTACTGCAAACAGAAAAGAATTCAAGCCTTTCAAATTCTGCTAAATCATAAGAGACTTCAGAACATTAAGCCACAAATACACTTTTCACCACCTCAAGAAATGAGAGGTCGCTAAGAAATCAATAAAAGGACAGTGAAAAGTGCTAAACAGGAAGGTGAGATAACAGCACTGGAAGTAGAACTGGTTGACTGACATGATCCATGAAAGGCAGCTCAATCCTGGGGTTTAGAGTGGTTAAGTAAGTTGTCCAAGTTCATACAGATAGTAAGGGACCAGGATCCCTGAAATGAGAAGAAACATTGCGAGATACTAAACTAGAAGCCAGTCAGCCTGATCACTATCTTAGGCTGGTTCTCTAGAGAAGCAACACCAGTGAAGCGTACATATATACACATTCATACATACATACACATATGTATATATATGTATGTGTATATATGTGTGTATGTATGTGTGTGTATATATATGCACGTATGTATGTGTGGAGAGAGAGAGAGAAATTTATGTCAAGGAATGGCTCATGCAGTTGTAGAGACTGGCAAGTGCCAAGTCTGCAGCTCAGGCATCAGGCTGAAGGCTTTTCCTGACTCACGGGGCTGCAGGGGCTGACGAACCCCAGACTGGCAGATGATGACGAGCTGGATGCAGGATCCAGAGTGAGCGAAAGCCAGCAAGCTTTGCCAGAACATCTGTATATAATGGATGTAGGCCACACTCCCAAGGAAACTCTCCTTACAAATAACTGGCTGATCACATCATGGAGGTGATTACATTATATTACAAAATGGAGAATAACTACACCTTTATCAAACACGAAAAACCAAACCATCAAGCAGATTCTCACTAATACTGACCCTGTAAGACAACGAGTTGAAACCCTGGTGGTGTAGTGGTTAAGTGCTATGGCTAACCAAAAAGTCAGCAGTTTGAGTCCACCAGGTGCTCCTTGGAAACTCTATAGGGCAGTTCTACTGTGTCTTACAGGGTCATTATGAGTTGGGATCGACTCGACAGCAACGGGTTTTGTTTTTTTTTTTTTGTTTTTTTGGGTTTATAGGACGAAGAACTGCGCCATAAGGTTTCCAAGGCTGTAATCTTTACAAAAGCAGACTGCCACATCTTTCTTCCAAAGAGCAGCTGGCAGGTTTGAACCACCAACCTTTCAGTTAGCAGCTGAGCGCTTAGCCATTGTGCCACCAGGGCTCCTCTCCCACATCATTACACAACTGCCAAACTACATCATTACATAACTGCCAAACCACTGAGAATCCTGGCCCAGCCAGTTAACACACAACCTGAACCATCACAATCATTATAAGGAAGATAGAAGGAGCAAACTGCGGGGTCGGGGGAGTGGCTATAAAACGACAACTAAAAAAACTTCAGTGAGAACAGAGGACAGATGAGAAAAGATTGAAGAGGAAGCAAGTGAAGTTTTAAAAAGACGAAGCAGGTGAAATTCAGGGAAACCTTAAACAAGAAAAGAACAAACAGAACATCATAAAATGCAAAGAGATGTTAGAAGAGTATACAAACATATGCACTGATTGAAAGAGAGGAAAGAGCAAGAGGAAACTGAGAAATCAAAACCAAAACTGTCTGAAGCTGATGAGAAATTAATCTTATTTGGGAAGAATTACATAATACTGGAATGGATCAACATGAGGGAAAATGCCAGTAAAGGAGGGCAGAAGTTCTGGAACCTCTGAAGATTTCATCCAAACTCTATAATTAAGACAATCAAGGAAAGACTAGGGAGATTAAAGACTGTAAAATGGTGATCAATATTATACAGACTGTCTCCTCATGTGAAGTGATTCCATTTGTGTGATAATAGTCGTATCTGTCAGACCAAAGAAACAAGGCATGTCACATTCAGTGGACCTTAGGGAAAGTAAGAAAGAAATTGGCCTGTAATTTTTTTTTAAATCTGAAAAAGTACTGTAAAATGTATTTATTTTATATAAACATTTTTGCTTTTATAAGTGCCACCATATAAGGAAAACCCACATATAACCTAACAGTGTCAGCTTCAGCAACTTTTATAATGTTCAGTTATTTTTAGATTAATTTTGCTGCATTTTACAGAATCATTTTAAATTATGTTTTCAAAAGATTTATTGTAGTAACAGACTAAAGCAACAATAGGAATAAAAATAAGAACAGAATAGAAAATATCAGAAGGCGTCATGCACAGGGAGGGCAAGTGTTTCATGACACTTCGGTTTTCAGTTATATATGCACGGATGTGTGCGCACTATGTAAAACGTATTTCTACTGCGGGTAGTCACGTCAAAAAAAGGTTGATAAACACTAGATTACACTATGGAATGTGGGAGTCTTTCCCACAGAAAGTAAGTGAAGACCCCCTGAAGTTCCCAGTTAGGAACCAACACTGAAGTACTTCATGAAGCATCAGGTGAAACTGTGACAGGTACGGTAGGTGGGACTGTGCTGCACCGACCAGGCCAAGCCAGCTCTACTGCTCTACTGCAGCAATATCAGGCTCCATAAGGTCACCGAGTTAACTCATTTACAACAAAAAAAGAAGTAACCAATAGTCTACTGGAAGAAGACTGTTATGGATTAAACTGTGTCCCCACAAACTATGTGCTAGAATCCTAACCCCGTACCTGTGGATGTAATCCTGTTTGGAAATAGGGCTTTGTTATGTTAATGAGAGCATATGTGAGTTGGGGTGGGGGGACAGACACCAGGTGAGGACTGTCTATAAGCCACAGAACCAAGGAACACCCAGGGCTACCAACAAGGAAGGAATCAAGAGGGCCGAGACTTTAAGCCTCCAAAATTGTGAGAAAATCAATTTGTGTTCTTAAAGTCACCCACTTGTGGTATTTGTGTTACAGGAGCATTAGGTAACCAAAAACAGGCAATGGTGGCACAAGGGTTAAGTGCTCAGCTGCTAACAGAAAAAAGTTGGTGACTGAATCGTCTGAACCCACCTAGTGGCTCAATGGGAGAAAAGACCTGGAGATCTGCTCCTGTAAAGATTACAGCCTAGAACACCCTATGGGGCAGTTCTACTCTGTCACATGGGGTGACAGTGAATTGCAATTGACTTGATGGCACACAATAACAACAGCAGGGAAATCAAAATCAAATCTGTCTGAAACTGAAGAGAAATTACTTGGCATGAATTACACAATAATACTGGAACGGATCATCATGAAGAAAAATACTGGACTAAGACAAAGACTAATCACTGTTCTACAAAAAAATCTTCTTGAAATGTGGCTTTTTTTTTAAGGTGTTCTGAATAGTTTAAGATTAAAATACACATTGGAAAAAAAAATTTTTATGAAAATGTCCAGAAAATTTTTTCTGCACAGGCACTCCTTGAAATATGAAGACCCTACCAGCAAACTTCTGCTTGTACAGAAAACTTCTTGCACACTGGCTCCCACTCACCAGAAGGACTGCTCCCCTCATTCTTCCCCCTTCCGCAGTAACCAGCTGACCTGAGCAGACAAGGCTTTCTGATGGCCAGTGCAAAGAATGGTATGTCTTGTGGCTCTGTTCTTCTGCCCACCCCACCTTCAAGATTCAGATCTTCAACCTCAAAAGGAATGTACTTACACAACAAGTCTCCCTTTGACCAGTCTTCACTCTCAAGAATAATCCATCTGCACAATCTCTCATCCCAGCACTGTCCACAAAACTTTCTGCGGTAAGAGAAATGTTATATGTCTGTCCTGTCCAATACAATAGCCACTAGTCACATGTGGCTACTGACCACTTTAAATGTGGTTAGTGTGACTAGGGAACTGATTTTTAATTTTTAATTATTTTAATTAAATGTAAATAGCTATACGGGGCTAGTGGCTACCATAATGGACAACATAATTTTATACACAAACATACAAACAAGGCATTTATCTTTTCTACCTTCTGACTCTTCAAATTCTTACCCAGTTGCTATTTCAGGGGAGGGGAAAAAAAAAACCTCTCCTTTGTTTTCATCTCATTTGTGAACCATAAAATGTTCCTGAGCAAGACAGATAAACCTTGATAAAAACAGATAATCAATATAAAAACAGCTTTTTTATGGAGACAAACATTTTAAAGTGAAATTACTTGAAAAAAATAAAAGTGCTATTAGTTTCTATAACCTTGAAAATGCCACTCTGTCATATAATGTATGTAAATGAATCAGAACTTTAGAATTGGGAAATTAAATCATGTAGGAAATCATGTCCAGAGAAGTTAATTGATTTGTCCTTCATACAGTTTGTTGGCTATAGAGCCGGCTTCCCTGACACAGCATGTGCCCAGAAATTCTTTCAGAATCTTAATTCATGTAACAGTCATTTACTGTTAATTACCATCTACAAGAACAAGGCAGAAACGAAGCCACTCATTCTTCTCTCAATTTCCATTTATCTCCTTAATGCTTATCTAATGAAACCTGATTTGCTTCACATACCAATAATTAAAAGAATAATTTCAATCATTTTTGTTTTCTGGGTTTAATTACTAATACCATTTTCTATTCTTTTTAACTGACAAATATAAATAATGTCTTTAACAAGAAAAACACTTCCCAAGTAGTAAATGAAAGTTGGACATTACTACAATCCAATTCGAAAAATATTTTTCTATAAAAACACAGAATAGGGACTTCCGGCAAGATGGCGCTCTAGGCAGAAACACCACGCCGTCCCTCCACAACAAAGATCCGAAAAACTAAGCCAAACAGAGAATCAACAATCCTGAAACCC
>NW_004444201.1:2048552-2051371 GCF_000243295.1 Trichechus manatus latirostris
TGTTCTGTAAGCCTTCACCTGAAGTACAATAAAATATTTTAAAAAAAAAAAACAGAATAGATTTGTTTTCAAGTTGTTTTTAAATAACTATATTATATTAACTATTTTCTGAACTTTAGTTGCAAGTACCACTCAGCTTCAATTAAAAATAATATTAAAATGCTAACCTATTTCAGGACAGTAGAAATTATACTATTGCTACGTAGTACTCAAATAATATACTAACAGTCCAAGGTTTCGGTACTTTAGGAAATATGTAATCTGTCATCAAGAGATAATTTAGACAGCAAAGAACACCCTGAACACTTCCTTAGTCATTTAGTCATCTCAGGTCTCTGAACTAATCTGATTGATAGATCACTGCAGAAAACTAAAAATGCTTTTAAGCCTCAAGAAAAGAAAAATTTGAAAATTTCTGTGCCTTAATTTAACTTTAGCGATTTTAGCTGACAAGTTTAAATGGTCAACAGTGTGACAAGGTCATAAAATAGGCAACTGTAGACCCTGAAAGAAATACAGTATCCAAATCAGAAGAGGTATGCAGACTACTAAAGTTTCAATTTTATCTAGAATGGCATTAACAGTTCTATACATTACATTTTCTCCTTTCTTTTAAAACTATAAAATTCTCCTCATTTTAAAATTTCTTCCCATAATTCTACCACCTTAACACAACTACTCTCACTGCTTCCTGCACCCTTCTGAATTTAATCTACAGTCTACTTAGTTATAAAAACTACCTAGATAACAATGTTATGTCCTACTTTTAAAATGTTACTTTATAAATATTTTCCACATTTCTACAGTTACATTTATTATTTTAATGGCTACAACATATTACATTGAATCAATAAGCTATAAATCATCTAACCACAGACTACTGGACCAAAGATTATGAACATCTTTATTCTTCAATATACTACTTTTAGAGTTTCCTATGAATTAGACAGATACAGAAGAGGGTAAGGGTGAAGAACTATGTCACATGATGAAAAGCTGAAACACTGACAAATGTTTTAGCCTTGAAAAACCAGAAGACATGACCAAAAGAAAAAAAAAAAAGCTGCCATTGAGTTGATTCCAATTCATGGTCACCCCATGTATGCAGAGTAGAACTGCACTCCATAGGGTTTTCAGGGTCGTGACCTGTCGGAAGCACATCACCAGGCCTTTCTCTCGAGGCGCCACTGGGTGAGTATGAACCACGAACCTTTCAGTTAGTGGTTGAGTGTTAAACCAATTTTACCACCCAGGGACTCCTGTAGACATGATCAAACCAAAAACAACCAAACTCGTTGCCATCGAGTCGATTCAGATTCAGAGCAACCCTAGAGGACACAGTAGAACTGCCCCACAGGGTTTCTAAGGAGGACGTCGGGGATTCAAACCATCAACCTCTAGGTAAGCAGCTGAGCTCTTAAGCACTGCACTGACAATTGCTGCCAAATAGTTTAAGGTGTAACATGTAAGGAAACAAAAGTATTTTTTTTCTAGAGGGGCAGAACTAAGAACAATGTATGAAAATAAAAGACAGTTTTCAGCCCAAAATAAGGAAAATCTTTCAAACTATCAGAATTATTAAGGTAATTATTCTGGGCTGCCACATAAAACACTAAGCAGTCCACCTCTGAAAGTATTTAAAAACAAACTGGATAACCCTTGCCAGAGCACAGGCTCTGACACTGGGTGGGAGGGAGGGCTGGATAACCTCTCAGGTTTTCTTTCATTCGTGTATTCGAGTATTAATTAATCCTTGAGTCGTAATCGACTCAACGGCAACAGGTTTGGTTTTTCTGGTTTACAGTCCAGCAGCCCTGGTGCGCAGTGGTTAAGAGCTCAGCTGCCAACCAAAAGGTCAGCAGTTCAAATCCACCAACTGCTCCTTGGAAACCCTGTGGGGCAGTTACTCTGTCCTATAGCATCGCTATGAGTCAAAATCGACTCCACGGCAATGGGTTTGGTTTTTGTTTTAATGATCCTAACACTGTGTTTTGTTTGAGGTATACAGAAATGCACATGCCCCTATGCTTTTTCCATTTACAGCCTAGTGTAGGAGACACAACAGTATGTGCTGTAAAGGAAAACAATGAAATGCTAAAAGGAGAAAATAACAGACTAGGCATAATCTAGGAAAGCATCTCAGAGGAGGAATATTTAAACTGAGACCTTAAGGAAGAGGAACTAGCTAAGCAAAGAGCACTCTGGTGCAATGAAAAGCGATAGAAGTATAAGTAGGAGAGTGACATAACTTAATTTACTTTCCGGGGAGGAATGAATTGGAAGAGAGAAAAAGTGAAAGCAGGGAAATCCATAAGTTAGGTAGGAGAACAGATGAGAAAGACAATGGACTAGGCAGGCTGAAGCAGATAGAAAGGAACAGATGGGTTCAGGACGTACTGGGGAGACAGAAGCTACAAGACGTGGAGATAGGTTAAATACAAAGGAAGAAGGAAAGAGAAATTAAGGTTGACTCTCAGGTTTCTGGCTTCAACAACTAATCAGACGGTACTGATATTTTCTTTTCTTTTTTTTTCCTTTTTTTTATATTTTATTGTACTTCAGGTGAAGGCTTACAGAACAAATAGTTTCTCATGAAACAGAATTAGATATGTTGTTTTATGACATTGGTTAACTGGTTAACAACCCCAAAACATATTAACATTCTAAATTCTCAACGTTTTTTTTTTTCTTGGTGAAAATACACATAGCCAAAGATACACTGTTTCAAAAATTTCTACATACACAGTTCAGTGACATTGACTACGCTCTTCCAATTGTGCTGTTATTCTCACTTAAGATGAAGGCTTACAGAACAAAAT
>NW_004444201.1:2057075-2065126 GCF_000243295.1 Trichechus manatus latirostris
GAATTCTTCCAATTTTTTGTCTGTATTTTCCATGAATTTGTCTATTTTTTTCTCATGTTTGTCAGCTTTTTGCCTCAGTTCTTGGAAAATTCCGAGTATTAGAGATTTAAATTCCCTATCAGGTACTTCTAGTGCATTTTCTTCCAGAGGAGAGTCATCTGGTGTTTTAATTTGGATGCCTACTGGAAGTATCCTGTCCTGTTTTTGTAAATGTTTTGATATTGTTTGCTGTTTTTGGGGCATTCAGTAGTTATTTCTCTCGTTTACTGATTGTAGATTTGTTTGTTTCGTCCCGGCTGTTTTGTCTCCCACTAGACGCTCCATGAGGCTGCTTTCTTGTACCCCCATTTGCTGGTCTCTGATAGGAGTCCAATATGGTGGATCTGCGCTGCGTTGGCTGGTAGGGGACCTCTGCATGAATCTCTTCTCGCTCTCCGTTCTCTGTCAGTATTCTCACTCCATTTGGTGCTCGGCTGAGTTCTTTATCTCTTCATTTGATGTTCTAGGGTTTCAGGATTGTTGCATTCTCTGTTTGGCTTAGTTTTTCGGATCTTTGCTGTGGAGGGACAGCATGGTGCTTCTGCCTAGAGCGCCATCTTGCCGGAACTCCGGCACTGATATCTTCTGAGATGGAAAAGACTGGGGGGAGGGACAGATGTGGAGTAAAAGTGGAACTCAACTTTATGATTCTTTCAACCCTTAATAGAAAATTTCTACCAAAAATCATGATTCATTCTCTGCTCCTTAAAAAGTAGTCTGTGGACCTCTACTGTAAAAACCCATGAAAAAGTTCACACACAAAATGTAACAATCTTTGTTGGTTACCACGGAATGGGGGGGGAAATACTAAATAGGCAATAGATAAGTGGTATCTTGGGTAAAGGGTGAGACAGTACACGATACAGGGGAAACTAGCACAACTTGTACAAGGAAAGGTCATGGAAGCCCCATAGACACATCCAAACTCCCTGAGGGACTGAATTGCTGGGCAGAGGGCTCTGTGGACCGTGGTCTCGGGGAACATCTAGCTCAATTGGCATGACACAGCTTATAAAGAGAATGGTCTACATTCTACCTTGGTGAGTAGTGTCTGGGGTCTTAAAAGCCTGTGAGTGGCCATCTAAGATACTCCACTGGTCTCATCCCTTAGGGAGCAAGGGAGAATGAAGAGAACAGGATACAAGGAAAAGATTAGTCCAAAGGACTAATTGTCCACAGCTACCAAGGCCTCCACCGGACTGAGTCCAGTACAGACAGATGGTGCCTGGCTACCACCACTGACTGCTCTGACCAGGATCACAACAGAGGGTTCTGGACAGAGCTGGAGAAGGATGTAGAGCATAATTCTAACTCACAAAAAAAAGACCAGATTTACTGGCCTAAAGGAGACTGGAGAAACCCTGAGAGTATGGCCCCCAGACACCGTTTTAGCTCAGTGGTGAGGTTACCTCTGAGGTTCACTGTTTAGCCTGGGAGTGGACAGCCCCGTAAAACCAAATGAGACTAACGAGGTACAGGAGTCCAGTGACAAGGGCCAGAAAGCAGAAGGGGACAAGGAAGCTGATGATAGGGAACCCAAGGTTGAGTAACGATATTGTTGATGTGTTGTGAGATTGTTAACCATTGTCATAGGGCAACATTTGTAGTAACCGTTAAATGAGAAACTTCCTTGTTCTGTAAGCCTTCATCTTAAGTGAGAATAACAGCACAATTGGAAGAGCATAGTCAATGTCACTGAACTGTGCATGTAGAAATTTTTGAAATGGTGTATCTTTAGCTATGTGTATTTTCATCAAAACTAAAAAGAGGTTGAGAAGTTAGAGGGTTGATATGTTGTGGGGTTGTTAACCAATGTCATAAAATAACATGTGTACTTCTGTTTCATGAGAGACTGTTTGTTCTGTAAGCCTTCACCTGAAGTACAATAAAAAAAAAAAAAAAGTAGTCTGTGGGGGGGAGGGGGGGAATGTTAAAAGGAGACTGAGTCAACTGAAAAAAAAAGGAATACAAACGGTAGATTAAACTATCTCATCAATGTTAAATTCAGTGAAGTCTCTAACCGTACATACAGTGGTAAGTTAGGAAACAGACACTGACGAATTTAGGAGTAAGGGGTCATTATGTATGCAATTTACTCTCAAATGCTTGGCACATGTATATGCACACAAATGATGAGGCCAATGAGATAAAATATCAGTAGGTGAATCCAGGTAAAAAATATATTCAGATATTCTTTGTACTATTCTTATTCTTATAACTTTTCCATAAGAAAAAAATTAATTCCAAGTAAAAGGTTTAAAATTAAATTAAAAATGCAGGGCTGTGGATTGAATTGTATCCTCCAAAAATGTGCTGTAAATCCTAACCCTTACACCTGCAGAAAGGAATCCTGGTAGCTCAACAGTTAAGTATTTGGCTGTTAACCCAAAGGTTGTTGGTTCACACCCAGCCAGTAACTCTGCAGGAGAAAGACCTGGTGTGTGGGGCAGTTCTACTCTATACCATGGGGTCCCTGGGTCTGAATGGACTGGAAGGCACCTAACAACACATCTGTGGATGTAATCCCACTAGGAAATAGTTTTGTTTATGTTAATGAGGCCATATCAGGTTAGGGTGTTTCTTAAATCAATCACTTCTGAGCTATAAAAGAGCAGATAAGGCATTGAAGCAGCAGCCCTGGTGGCACAACAGTTAATTGCTGCTAACTGAAAGACTGGCAGTTCAAACTCACTCAGTGGCCCCACGGGACAAAGACCTGGTGATCTTTGCTTCCATAAAGATTACAGCCAAGAAAACCCATGAGGCATTTCTACTCTGTCACGCTCTCATTTTGTCATCTCACAGTCTCAAGATATTCCTGTAATTATTTGCTCTTTAACTGGCATTTGGACACTTGGAACACCAAGTGTTACCTGCAAACTTCCAATCTCCTTTCTAGCTCATTAAGAAAATGTCACATAAATCACTTCTGGCACTTACCCCAGCAAGACTCGTTTCCATACATCTTTTCTTGCTTTTTCCCTCCAATCCTAACAAATCATCTTCTTGATCCTTAACTAAATTTCTAATAAAAAACAGAAATTATTTCATACAATGCATCTAGTACAGACATTTCGGAAACTGGCTTTTAGTTAATATACAAGTAGTGGCCCACAGTTTAAGCACTATTCTAGGATGGCAGACCTGAAACTATTTTGCCTTTGGTATTCCTATTGGATATAACAAACTTGCATTTCCTGAGTAAATGTTATACTGAATACACAGGACCAGGCAGAAGGATTACTTTGAAAGGCCCTTTACAATGATCTATTCAGGAAATTCCACCACCCATCAGTTTGTTGTACTGTGGTGTGGTGGCTTTCGTGTTGCTGTGATGCTGGAAGTTAGGCTACCAGTATTTCAAATACCATTAGGTCATCTATGGTGGACATGTTTCAGCTGAGCTTCCAGACTAAAACAGACTAGGAAGAAAGGCTTGACGATCTTCTTCTGAAAATTAGCCAATAAAAATCTTATGGAGCACAACTGAACAGTGTTCAATATAGTGTTGAAGATGAACCCTCAAGGATGGAAGGCACTATACAAGAGTCACGACACTGGACTCAAACATACCAGTGAACATGAAGATGGTGCAAGACCAGGCAACATTTCATTCTATAATACATAAAGTCGCCTCGAGTCAAAGCTGCTTCAATGACAACTAACAAAAACTCAGGAAATTAGAGCCTAATCCAAGGAAACAACAGTAGAAATGGATAGGGTACAGATCTATCAGCAGAGGGTGATAAGTAATGAAAAATAAGGGAACAGAAGTCAGGATGATTCCCAAATTTATAATTTGGGCAACTGAGTGACTGGTGGCAACTGAGTGACTGATTGCTGAAACAGGAAAACAAGGCAGATACATGGATCTGGAGAACACAAAATGGTTAATTTTTGATGTATTAAGTTACAAGTTTCCTGCTAGACATTCAGGTGGGCATTCTAAGTAGCAAACTAAAGGGCTGCAGAGCTCAGGAGAGAAAGTGGGCTAAAGAAAAGAGCACAGAAATCAGATAATGCAAAATAACACGTGTTTGGAAACTGGTACCAACTGTGAACGTAAAACGGTACAGACGTTGTAGAAAACAGCATGGCAGTTCCTTAAAATACTAAACATAGAACTACCATATGACTCAGCAAATCCACTGCTAGGAATATACCTAAGGGATTTGAAAGCAGCAATGCAAACATATATACACCAATGTTCACTGCAGCACTATTCACAGTAGCCAGCAGGTGGAAATGAATTCCCATCAACAGATGAACAGAAAAACAAAGCACTGGACATACATGCAATGGAATATTACTCAGCCAGAAAGAGAAATGAAGTCTTGACACATGCTACCACATGGATAGAGTTTAAAGACATTTACGCTGAGTGAAATAAGTCAACTACAAAAGGACAAATATTATATAACCTCACTTATATAAAATGACAAGATCAGGCAAATGTACAGAGACCAATGCTTATTACTGGTTACCAGGGGTCGGAGGGAGGGGGAGGAGGAGGAGGGGGTAACGGTGATGGAAATATCACATTGGTTAAGGGTAGGGTTGTAAAGCTGATTAATGTAACTGTCAATAAGTTGTAAAAAAGCTGAATTGGCAAAAGTTGTGTGACAGATATATTTACAACAACAGCAAAAAAAGAGCTACTGAGGCTGCTTATGTACAACCAAACATCTCATGGGTTTTGGTTTCTTGGTTTGGAAGTCATGAGACATCCCAGTTAACTGACCTGATATCGTGTTTATTGCTCCTGTTCTATTTCTTAGTTCACTGCATAATGCCTGGAGTTTTAAAAGCTTTCAAGCAGCCATCTAAGGTACAAAAATTGGTCTCTATTTGCCTGGAGCAACTGAGGAAGAAGGAGAGTCAGGAATGGGAGGAGAAGATGAAATATGTGGCTAATTGCCTCCATGAACAACTGCCTCCTTTGCTATGAGACCAGAAGAACTTGATGGTGCCCGACTACCATTACTGAACATTTTGATCAAAGATTCTATAGAAGAATCTTTGATCAAAAGGGAGAAAATGTAGAAAAGAATTTCAAATTTCCATGGAATCCACTTTCTGGAGCCCTGGAGGATGGATGAAACCCTGAAAGTCTACTCTGAGACAATTTTTAAACCTTAAATCAAAAATATTTCCTGAAGTCTTCTTAAAACCAAATAATAGTTTAGCTTAACTAGTAAAGAATGTCTGCCTTGGGCATTGTGCTCTTTTAAAGAATTATCTATATGGGATCAAACTGACAACAGCAACCCAAAAGATTAGATAGGAAACTTAAGGGGCAGTGAGTTTATGTGAATGAGGGAGGAACAACTTGGAAAAGGAGGGTGACAACGGTTGTACAACTTGAAGAATGTAATCAATGTCACTGAATTATACATATAGAAACTGTTGAGTTGGTGCACATTCTGCCGTGTGTATTATCAACAACAAAATTAATTATTTTAAAAAAATATGTGTCCAAGAAAACATGAGAGGATTAAGAAAAACAGATGTTAGATTGAAACCCCAGGAGACATGCACAACAAGCTACAGGAATCAGTAAAGACAGCCGAGAAAGAACAGATATGACAGAGAAACAGGAAAGAGTGATGTCACAGAAACCAGAGGAAGAGAGGTTATCAAGAACATGGGGATGATCTACTAAAAGGATCACAACGGGCTTATCAATCAGGAGCTATGTCAGATGATGAACACCATACATTAAGTAGAGGAAGCAAGAGAAAGACACTGTTGAGAAAGGAAATGATTCAAACAAATCAAAGCAGAGATGGAAGAGTGTGAAGTATGTCTGGAAGAGAATGTTGAAGAGTTTTCCTGGAATGGACAGCTGGTGTAGCAGAACACAAGAAAGGTTAAGTCTGGGTGGAATGCTTTGAATTTCAGATTTTATATATTTTACATTTCATTCTGTGAGCAGTAGAAAGAAAGACACACAGTTTTGTTTTAAGAAATCTACGCTGCTGCCAAAGTGCATGAGGAACTGGAATGACAAAAGAGTTAAAGCACGAGGAGCTATTAAAATTATCAAAACATATAATGAAGGCCTGAAAAAAGTTGGTGGTAGCCAAAGTGAAAATTAAGAGACATATGCAAGAGAAATGTTCTGTACTCCCAGGATGTCCTAGATATGCCACTATTATTGTATTACTTTATTAATATATTCACTAAACATTATATCCTAATCATTGGTGGACTGGGACCCTGTCTTATTCAGCCTCTCATCACTAGTACTAACATGCCAGGAACACAGTCAATGGCCAAAAACTCAGTAACTGATCAGATGCAGAGGTAAGAGTTAAAAGATAATGCAGAGAAACCTAAGTGGCTTACAAGAAGCTGACACCAGAAAACTTCAATAGATGTAATATTGAAATCGGGAGGGGGATCAAGTTTAGTGAGTAAGGTTAAGATATGCTGAGTTTGAGACTGGAGGGTGACATCCAAATAGAAATGTCTAAAAGAAAAAAAATGAACCAGGGAATGAATACACATACACACACATTAAGAAAAAAAAAGAGATTTGGGACATATAGTAAAATCATTAATAAATCTCATTTTCTCATGTGAACAAGTATTTAGTAGAATATTAATTTCCTAAAACAATTCAGGAATATTATTTGAATTGCTCGTTTGCATGTTCTGTACAAATTAAATGATGTAAATGCTCAACCAAATGTGTCAATCAAAACTGAGTCAATGTTGAATAATTATTTGCTTTACGCCATCATTCATTCAACAAAAATCTACTGAGTGACTATAAGTTTGTGTTGGGGCAGGAGAGACCAGCTGCAAAAGCAAATAAACTACAGCTAGTACTACGAGAAAATAAATGCAAAATGTTACAAAAAACGGGACAATGAGTGGATGGGGCATGATAAAAATATGCCTAGAAATTCTCAAGACATCTATATTGGGCCTTTGAAAAGATGAACTGATTTAATGGCATAGCTAAGAAGTTGAATGGTATTCTAGAAAAAAAGGAATAGCATGTGCAGAAGCCTATGATGTCAGAGTTTCTGACCTTCATGGAACCATGACAGAAGAAGAAGGCTGAGGCAGCTGCTGGAGGACCTTCTGTGGCTGATAAAGATCTGGCCTTCATCCTGTGGTAGGAAACATGAGACGTGCATCAGAACCCTCTAGGGAGCACTCCAGGCCTCCTAAAACGGAGTGCGTGTGCCAGGAGGAGGTGGGCAAGAGGCAAAGAAGAGGGCAAACTACCTACAGACAACAGGGAACCACAGAAGACTTTTAAGCAATAACAGAACCTGATCAGATCTGTGTTTCAAAAATTCAAGTCATTAGCCTAGATCATAGCTAAAGGGAGAAAATCTGGGGGAACATCAATGAAGAAGATTAAGAAGCTATTACAATGATGCTGCAGCACTAAATATTGACTACTGCTTACGCAAACGTAAGTGAACCATAAAAAGAGGCACAAGAAGTGCTGTAACTGTAATAAGTGCTTTCAACGTAAGATTCTGAACTCATCTCAGACATCAAGTCAATAATCAGGAGCAATTACAATAAAAGTGTGGTGAGGTGCATCAGAAAAAAGGGAGAGGGTAGTGCAGGGAAAACGAGTACCCATCAAATTTTCACCTTAGAAGTACTTCATTTATACTTCAGTGAAAAAGTAATTGAAAATTTTTTTTTAATTTTTTAAAAAGTGTTTTACAATAAAGCTACCATATCAGACAAACAGTACCAGATCAAAATTTGGAACTTACCACAGGCCAAGCACTGTGCAAAACTGCTGAGAATGATCAATGGAGAAAAGTCAAAAGACAAATGGGTTAGAAACTATAAGGCCATTTAACCCATTTCCCAATAATACACAAAAAAATTTTGTTACCCACATATAAAAAATACAGATTTGAACTGACAAAAATTCACCCGCTAATCCACCTGCAAAAAAATGAAACAGGACCCATACCTCACACCGTATACAAAAACTACTTCAAAATGGATCAAAGACCTGAATATAAAGCCTA
>NW_004444201.1:2067048-2068508 GCF_000243295.1 Trichechus manatus latirostris
AACATGTGTACTTCTGTTTCATGAGAGACTATTTGTTTTGTAAGCCTTCACCTGAAGTACAATTAAAAAAAAAAAATTATCATAAAATAAAAATAAAAAAATTCACCCTCTACTAGAAAATAATGGGGCTGGGGTATCCTTCAACACTTCTCCTCAGCAGCTATTGTCTTCATTTGAAAGAAATACAGAAATACATAAGGATACATATACGCCCACACACATACACACACTAAATATATATATACACACAAACCTACTACTTATTTATCAACTATCTCGTTATCCCACAATTCGCATTTACGACAATGGTAAAAATCTACTATTCTGCGCGTTACCAATGTATGTCTGGCAGTAATGATAGCCAAGGTGCGAGGCTAGAGTAATGCTGGCTGTGATAATTAAGGCTATGTGTAACTTGGCTAGGCCATGATTCTCAGTGGTTTGGCAGTTATATAATCATGTAATTTGGCAATTATATAATGATGTAATCATCCTCCATTTTGTGATCTGATGTGGTCATCCTCCATTTTCGCGTAACATCAATTTTCACGTTAACGACCTGTTCTTTGGAATCTAACTATGTCAGTAAGTGAAGTCAAAAAACCAAACCCAATGCCACTGAGTCAATTCTGACTCATAGCAACCCTATAGGACAGAGCAGAATTGCCCCACAGGGGTTCCAAGGCTGCAAATCTTTCCAGAAGCAGACAGCCACATCCTTCTGCCACAGAGCGGCTGGTGGGTTCAAACCACCAACCTTTCAGTTAGCAGCCAAGTGCTTTAACCACTGGGCGACCAGAGCTCAAGTGAGGAGTGTGTGTGTGTGTGTGTGTCTGTGTGTCTGTGTGTGTGTGTGTCTGTGTGTGTCTGTGTGTGTGTGTGTGTCTGTGTGTCTGTGTGTCTGTGTGTGTGTCTGTGTTTATGCTATTGGATACACAATTTGGAATAAAATTTAATTTCATTTACTTTTCAGAGAGCATGGTTCCAGCAACTGTTCCCTCTCTCCAGCATCTTCATTTTTTTTTTTTTATTGGCTCATTCTATCAGCTATACAAATATGCTAGAAAAGCACCCACCTTTAAAAAAAGAAAAGTCCCTGACTACACATTCCCTCCAGCTACCATCCTGTTTCTCAGCTTCACCTCACAGCAAACTCCTTCAAGGAACTGTCTACCCCTGTGGCCCCCAATTCCTCTCATCCAATTCTCTCTTAAAGCCATTCCAATCAAGCTTTCACCTCCATCACTCCACCAGAAACAATTTCCTAAGGTCACCAATGATTTTAAAATGCTACATTTAACAGTCACACGTTAGTCCTCAATCTAACAGTATTTGACATAGCTGATCTTAAAAACATTTCACTTGGCTTCAAAGATAGCACTCATTCTTAATTCTCCTCCTTTTTCACTGGATGCGTCTTAGTCTCCTTGCTAGTTTTCCCCTCTCTCTCTCTCTCTCTC
>NW_004444201.1:2070525-2100519 GCF_000243295.1 Trichechus manatus latirostris
CTCTCTCTCTCTCTCTCTCTCTCTCGTTCGCTCTCACTGTAAATGCTGCAGGGCTCCAAGCTGTTTTTGGACTTCTTCAGCCATACTCACTCCCTAGCTTGTGTCAATCTCATGGCATTAAATACTATCTATTTACATCCCTGGTGGCATAGTGGTTAAGAGCTACAGCTACTAACCAAAAGGTTGGCGGTTCGAATCCACCAGGCACTCCCTGGAACCTCTATGGGGCAGTTCCGAGTCAGAATCAACTCAACAGCAACTGGTTTTTTTGGAATTTATATCTCAGCCCAGGCCTCTGACCTGAACTACAGGCTCACGTATACCCAGTTACCTATACAATATCTCTACTTAGATTTCTAACAGCCATCTCAAACTTAACATGCCAAAATCGAACTCATTATTTCCCTCTAACACCTGCTTCTCTGTAGACTTTCCCATCTCAGTAAACAGTAACTTCATACTTCCAGTTGTTCAGCAAAAACCACAGCCCACATCTAACCCATGATCGAATTCTGTAGGCTCTGCCTTCAAAATGTACACAGAATATGAGTACTTCTCACCACCTTCACTGCTGCCATCCCAGCCTAAATTCACCATCATCTCCCACTGGATAACTGCTATAACCTGCTAAATGATCTTCTTGCCGTCATTACCGCACTCCGGTCACTCTCTATATGGCAGGTGAAAGGTCTATTTAAAATAAGTCAAAACCCTCCAATGCAATGCTGCAGACTTCAACCAGCTTCAGTACCAGACGAACAGAAAGCCACAGGTTGGACATGGTGGGAGGAAGTGATCTTCATAAATCGTTTGCATACATGTCTAGGGATCTTAAAGAATGGAGCCTCTAGGTGGTCTGCAGGCTTTTCTATTAATCATGTTTAGGAGATGACCACAGCTATATTTCTATTCTGGTGTTATCTGACGATTTGTTATACTATTTTAAATAACAAAAACTAGCCATTGCCCAAAAGTTGTGTGATAGGTAGTTACAACAACAAAAAAAACAAAAAAAGTGTAGCTGCTGAGGCTGCTCATGTACAATCAAAAACTTCATAGGATCTGACTTCTGGCTTTGGAGGTTTGGGGTCACGGTTTCCTGGGACATCCCAGTTAATTACCCAAATAACATGTTTACTGCCTCTGTTCTACCCTCCTAGTTCAATGCGTAGTGCTTGGGGTCTTAAAAGCTTGCAAGCAGCCATCCAAGGCACGACAATTGTTCTCCTTTTGCCTGGAACAACAGAGGAAGGAGAGTCAAGAATAGGCAGAGGATATGGAATGTGTGGCTAATGGCCTCCATGAACAACTGCCTCCTTTATGTATTTATTTTTGTTTATTTTAACTGAGGAGAAATTTATGTAACAAAATTAACCATTTTAAAGTTTACAATTCAGAGGCATTTAGTGCAGCAACTGCCTCCTTTGCCATGAGACCAGAAGAACTGGATGGTTCCCAGCTACCATTACTGAACATTTGATCAAAGATTCCACAGTACCCTGATCAAACGGGTAAATGCAGAATATAATTTCATATTCTCCTGGACTCCAGACTTCCTGGAGCCATGAAGGTTGGATGACCCGCTGAAATTATTATCCTGAGATAATCTTCAAACATTAAACTAAAAATATCTCCTGAAGTCTTCTTAAAACCAAATAACAGATTCACTTAACTAGTAAAAAAAAGTCTGCCTTACGAGGGGACAGGAAAGCTGTTGATAGGGAACCCAAGCTTGAGAAAGGACAGTGTTGACATGTCATGGAGTTGTTAACCATTGTCATAGGGCAATATGTGTACTGACTGTTTAATGATAAACCATTTTCTCTGTAAATCTTCATCTAAAGTACAAAAAAAAAAAAGAATTACCTATGTGAGATCAAATTGACAACAGCAACTCAAAAGGTTTGATGGGAAGCCTAGGGGACAGTGAGTTGAAGACAATGGTGATGGAGTAACCTGGAAAAGGATAGTGAGAATAGCAGCACAACTGGAAGAATGTGATCGATGTCACTGAATTGTACATGTAGAAATTTTTGAAATGGTGTATCTTTGGCTATGTATATTTTTACCAAAAAAAAAAAAAAGAAAAGGTCCTCCAAGATTGAGAAGGGAGAGTGTTGACATGTCATGGGGTTGTTAACCAATGTCATAAAACAATACGTGTACTGACTGTTCAATGAGAAACTATTCATTCTGTAAACCTTCATATAAAGAATAAAAAAAAATTTTTTTTAAATGTCTGCCTTAAGCATTATGCTCTTTTAAGAACTATCTATATGGCATCAAATCGACAGCAGCAACTTGAAAGATTAGATGGGAGCCTTAGGGGGCAGTGAATTTATGTTAATGGCGGAGGAACAACTCAGGAAAGGAAGTTAAGAATCGTTTCACAACTCAAAGTGTAATCAATGTCACTAAACAGTACATGTAGAAACTGTTGAATTGGTGTTAGGCTTTGCTGTGTATATTCTCAGCAACAAAATAAATAAAATTATATTAAAAAAAAAAAAACTGGCCATTGCCTTAAAAAAAATCCCTCCAGTGCCTTCCCACCTTCAGAATAAAAGCCTAAGAACTTATAATTGCCTACAAAGTAATATCATCTCACCCCCACCCCCAACCAGCCTCTCTAAGCTCATCGTCTGTCACTCATTCTCCTCAATGCCTCCTCTGACCTACCTGCCACTCCTTGAACAGAGCAAACACACTTTAGCCACAGGACCTTTGCATTCATTGCTCCATCTTCCTCAAACGCTCTCTCTCCCCCAATATCTGCACAGATCACACTATTCCTTCTTCCAGACCTCTACTCAAATACCATTTATCACTGAGGACTTCCATAGCCACCTTATATAAATCAGCAATATGCCCCTCATATAACCATGCTCTTTCCCTCCTTATTCTAGTTTTCTCTACAGCACTATAATAACATAAACCAAAAAGAAACATTGCCATCGAGTCGATTCCAACTCATAATGACCCTACAGGACAGAGTAGAACTGCCCCATAGGTTTTCCAAGGAATGGTTGGTAGATTTGAACTGCCAATCTTTTGGTTGGCAGCCTGAGCTCTTAACCACTATACCGCCAGGGCTGACATAAAAAAACCAAACCTGTTGCCGTCAAGTTGATTCTATCTCATAGAGACCCAAAGGAGCAGCTGGTGGATTTGAACTGCTGACCTTTTGGCTAGCAGCCAAACACTTAACCACTGCACCACCAGGGCTCCACCAGGGCTGACACATTACACATTAATTTGTGTGTTTACTTTCTGTCTCTTGTTATTGGAATGTAAGCGCTTCGAGGGCATAAAATTTGTTTTTTCCACTGCACGACCTAGCAAGTGCTCAGAGGGTACTCTTGACTGGATGAATGCATGAATGAGGAAAATCGAGTCTCAGGATCTGGTTTCAAAGCCAGGATTGAGGGAATTTACAGTACAGAACGCTTCAGGGCCTAGAAAAATGTAGACATCAACAGCAACCACCATAACGGCCAAGTCTACAATTTTAGTTGGTACCAAAAATAAGTAAGAGTGTTTATTTGAGATGCTATGCCAAAATGAGGAAAATACACTTCAGAAAAGTTTAAAAAATAAAAGAAGGGGAAAAAAAAAGATAGCTATCCCCAACTCCCCACCCCCTGAAAAAAATACCACTAGGATAGATTTCCTGTAGGCTAGCCTACCAATTCTGACCAAAATATTACCAGGCCCACTCTAAGCACTTAAATAGCTGTTACGAGTATTCCTGCTTTTCTATGCTACGGTCTTCAGAGTAGTTTGTGACTCTAAACCTAACACGGGCCGCCAAGAAATAATGTTCAGCGAAACCTCTCAAAGCACTCAGGCTGCAACCAAATATCATTAGTATGATGACAGCAACAATTCAAAGTACCTTCTACCATCTGCCTCTCTCCATTGTCCCCAGCGTATTCTCGGTTTCAGTTATCAGAGATTTTGTTATGTTGGGGTTGGGGATGGATGAGACACAGAAGAATTCAAAGAAATAGAACTGGAATTTATTTTTTTGCACTTTAAAAGTGAGGGAGACTGTGAGGGAATAGAAACCATCTGCTAGGGTATGAGGTGTCACCTGGGCTTTTCAATACCAGACAGTAAAACAGAGACTCACGGAAGGATCCAAACCCTGAGACAGCCAAGTGTTCCTCAGATAAAGAATTGAGAATTGTGCCTTGTATCTCCATTCCCACACAGAGAACTGAAGATATGGAGCAGAGACCATGCCAAAGTGAACAGCAGGGAGCAGTGATGGGGATGGGGGGGAGTAACAACTGTGGAAAGGAAGGGAAGGGAGGAGTAATTATACAAACTTTTTCTCTTTTCCCCTTTTCCATTGTACTTACCAAGTAAAGAAACTGGGCAAGAGAAGGCAGAAAGTGGAAGGTAAGGACACTCTAAAGCAAATGGTAGAAGAAATCAACCATAAATTCCTTTCCAACTGACGCTCTGAAAAATGGACATATGAAGTAAGTTATAAACGGATTAAGGAAATTTAAAACAAACTTCCATACTATGCATAACTACAGAAATGTATAAAGAAAACAGAAGTTCTTAATTATTTACAACGATGGCTCTTGGGCATTTTTAAGATCAACAATCCTCAAATATGACCGACTATATCCAGCCTAACTCTACTGATCAACATGGAAAAGTAAACAAGTGAAAAACTTCAGATTTCGCAGACTCAGCCTTTAAGAATCAGCTGGCTTCCCAATGGCTCCAAATCTCAAAATAACAATCAGAGGCCTTTAAAGACAGGGAAGTATAACTCTGGGGCATTCAAAAGCAATTAACTCAGCATAAGCTGAAAACACAGAGACTACACCAAATATACTATACATATCAATTCACTCAAAAAGAAAGCAGTGTTCTGACTGGATGATCTCAATAAGCTGAGTCATGCCCCCAGCATCAGCACCTGTGGCAAGCAGAGGTTAGAAGCCAAGAGACAGGAAGTCACAGGCTACTCTGAGAAAGGTATTGGGGGCAGGGGGAGTCAGCAGCAAAAAAAGACAACTTAGCACTATACAACCACTGACCATTGGCACATCACATTAGCACACACCAGCCACAAATGTTTGTAGCCAGAGATGGCATTCTACACATCTACTTCTGTGCTAATATTTCCCTCTCCTTAACACCCCTCCCCGACGTCTGGCTTCCTCACTGATGGTTCTCCTCCTCCTCCCTGACAGCTGTCACCTTCTAGAGCTCCTCCTCCTCCTCTACCCACTCTTTGATTTTGGTATTGTTCAGCTGCTTGCCCTCTTCCTGCATCAACTCATCCATGCTTTCTACTTGGTCCCTGTCCTTGACAAGCCTCAGTCCAGCAGGGGAGGTGGATATGTCACTGGATTACTCCATGAGAGTCACTGCTATGAAAGTACTGTACAACACAGCGCTGTGAACACATATTCATCTGTCACCACCATCTACTGATGATGTGCTGTGTTCTCCACAGCCACACTCCACCTTCCCACTCTTGTGTAAGATACTGTCCTGGAACTTTCCATGATATCCCCTATCTCCACGCCACCTTACCGTCCAAGCCTTCGTTTCTCATATAACTATTTCAAACACTTCCTATCAGAAACATAATCCAATATGTTTTCCACATTGCCACCACAGCCATCTCCCTAAAAGATATAAGATACCATAGCCTTCCCTTGCTTTGAAACATCTAGTATCTTTCCAAAGCCTAAGAGATAAAAGTCCAAACTCCTTGCACAGCAAATAAGGTAATATAATACCCTTTTTAAAAAGCTCCTTTTAAATACACCAAATGAGCCCTCAGCTAGACTAGGAGGCAGAACAGAGGGCAGCTAAAAGCAGGCTGACTGCCTAAGTTCCACTTCCAACCCTTACCAGCTATGATCTTTTGCAGGTCACTTTACCCCCCTAAATTTTCTCATCTAAAACGAGGAAACTTAAGAGCCTACGTCATATGGTTGTTGTGAGGATTAAATAAGAAAGAAATTACATGCAAAGTACCACCACAGTAGGCAGCACTCAATCAATGTTAACTATTATCCTGGGCTAGCTCATCTACCTACATGCCTCATTCCCCAACGGGAGTAGATAACCAAGGTTTTACTATCATATATCTTAGAATGATTAACAAGAAGAATTAAATTAGAGAAAATCTACTCGGTAATCCTGAGCTAACAAAAATTTCAATTAACCAAAATTCTGGTCTGATGAAAATCTGGTTTGTCTAAGTTTTAACATAATTTATTTTTTAAAAAGTATCTACTTATAAAAAAATTACTAGATTACTTTTTCTCCCCTATTGAAGTTCAGGAAGAAAAAAGGCAACAGTTTACCAATGGTTTTCTACAGAAATAAAGAATCCACGTAAATTAAACACAGTTTCAATATTATATAATTTTCTAAAGACATAGATAATACAACAAAATAAACTCTAGAAGCTTAAAAAAAGTATGCATCACGTATCAGAGAGACATTCATATTCAGGCCTTACTATCAAAAGACAAAATCACGAATTCTTTTAAAAAATTAGTGATTTTAATAATATTTAAAACTACAAAGCCTACAACACTAACAAAAATAAAGTAGATCAGAAACATTTCAAAGGATTACTATATTAATGGTGTTAAGTGCTAACGAAAATCGCTGAGAGTCTAGTAAATTTATGGGCAAAAGACAAATAATTCATACAAAAGAGAAAATAAAAGTAGAAAAACACTACATTTGCTTTTCTATGGTGCATAGTGATTTAGAAATAGGTATCCGTATGTCCACTTTGAAAAACAAACTTAAAAATAAAAGCCTGTAAAAGAATAAAGCTGGTCATCCAAACTCTGCTGGAGGCAATGTAAATCAATACAGTCTTTCAGAAATAAATCTGGCAATTTTTTTCAAAAGTGACAAAAATCTTCATACACTCTGAACCTTATAAATCCCTCTCTTGGGACTTTATCCTAAAGGAAAGATGCAAAACGAAGAACAGCTATATACTAACTGCATTACTTGAAAAATGGGAAGCAACCTGGATGTTCAGTTATAAATAAGTAACTCAACTTAGTGTAATACTGTATAATAATTTAAAGGTATGAAAACTATAGCAAAAAGAAAACACATTAAATATAAAAGCATGTTTTAAAATTATATTTGTTTTGATTAAATTAAAATAATTAAATATTATAAAATCATGTATATATGATAAAAAAAGAAATGAGAGAAAATTTTTAAGTTGATTTTTATTTTTTCTTATTTCTTTGGCCATTATGCTGTTTGTAAAATAAAAAGCTGGTTGGAAGTGACCAGACCCACCACACTAAGTGCACATTTCAAAATTGACTTTCAGAGGTCTGAAATCACAATCAATTTTTTCCCCAAAAAAATGGATGGCGTAAGAGTAATCAGATAGGCTATTCTCACATACAGGATAGCCATACATGTAATTTTAGCCATGCTATTAGCCAGCTGTAACCTTATTAAAATCTCATTTTACCATCAAATTGTATCTAACTGTATGTAGGCTCTCCATATGGTAAGCATAAGCCATTTGTTATGGGACATCTGGATAGAGGGCCCCAGCACTGAGGTTAAAAAGAATCAGGCCAAATGCAATGGAGACGGTTGGGTTTCTCCCATATCTTTAAATGAATTACCATGTATCTCAGCCACTCAAGGACGCTAAGCCCCTAGGAGTAGCAGCTAAGGATTTATGGAGCAAGAAAGTGCAAGTGGATTTGCTCTCCCTCTGAAAATAGGCCAATTCCTCACTTTCCCCCAAAGCATCCTTGAGTCCGTAAGTATAAGGTCAGGGGAGACGGGATACAGCTGGCCCTAAGAAACTTAAGCAAGTTACTTCCCCTTTCAGGTTTTAGTTTTTTAATGGGAAAAATTTTAAAATTGAACTAAACAATCTGTTAATTCAAGTTCCACATTCCCAAGCCTACGAACCCTTCTCCCAGACTGCAAAACAATCATTAAGAGTTAAGAATTAGGAAACTGGGTGGGGGCAAGGCTGAATACACAGATGATCAAAAAATCTAAACTGTAATCCTAGCTCTGTCATTTTCTACCTGTGTCACCTTAGGAAAATTACTTCTACTCAAGATAAAGTTTAGGATCAATGAAGCAGCAGTCATTACTGGCCATTCCTTTTATTCTTGAGTCCTAAAATGGATTGTTTTTTTCCCATCATAACTGCGGTTTCATTCCTAACCAGCAATAACAATTCTGACTTTGTTCTGGAAAATTTAAAAGTACCTTGAGATTCATTCTAAGTTTTCTGATAAAAAGGCAGTCGGAAGCATTTTTGCTGACCTTAACACCATATTCACAATTGAAACCATTTTCACAAAGTTCATGTTCTGCATTCTAGAGAGGTGAGTAGCATCTAGGGTCTTAAAAACTTGCAAGCAGCAATCTAAAATACAACTATTGGTCTCTACTTGTCTGGAGCAAAAGAAAAAGAAGGAAACCAAAGTCTCAGAGAAGAAACTAGTCTACAGGGCTAACAGCCTACAGGGGCCTCGGCCATATCTACCCTGAGGGCAGAAGAACTAGATGGTGCCCTGCTACCACTACTCACCGTTCTATAGATAAACCCTGATACAACGGGAGGAAAACGCGGAACAGATCTCAAATTCTTAAAAAGTCCAGGCTTACTGGACCAGTTGAGACTAGAGAACTCCCTGAGACTATCACCCTGAGATTCTCTTTAAACCCTGAACCAAAACTATCCCAAGGTCACCTTTTAGCGAAATTAACAGATTGGCACACAAAATAAAGGATATTACCAATGAGTACAGTGCTCCATTAAAAAACCATTGACGAGACCCAAAGGTCAACAACTACTTTAAAGCAAACACAAGAAGATAAGGGGGCAGGGAAACTAGAGCACTGAAAACGGAACCAGAACACAAAGAGAATGTTGACACATAGTAAAAAATGTAATGTCACTGAAAAATTTGTATAGAAATTGTCAAATGGGAACCTAATTTGCTTTGTAAACTTTCACTGAAAAGACAGTAAAATATAATTTTTAAAAAAGAGCTTTTACAAAACAAAACAAAAAAAGATTGAAACCATTCTCATTCTTTAAAAAGTAATTCATTTAATAAATACTTTATCAGCACCTGTGCCACACAACAGTGTGTGCTACAGTTGCAAAGTTCCCTTCTTTCCCCAAAATCTGGTGGAGGAAATGAATATATAAATCATTAACTACCAACTGACAAATAGTTAACTGTGGAACATACAATGTACTATTGGATGTAGTACAGAAAGCCAACTATCTATCAGTCAAGACAAGTGGGATGAAATGTCTGGACAGATCAGAGGTGACAGTTCACTTAGGTCTTGAAAAGCAAGCTATCAACCAGGTAAAGGAGAAAAAAAGAATTCTCAACAGAGGGAACAGAGTTAAACCACAAAAGAAGAGGTCTTCAGAGAACTGCCAAGTAGTCTCGTATGCAGAGAGCAGAAATAATGGTAGAAAATAAAACTGGAATGCAAGCATGTACCAGAAATGATGAAGGACTTTGAGTTACATCAACATAGCCTATGGAGAGTCACCGGAGGACTTTTAAACATGGAATCAAAGTCTCCCCTCTTCTACCATACAATCAAAGGAGTTAAATCAAGGTAACAAACAAAATGCAGGTCTGGATTTCAAAAGGTAGAATAGTGGTTTAAAAAAGGGGGGACTTCCTGCTCCCGGGATGACTTCTAACAGCTTCTTACTATGGCATATTAATACAACATTGAACTACGACAATATGGATAGCTAGGGTTCAAGGAAGTGTATGTTTTTATCCAAAGATTAAAGTCAATGTTGTTGAGAACACTAAAGAAAACAACACAATAAGTAGAAACAAACAGTAATAAAGTCTAAGAACAAGAAGGCTGACTTCAGGCCAGACATTCAGGAACGTTTGCATCCTTATCACATATTGATTACAAATGACAAGACACGTTTTGTACCTATCTTTTGCAAAGGAGAGTATCTTAAGATTGAAGAAGCGCTGCCACCACTAAATCTCTTTAAACCAATCTAAAAAATGATGCTACCAAAAAAAAACCTGGCAAAATTAATAGGTTCCATCAATATTTTAATGCTCGGGAAAAAAAAGAGAAAGGGAATGCCTTTAAAATAGCTATTTTTAAAAGGTTAACAACCCAGTTTATCTCACCCACAGGAATGAAACACTGAGATTCCAATCTGGGACCACCAAGAGTCCAGGTATCAGTAATTTCCAGACTGTTCAGGGCTAATCTAGGTACAGCAAGCTTAATTGGCTGGGTAGTCTACAAAGATGAATTTGCAATTATTGAAATTCAAGCTCAAGCTTAGCCACCGAGGAATAGCTTTTCAACGGAGTCATTCCTCCTTTCCTAATGACAAGAAAGTAGGTGCATAAAAAACGCTCGTAGAAAAATAGCAGGTGTCTAAAAAAGAGAGCGAGAAAAGCATCTGTACCTATGGCAACAACGTGGTCCACCAAACTTTTATCTCGGGATGTGTTTAGGGTGTGTCTTTGTTTGGGCCTAGTAATTAACAACAACAAAAGCCACTGCTTGGGGCACCCCGGGACTTTCCTCCATCAAGCCTCACAAGCATCCTGGCTCCGAAATCCCGGGGCCTCGCGGCCTCGCCTTGTTTTCTCCTCAGAGAAAGGCGCTGCCCCGCAGCCCCGGCGCGTCTGTCACGGCCCAGGGGGCTGGGAGCGTCCGGCCTCCGAGGTCCGGCCGATTCTGCCCAGGGCAGCTCGCTTGCCCCAAAGGGGTCGCCCCGGAGGGCGCAGGACTCGGCCGACGCCTCCCCGGGGACCTGGCCTCCTCGCCGCCCGGCCGCGCCCCCCGCCCGTACAGTCGTGGGCGCCCGCCTGACTCCGCCCCGACCCCGGCCCGGCTCTCACCGCGCAGAGGTCGCGCTGCCTCCTCGGCTGTGGCCCAACTACGGGCCCCAGCGGCCTGCGGGCCCGAGGATGGAAGGGCGAAAGGTGCGGCGAAGGACCGCCTGTCACATGCCGGCTGCCCGACTCGCAGCTGCCCGCAACGCACCAGCGGCCTGAGGAAGCACCGGACCACGACACCGCGCACCCCCTCATATGCGCCCGCCCGGGCTCCGCCCTCGGGCCGCGCATTGCGCGCGCGCGTAGCCCCGCCCCTCCGCTGGCGCGCAGGCGCAGGCCCCAGAGGCCCAGGCCCCGCCCGCCGCCCAGCGCCGGCCTCAGCCCACCGCTGGCCATGCCACCGGCCGGTCGCCTGCTTTTCCAGGCTCCGCCTCCACCTCGGACGCGCCCCTCCACTGACCTTGCCTCCCTGCCCCCTGACTCAGGTCTGCTCTTGGCCTAGGACGCCATCCCGCGTCTGACCCCACGCCCCGCCGGCCTCCGGGGCTAGCATTTGCTAGTTGACGGCGGTCAAACCTGTCAGTTCCACCTTCAGATCCGAAAAGTTAGGAGTGGTCTGAGCATCAGGATGAGATGAGCCCCCCAACATTTCGCGATCTAAACATCCCCAGCATTTTGTGTTTCAAGTCCATCCCTGCCCTCCCGTGCTCCAGAGCATGCGGAGCCCCCTACCAGGCCTGTCACAGCCAGGCGTAGGATCTTGCCGAGATCCAGGGGAAGGGGCACCGAAACGCTGGGATTTGGAGCGACTCCAGAGCGCCATCAACCTGGAGGCCAAGAACCAGGTCCTTCTTCTCTTCGGCACTTCCATCCCCCACTGGCATGCTCGGAGGCTTCGTTCTTCCCCGATTGCCAGGCCTGGCGTTGAGTGCCCTCACCGATCCAGCCGACTGTTAAAGCCCTGCAGCTGTTCTTATCTGTGGTAGACTAGCTGCTCTCCGAAATCCTCACCCTCCACTTTAATCAACATTTTTGTCTCCCCCTGAGGGAACGAATGGGGGGCTATCGGACTGGAGCGAGGAGGCAGGTATAATTTGTAAAGCTACATTTTATTTAGTAATATACTTTTATATATGGAAAATAAAGTGTCATTTTTTTATATCAACCACTAAAAATAAAGATTGAGTTTCTGGGATAATAAGGTGAACGTTTAAAGTGTTTAGAAAGACTAGGTCTAAAGACTATACTTTATCTTTGGATTAAGTCAAGTAATTAGACAAGCAAACTCCAAACTGAACTCTTGAACACAGAGATGG
Organism: Trichechus manatus latirostris; assembly: GCF_000243295.1. Lineage (NCBI taxonomy): Eukaryota > Metazoa > Chordata > Mammalia > Sirenia > Trichechidae > Trichechus > Trichechus manatus. Next base: position 2,082,692 of record NW_004444201.1, read on the forward strand.
ATTTACTAAATGTGCTTTGGGGTCTATGCCATCAGCAAAATCGAGAGATGGTACAAGCAATGGCCCCTACCACTTGTCTTTGGGGGTTGGGGAAGATACTGCACAGTTAACAGTCTTCATATGAGCATCTGGGAAAGGAAAGGAAGACCGCTCCGTTCCCCAAACTGCTAGGTTTTATCTTGTGATTCACTGAACACTTGAGGTGATTGTGTGTTCTCACATTTTGGCAGCTGGGAAGTACTAAGTCATCCTTCCCTTTCTCCTCTACAAAATGTAACAGCTTACTGGGTCCTTGTTGTGTATGGATATTTACCAGCTTCATCTAATTTTCCCTATTCCTCTTTCTTTCTTTAATTTCCTCATTTCCCTGGTCGATGTCATGTCGCATTGATTCTATTTCTATAAAACTGCAAACCAAACCCATTACTGTGGAAACAATTCCAACTCATTGCAACCCCATAGGACACAGTAGAACTGCTCATCAGGTTTCCAAGGCTGTAAATCTTTACGGAAGCAGACAGCCACATTTTTTTTCCCACAGAGCGGCTGGTGGGTTCAAACTGCTGCCCTTTTGGTTAGCAGCCAAGTGTTTAACCACTGCGCCACCAGGGCTCCTCTTATTTCTATAAGTCACCTAAAATTACATTTAGAAAAAAATATGTATGCATATATGTATTCACAAATCTATCAGCTTGTCGTACTGTGGTAGCTTTAGTGTTGCTATTATGCTGGAAGCTATGCCACCTGTGTTTCAAACGTGAGCAGTCATCCATGGTGAACGGGTTTCAGCAGAGCTTCCAGACTAAGATGGACTAGGAAGAAAGGTTTGGTGATCTACTTCTGAAAATTAGCCAGTGAAAATCCTATGTACCACAGTAGAATATTGTCCGATTCACTTGCTTTGGACATGTCATCAGGAAGGATCAATCACTAGAGGACGACATGAAGTATAGGGCCTATGAGGGTGAGGAAGATGGATTGGTACAGTAGCTGTGATGATGAACTCAAACATGCCATCAATCTTGAGGATAATGCAGGACTAGGCAACGTTTTGTTCTGTTGGATACAGGGTCTCCATGAGCTAGAGTCAACTCAAAGGCAGCTATCGATTGATCTGTATATGTATATGTACATATGCTTGTATATGTATATACATTGTCTGTGTTCCCCTAGAAATCTGCCTTCTGAGGGTCTGAGCCTGCTAAAGACTGAGGTTAGGATGACAGGGAAGACCAAGCCAAGCAGTGGTTCTTAAATTTTGGCATGCATCAGAATCACTGGGAAGGCTTGTTAAAACACAGATTGCTGGGCACCGTCCCCAGTATCTGATATGATATGTCTGGGTAGGGCCCAAGAGTTTGCATTTCTAGTAAATTCCCAGGGGATACCATTGCCCTAAGGACCACACTTTGAGAAGCACTGCACAAGAGTGCCTCCTTAACAACTGATGCTACCAGCATCCCGACCAGGTAGAAGGGACCGTCCCTTGAGATGACAGTCTCCCAGGAACCTGTGAAGGATTGACGAGAGACAAAGGTCTAAGTGTCATGCACTATCATGTAAACAAAAATCATAACTGTGACTACTTTCAGTACAGACTAAGCAGGGGAGATTGACAACTAAGAAAGCCAGGGCATGACCCAGCCCCTTGAGCTGGGGGAGTATGAAGGAAGAGGAAGAGTCAGACGCAGATGGCAAAAATGCTTTAGTGGGAATGTCCATGGTTTGACTGAGCCTCCTGGTGGATTTTTTTCTTTCTTTTTTTTTTTTTTTTTTTTGATTGCCCAATGATGTCAGAGTATGGAGACTAGGAATTGCATAATCTTGTGCAGTTGCAGCCTGGACTGACTTGTTAAGAAGCAAACCGCGTGAGTGCCTACAATGTCCAAGCAGAAGAGTCTGATTTACCAGCCATCTGTATGGAGATGAGTTTAGAGCAGGGTCAGGGAGCAAACTGTAAACATCTTTTGAGTGTTTATTTCTTTTCTTATAGTAAAAAATGTATCTACAGTATAAACATAGAAGACTTTGCCCACAATTCTCTTACACACACACATACTTAATACAATTCCAGTAGTACTGGAGTGTATCTTCCTAATTGTATAGACACCTTTGATATGTTTTGGGTTAATGTTCTTTCAACCCTTTTGTTGTTGTTTTGTTTTGTTTTTGGCTTAAACAATACAAATTTATTATCTTACCATTCTGGAGGTCAGAGTCTGAAATGGGCCTTACTGAGCAAAAATCAGTGTATTGGTAGGGCTGTGTTCCTTTCTGGAGGCTCTGGAGGAGAATCTGCTTCTTTGCCTTTCTCAACTTCTAGAGGTCACCCTCATTCCTTGGCTCCTGGCCCCCCTCCTCCATCTTCAAAGCCAGCAATGGCAGTTTGAGTCCTTCTCACATAACATCACTCTTTCTTTGCGGCCTTCTCTCCCACTTCTAAGAACCCATATGATTACATTGGGCCCACCTGGATAATCCAGGCTCATCTCCCTCTTTTAAGGTCAGCTGATTAGCAACCTTAATTCCATCTGCAACCTGAACCCTTTTTAAGGACCCTCTTGACGTAAGAAAAAGACCTTTGGGGGAAGTTTCAGGGTTTTATGACAAACAAAACCATGAAACGGTTCTTATGGTTCCCAGTAGGAAGTGGTATCCTCAAGCATTCTAGAGACCGGCTGAAATGCAACAGCCAAGAGTCTGATGCAATCTCCTTCCTTCCACTAATATTTATTGAGCACCTACTCTCTGCAGACATTCTTCTAAGTGCATGGGATTAAGCCATGGGCAAGGACAGTACTCAGCAGGATTGATTTGCTGAAAGGAATCACCATATCTCCCCAGAGAGTGGTGTGGTAGGAACTCCTTTAATCCCACAATAACAGAAGGGCATCCTTGTTGGTCTGCATCTGTCTGCCATCGGGTGCCTCAATGCCTTCTGGCATCTGGGATCTGGCAACAAAAAGCATCTCCAACACTAAAGGACAGAGCACTCAGGTGACAGTGGAGAAAGCCTACTTCTCACACCTGAAGATGGCAAGAGGGAGGGAAATAGAAAGGATCCCTTCTATTCATTCTTTTAGATGCCTGGCCCAGGCCTGAAGGGGAGAGGTACCGTAGCAAGCATGATGCCTGTGCAAGGGCAGCCTTTCCCTCATTCCTTGTGCAGGGTTCACAAACTGACAGCTGCAGATCAAAGTTAGCCAACAGGTGCATTCTTTTTTTTTGGCCCACACCTACTTAAAAAAGTTTTGCACTAGTTACCAACGTTTGAAAACGGATAAATTTCAAACAAAATCCAGATTTCCAGTTCTATCCAATTTGCCAGAGCCCCACAATGCCCTCTGGTCTTACATTTGACTCAATCCACTCATTCCCTTGCTTGGTTCCTATAAGTATTGCAGTATGCCTCCTGGCCATAGTTTCTAACTGATTAAATTTAAAACCTCGTGGATAATTCACAATGGTTCTATATTTTCATCTCTTGTAAATTAAAAGAACAGACATGATTCTGAGTCTGATACATACTAAATTTTGTGCTAGGTGCTTATTATATTGTTGTTAGTTGCTGTTGAGTCATCTCCAACACATGGTGACTCCATATACAACAGAACAAAATATTATTCAGGGAGGCAGACCAACAAGCAGCCCTAGACAGATGAACCATGTCATCCCTCTGCAGCAAAGACTGAAAAACTAAGTAGAACAGATACAAACGTCAGTCCTGGAACCCTAAGCATCAAATGAACGTATAATGCCCTAGATCAAACACCGAATGAAAGAAGAAACTGACAGAAAACAGAGAACTAAGAGAGATATGGAGTGGAGGTACCCTGCCAACTAACACGGTACAATGTCACCATCTTGAAGCACAGACAGCAATGACTCCGGACAAGGGGTATGGGAAGGCAACTTCATGGAGCTCCAAACAGGAGACAGAGTACCCACTAACTGGGGAAACACACTTTCCCACCCATCACCCTTCTGGTGAGTAGAAGCAAGAACCAGCCCCGCATCCCAGCAGCCCCCACCGCCAGGATCCACAATGCTAGCCCTCCCCTGTGCCCTCCCCATCACCACCCACCACACGGCTTTTTGTTTTCCCCCTTTCTAGTTTTTTTTTCTCCGTCCCACCTAGCCCCATATGCCACCTCCAGCCCTTCCCACAAAACTCTATGGAGCTGTCCTGTCATGGCTAGAGAGCCACTGGAACACTGCCACCCTGGGTCCGCCTGCCTCCACCTGTTGGATCCCCTTGTGCTGCCATTTTCTTTTTTTTTTTTTTCTTTCTCGTCTTTTCTTTCTCCCTCTAACCTAGCCCTATATATCACCTCCCCTCTCTTCCGACCGGAAATTAGGTCACCCCCACCCCCACATGCCGATCCCCACCGTGCTGCAAGGTTTTTGATTTTTTTTTTCTCATTTTTCCTTTTCTTTCTCCTTCCCACCTAGTCTCATATGCCACCACCCCCCTTCCTGCAGGCCCATGCCACACTGCCATGGCTAGAGGGCCGCTGGCTAGCCACCACCCCGGTCCACACCACCTCCACCTGCCAGCTCCTGCCCCGCCACCATTTTTTGTTTGTTTTCTTCTTCTTTCTTTTGTTTCACCCTCCCTCCCATACATCACTCCCCTCCCTTCTCACCAGCCCTTCGGTACACCACACCCCCACTCGCCAGCCCCTATTGTGCTCAGTTTTTTGTTTTTTTTAATTATTTATTTTTTTCTTTCTTCCTTTTCTTTCTCCCTCCCACATAGTGCTGTTCAGAACCCCCCCACTTCCCACTGGCCCCTGGAGCACCACCGTGGCTAAAGAGCCACAGACACACCGGCCCATCGCGGCCTGCCCCCACACCCTGCCCCCTGCCACCAACCCCCACTGCACCACCATTTTTTTTCTTTTTTCCTTTCTTTTCTCCACCCCTCCCCCCACACCTAGCCCAGTACGTCCCTCCCCTCCCTTCCTACCAGCCCCCACGTCTGCCCTGTCCCACACGCCGGACCCCACTCTCCCACCATTTTTTCTTTTTCTTTTTCTTTTCTTTCTCCCTACTACCTAGCCCCATCCACCATTTCCCCCACCTTCTTGCCAGACCCAACCAAGCCACCATGCCTAGAAAACCACAGGCCCACTGCCATCCTAGGTCCACCTTGCTCCACCCTCTGGTTCCCACAGCACCACTGTTGGTTTTTCCTTTTTTTTCTTTCTTTCTTTTTACCACCTAGCCTCATAAGCCACCACCCCTCCCTTCCCACCAGCCCCTGGGTCTTCCTCACCCACACTTACCGGCTCCTGCCACGTGACCATTTTTTTTCTCTGTTTTCTTTACTTACTTTTCTTTCTCACTCACACCTAGCCCTATATGCCACATCCCCATTCCCATCAGGTGCTGCCATACCACTGCAGGCAGAGTGCCACTGGCACACCAGACTGCCATCACCCCAGGTCTGACCTGCCTCCCACTTGCAAGCCCCCAGGGCACCATCATTTATTTTACATTTTCTTTTTCTTTCTTTCTTTTCTTTCTACATCCTACCTAGCCCTGTACATGACCTGGCGTCTCCTTCCCAACTACTGTGCTGGGCATATATAGAAAGTACCACCCAACAGCAGCAAAGTATACGTTCTTTTCCGATGCATATGGAACATTGTCCAGAATAGATCACATTTTAGGCTACAAACAACCCTCAATAAAATCCAAAATATCCAAATAATACAAAGCATTCACTTTGATCACAACACCATAAAAGTTGAAATCAATAATAGGAAGAGCAAGGAAAAAAAATCAGTACATGGAAACTGAATTACACCTTGCTAAAAAAACAACTGGGTAATAAGAGAAATCAAAGAGAGACTCAAAAAATTCAAGAATCAAGGGAGAATGAAAACAAATCATACCAAAATATTTCAGACACAGCAAAGACAGTTCTCAGAGGTCAATTTATAGCAATAAATGCAAACATCAAAAAAGAAAAACAGACCAAAATCAAAATGTTAGCCCTGCAACTCAGAGAGAGAACAGCAAAAGAAGCCCATAGGCATCAGAAGAAAGGAAATAATAAAGATTAGAGCAGAAATAGATGAGACAGAGAACAGAAAAACAATAGAAAGAATCAACAAGACCAAAAGTTGGTTCTTTGAAAAGATCAACAAAATCGATAAACCATTGGCCAAACTGACATAAGAAAAACAGGAGAGGAAGCAAATAACCCAAATAAGAAATGAAATGGGAGACATTACAACAGATCCAGCTGAAGTAAAAAGGATAACAGAGTACTGTGAAAAACTGTACTCCAACAAATTTAAGAAACCAGAGGAAATGGACAAATTTCTAGAAACATACTACCTACCCAAACTAACACAAACTAATGTTGAAAATCTGAACAGACCCATAATAAGAGAAGGGACTGAAGAGGTAATAAAAAACTCACAACAAATAAGCCCAAGCCCAGATGTTTTCACTTGAGAATTCTACCAAACATTCAGAGAAGAGCTCATACCAGTACTACTCAAAGAATTTCAGAGCACAGAAAAAAGAGGAATACTCCCAAATTCATTCTAGGAAGCCAGCATAACCCTGATGCCAAAACCAGGCAAAGACACCACAGAAAAAGAAAATTACAGACCAATATCTCTCATGAATATACATGCAAAAATTCTCAACAAAATTCTAGGCAATAAAATTCAGCATCATATCAAAAAATAATACACCACGACCAAGTAGGATTCATACCAGCTCTGCAAAGATGGTTCAACATTAGAAAATCAATCAACATAATCCACCACATAAATAGAACAAAAGAAAATATTCACACGATCATCTCAATCAACACAGAAAAGGCATTTGATAATATCCAACACCCATTCCTGATAAAAAGTCTCAATAAAATAGGAATAGAAGGGAAATTCCTCGACATAATAAAGGGCATCTATACAAAACCAACAGCCAACATCAGTCTCAATGGACAGAGACTGAACACATTCTCCCTGAGAACAGGAACAAGACAAGGATGCCCTTTATCACCACTCCTATTTAACATTGTACTGGAAGCCTTAGCTAGAGCAGTAAGGCAAGAAAAGGAAATAAAGGGCATCCAGATTGGAAAGGAAGAAGTAAAACTATCTCTATTTGCAGATGATATGACTCTGTATGTAAAGAACCCCACAGATTCCACAAGAAAAATATTGGAACTAATAGAAAGATTCAGCAGAGTAGCAGGATACAAGATCAACATACAAAAATTAGTTGGATTCCTATACACCAACAAAGAGAACTTCAAAAAGGAAATAAGGAAAACAATACCATTTACAATAGCACCAAAAATACTCAGGAATAAATCTAACCAGGGATATAAAAGACCTATACAAAGAAAACTGGAAAACACTATTGCAAGAAACCAAAAGAAACCTACATAAATGGAAAAACATACCATGCTCATGGATAGGAAGACTCAACATTGTGAAAATGTCAATTCTACCCAAAGTGATCTACAGATATAATGCAATTCCGATCCAAATACCAACAGCTTCCCACAATGAGATGGAAACACTAATCATCAAATGTACATGGAAAGGAAAGAGTCCTCAGATAAGCAAAGCATTACTGAAGGGAAAGAACAAAGTAGGAGGCCTCACACCACCTGAACTCAAAAACTACTATACAGCCATGGTAGTCAAAACGGTCTGGTACTGGTATGACAGGCACATAGACCAATGGAACATAATAGACAAAAGAGACATAAGTCCATCCACCTGTGATGAGCTGATCTTGGACAAAGGACCAAAGTCCATTAAATGGGGAAAAGACAGTCTTTTCAACAACTGATGCTGGCAAAATTGGACATCGATCTGTAAAAAAATTAAACAGGACCGGTACCTCACACCATACTCAAAAAACTAACTTAAAATGGATCAAAGACCTAAATATAAAAACTAAGCTATAAAGATCATGGAAGAAAAAATAGGGACAACACTAGGGGCCCTAGTACATGGCATAAATACAATACAAACCACAACGAACAATGCACAAGCACCAGAAGATAAACTAGATAACTGAGAGCTCCTAAAAATTAAACACCTATGCTCATCAAAAGATTTCAACAAAAGAGTAAAAAAAGAACCTACAGACAGGGAAAATGTTTTTGGCTACAACGTATCCAAAAGGGTCTAATCTCTAAAATCTATAGAATACTTCAACATCTCAACAACAAAAAGACAAATAATCCAATTTAAAAATGGGCAAAGGATCTGAACAAACACTTGGTCAAAGAAGACATTCAAGTGGCTAACAGACTCATGAGGAAGTGCACGTCATCACCAGCCATTAGAGAAATGCAACTCAAAACTACAATGACATACCATCTCACCCCAACATTACTGACACACACACACACACACACCAAAAAAAAAAACAGAAAATAACAAATATTGAGGAGGTTGCAGGGAGATTGGAACTCTTATGCATTGATGGTAGGAACGTAAAATGATACAACCACTATGGAAGAAGTTATGGCGCCTCCTTAAAAACATAGAAATACCATACGATCCAGCACTCCCACTCTTAGGAATATATTGTAGAGAAATAATAGCCAGGACGTGAACAGGCATATGCACATCCATATTCATTGCAGCATTGTTCACAATAACAAAAAGATGGAAACAACCTAAGTGCCCATCAACAGATGAACGGATAAACAAATTATGGTACATACACACAATGGGATACTATGCAACAATAAAGAACAATGATGAATGCATAAAACATCTCAAAACATGGATGAATCTGGAAAACATTAGGCTAAGTGAAATAAGCCAATCACAAAAGGTCAAATATTGTTATAAGACCACTATTATGAAAACTCAAGAAAAAATTTACACACAGAAAAAACAATCTTTGATGGTTATGAGGGAAGGGAGCTTGGGGAGGATAAATCACTAACTAAATAGTACAATGTGTTAACTTTGGTGAAGGAAAAGACAGCTTACAATATAGGGGAAGTCAGCACAACTTGACCAAGGCAAAGTCATAGAAACTTCCTAGAAATATTCAAACCCCTTGAAGGACTGAATTACTGGGGCTGAAGGCTGGGGACCATGGTCTTAGGGGACATCTATATCAGTTGGCATAACCATAGTTCATAAAGAAAATGTTCTACATCCTGCTTTGGTGAGTAGCATCGAGGGTCTTAAAAGTGTGCGAGCAGCCATCTATCTACTGGTCCCATACCATTCAGAGTAAGGGAGAATGAATAAAACAAAGACACAAGAAAAATATTAGTCCAAAGGGCCAATGGACATCATGAACCGCAACCTCCACCAACCTGAGCCCAGAAAAACTAGATGGTGCCAAGCTACCACCACTGAAGACTCTAACAGGGATCACAATAGAGGGCCTAGGACAGAGTGGAAGAAAACTGTAGAAAAAAATTCTACTTCACAAAAAAACCAAACCAAGCAACCAAACAAAAACAGACTTACTGGTCTGACAGAGACTGGGGAAACCCCTGAGACTGTGGCCCCCAGACACCTTGCTAACTCAGAACTGTAGCTACTCCTGAAGTCCACATTTCAGCCAAAGAATAGATAGGCTTATGAAACAAACAATAACACACTTGACAAACATGGTTCTTTGTTCAATCAAGTATACGAGACCAAATGGGCAACACTTACCCAAAGGCAATATGAGAAGGCAGGAAGGGACAGAAAAACTGGACGAATGGACACAGGGAACCCGGAGTGTAAAGGGAAAGGAGGAAAGTGCTGATGCACTGCAGGGATTGCAACCAATGTCACAAAACAATTTGTGTATAAATTTTTGAATGAGAAACTAACATGAGCTGTAAACTTTCACCTAAGGCACAATAAAATTAAAAAACAAACAAATGTTACCTAGTCCTGCACCATGTTTATGAGCTTCATTATATTTGAGTTATAATATATAATATATATTAAACTGCTTAATCTTGCTAACAGTGATATAAGAGGGTGCCCAAAAAGTAAGAAATATTTTTTCTTATGAGAATTAAAAGAATTAAATATACAAAATAAGAAGCAAGTAAATTTAATCATAATATGAACATGGGCTAACGGTAGACACAGAAGAGATTAAATTATTTAAAATTCTGCATATAAATAATTCTATTGTTATACATTTGATAATCTCAATAAAAGATAAAATTCCAAAAATTTCACTAAATTGACTCCAAGGTGGAAGCAATCAGGAATATAAAAACGAATACTAAAAGAAATTGATAAAGCCATCCCAAAAAGTTGATACAATAAAAAATACTCAGCCTGGAGTATTTGAAAGTGAGTTATTTTATGTTTTCAAGGAAGAAAGAATTATCTCAGTGTAAAATCTCTTCCAGATCATAGAAAAGTCCAGACTATAGAAAAACTATAGGAAAAAGTTTTCTAATCAGTGGAGGACACTTAACCAGTTAAACAGTTTCCCTTGGGTTGATTCCAACTCATGGCCAACCCCATGTGTGTCAGAGAAGAACTGTACTCCATACAGTTTTCAATGACTGATTTTTCAGAAGTAGATCACCAGGCCTTTCTTCTGAGGCACCTGTGGGTGGACTTGAACCTCCAACCTTTCAGTCAGCAGCTAGGGACACTTAGCAGTGGCCTATCCATAGCCTTCCCATTGCCTCTCTTTCTGCTGGATGATCTTGTCTTCCTTGGTTGCAATTAATATGCCAGAGTGTCACTTTCCCAGCCTCCCTTCAGCTAGTACATGAGCATGTGCCCATGGCCGATGGGACCTGAAGGATGGTGTGGAATATATATAATCTTTTGGGAAATACGTTCCCCTCTCACTAAAAAGAGACTCAGGAAGAGAAAACCCCCTTCATCCTGCTTTGGCTGACATGAGGTGAGATGTGTTAATGATGCCTGAAGCTGTGACAACCATACTGCAGTGAGGACGTAGGAAGGCAGGTGATCACAGAGATTCTCACCATGGGACCGCCTCCTTCTCGGCTTCTTGTTATGTGAGACAATAAAGGGCCTCTTTGCTTAAATCATTGTGAACTGAACAGAGCTGAAAGCATACTAAGAGCTGTACAATCCATTTTTTTTTAAGCTAACATACACTTAGGGTTCTAACATACCCCAAAACAGCCACAAAATACAATCCATCAATTTCCACAAGACTGAATTCCAGGTAAACGTGGAAAACTAGACATACAGGTCTAATTTTCTCCCTACTGAAGCCCCACTACAACTACTGTAAATGCTCCAATCATGGTCAATATTGAGCTACCAACGTGACATCACTGAAAGCAGAGTAAGGAAGAGGTGCCTGCAACTGGCTTTCAAAAGACAGTAGGAGCCAGATCAGCCTGCCACTGAACTGGGCTTTGAAGAAATAGATGGAGCCGGCCCTAGGGTCAAGGAGTCCTGCTCTCCTCTGCCTATGTGGCAATGACAAAGCTCTGAACACATGGATGGATCTTCATGGTCCAACGATCTTGGTGGGTCATTTGTCAGGTTGTTGGCATTTATTTGTAGAAGCTCGTCATGTAATAGCACTATCAAACATTTGCAATTTAAATTGCAAATATTTTCCCCAGTATTCATTAGGTTTCACTTTACTAATTGTGCTTTTGCCATGTAAGTTACTTTTTAATTTTTATATAAGAGAAATTTATGAATCTTTTCCCATATTGATCCAGATTTCAAGTAAAAGGAAAGTTTTCTCCACTACTAGGTTATGGAAAAGTTCATCTATGTTTTCTTCTAATACTTAGATGGTTTCAAATTTTATATCTAGTATCTTGAAACAATTAGTATTTCTCCTGTTGTTTAAAGAATGGATGCAATTTTCTCTCTTTTCATATGGCCATCTAGCTACCTCAATACTACGTATTAAAAAGTCCATCTTTTAAACAAATGGTGCTGAAGTAACTGAATATTCACAGGGGAAAAAATCAACCTTGCCATCTACACAAAAAAATTACTTCAAAATACATCATAGACCTAAATGTGAAAGTTAAAACTAAAAAGTTTGTTGTGGAAGAAAACAGGAGGATATTTTCAAGATCTTGGAATAGGCAGAGATTTGTTAGGTAGGACCCAGAAAATACTAATCATAAAAAAAAATAACTTGGTCACTTGGACAAGTGGACAACATTAAAAGTCTCTATTCATCAAATGGAGGCCTGGTGGCGTAGCGGTTAAGACGTCAGCTGCTAACCAAAATGTCGACAGTTCAAATCCACCAGCCGCTCCTTGGAAACCCTATGGGGTAGTTCTACTCTCTCCTATAGGGTCGCTATGAGTCAACTTAACAGCACCTAACAAGAACAGCATTCATCAAATGATGAAGTAAGAGAGCTGAACAGAATATTTCTAAGGGCTGCTCAAGAAGACAAAGTATTATAATGAAATGTGCAAAGACCTGGAGTTAGAAAACCAAAAGGGAAGAACACGCTCGGCATTTCTCAAGCTGAAAGAACTGAAGAAAATATTCAAGCCTCCAGTTACAATATTGAAGAATTCCATGGACAAAATATTGAACAAAGCAGGAATCATCAAAAGAAAATGGAAGGAATACACAGAGTCACTGTATCAGAAGGAATTGGTTGACATTCAACTATTTCAGGAGATAGCATATGATCAAGAACCGATGGTACTGAAGGAAGAAGTACAAGCTGCACTGAAGGCATTAGCGAAAAACAAGCCTCCAGGAATCGATGGAATACTGATTAAGATATTTCAACAAATCATTGTGACACTGGAAGCACTCACTGGTCTATGCCAAGAAATTTGGAAGATGACTATCTCACCAACTGTCTAGAAGAGATCCATATTTGTGCCAATTCCAAAGAAAAATGATCCAACAGAATGCAGAAATAATTAAACAATATTATTAACATCACACACAAGTAAAATTTTGCTGAAGATAATTTAAAAATGGTTGAAGCAGTACATCAACAGGGAACTGCCAGAAATTCAAGCTGAATTCAGAAGAGGACCTGGAACACGGGGCATCATTGCTGATGTCAGATGGCTCTTGGCTGAAAGCAGAGAATACCAGAAAGTTGTTTACCTGTGTTTTATTGACTATACAAAGGCATTTGACTGTGTGGATCATAACAAATTATGGATAACATCGCAAAGAATGGGAATTCCAGAACACTTAATTGTGCTCATGAGGAACCTGTACATAGACACCAAAGAGGCAGTCATTCGAACAGAACAAGGGGACGACACTGTGTGGTTTAAAATCAGGAAAGTTGTGCATCAAGGTTGTATCCTTTCACCATACTTATTCAATCTGTCTGCTAAGCAAATAATAGGAAAAGCTAGACTATATGAAAAAGAACGTGTCACCAAGACTGGAGGAAAACTCGTTAACAACCTTCATTATACAGCTGACATAACCTTGCTTGCTGAAAGCAAAGAGGACTTGAAGCACTTGCTGATGAAGATCAAAGTATGGATTAAACCTCAATGTAAAGGAAATAAAAATTCTCACAAGTGGACCAACAAGCAACATCATGATAAACAGAGAAAATATTGAAATTGTCAAGGATTTCATTTTACTTGGATCCACAATCAACGTCCATGGAAGCAGCAGTTAAGAAATCAAACGACATATTGCATTAGGCAAATCTGCTGCAAAGACCTCTTTAAAGTGTTAAAAAGCAAAGATGTCACTTTGAGGACTAAGGTGTGCCTGACCCAAGCCACTGTATTTTCTATCGCTTTGTCTGCATGTGCAAACTGGACAATGAGTAAGGAAGAAGAACTGGTGCCTTTGAATCATGGTGTTGGTAAAGAATATCGAATATACCGTGGACTGCTAGAAGAATAAACAAATCTGTCTTGGAAGAAGTACAGCCAGCATGTTCCTTAGAAGGGAGGATGGTGAGACTTCATCTCAAGTACTTTGGACATGTGATCAGGAGGGACCAGTCCCTGCAGAAGGACACAATGTTTAGTAAAGTGAATGGTCAGCGAAAGAGAGGAAGACCCTCAACCTGATGGATTGACACAGTGGCTGCAACAATGGGCTCAAACATAGCAATGAATGTGAGGATGATGGAAGACCGAACAGTGTTCTTTTGATCTAAGGAGGATTCTGGCTGTATTTCTTCCAAGACAGATTTGTTTGTTCTTCTGGCAGTCCATGGTATATTCAATATTCTTCACCAACACCATAATTCAAAGGCATAAATTCTTCAGTCTTCTTTATTCATTGTCCAGCTTTCACATGCATATGAGGCGACTGAAAACACCATGGCTTGGATCAGGTACACCTTAGTTCTCAAAGTGACATCTTTGCTTTTTAACACTTTAAAGAGGTCTTTGGCAGCAGATTTGCCCAATGGAATGTGTTGTTTGATTTCTTGACTGCTGCTTCCATGGGCGTTGATTGCAAATCCAAGTAAAACGAAATCCTTGACAACTTCAATATTTTCTCTGTTTATCAGTATGTTGCTTATTGGTCAAGTTGTGAGGATTTTTGTTTTCTTTATGTTGATTTTGTTTTCATTATGTTATGGGAGATTAATGTTATATGTGATTCCTAAAATAAAATGCTCTGAAATAGTTTAAATAGCAATGGAATTATCTGATCATTAAAAGTTATGTAGAATTCTCTTGTAAAACCACTTGGCTTGGTGTTTGTTTTTGTAGGAGAGTTCTTTAAACTTTCTATTTCTTCTACAGTAATTGGTTTGTTTAGGTTTTCTGTTTCTACTACAGTCAATTTTGGTAAGTTGTGTTTGCCTAAAAAAGTATCTACTTCTTTTAAGTTTTGACATTTATTTGCACAGGGTTATACAAAGTACTTTCTTTCTTAAAAAAAAAATTTTTGTCTTTATGTTCTATCCTCTTACCATTTTTCATTTTGTGTATTTGTGTGTTCTCCCTTTTTAAAGCTTAAGTTAGCTAATGGATTCTCTATTTTGTTGAAGTTTTCATATAACCACTTTTTGGATTTATTAATTCTATTCTTTTTATGTTTTCTAAATGATTCATGTATGATTTTATCCTTATTAATTCCTTTCTTCATCTTTATTTTGGTTTTCTTTGTCTAGTTTTCCATTTTGCACGTTTAATTCATTTATAGTTGTTTTCATCTTTATTGTTTCAGATATTTAAAGCTATAAATTTTCCTATAATAACTGCTTTAGCTGTATCTCACAGATTCTGTCATGCTTCCATTGTTATTATTTCTAAAAAATTCTGCAGTTTTATTTTTCATTTTCCATTTAACCCAAGAATTGTTTAATAGGTTATTTTTTAATTATCACATAGATGAATTTTTAGATTTTTTTTAAAAACTGCTATTAATTTCTACTTTTATTGCATTGTGATCAGAGAATGCTATTTGTATATTTCTATTCTTGGAATTTTTTGAGATTTCCTTGGTGGCCTAATAGTTGATCAATTTTCATAAATGTTCCATGTGCGCTTAAAAGGAGGTATATGCTTGTTCATGTAGGTACAGTGTTTAATATAATTTTATAGGATCTATTAGTTACCCCTCCCTTTAATAATGAACAGAAAACCAAAATTATAAGACATTTGAGGAGAGCCTATCGTATGAAAAAGTGACCCAAACAAAGTAGACCTGAAAGGAAATGGAGACTCTGCAGGAAGAAGAAAACTACCCGCATACACCTACCCATCTCCCACACACAAAAACTATAAGTAATATGTTTAGAGAAACAGGAGAGAATATTGTACCCACAAAACAGGAACAGATGCCATAAAAAAAGAAACACTGAAAACAAAAAAAAGCCCTTGGAAATTTAAAAAATACAGCAGAAATGAAATCTCAATAGAATGGATGGAAAATAAAGTTGAAAAAAAAAAAAAAAACCCAGAAATTGGAACAAAAGGGCAAAGAGATTGAGAATAAGAGGAAAAACCCCAATTTAGTTATATGTCCCGAAAGCTTGCCAAATTCCTGGGATGCTAACAGGAAGTCCCTCACTGGCAGATGAGTTGTTAGGAGAACACATGGTGGGCAGTATTTAACCAGCTCTTTCAAGAGCCTGGGCCAAGGGCCAGCAGAATCTTAAATCCTGGACAGTGATTTAATCCTGCTCCCGCAAGTCACCTTTCCACTATGTAGCCTGCCCTGGCTAGTTGTTCCCAGGCCTGTTCACTTTCTGGTCCAATATCCCTCCAGGAAATTCCAGTAGAACTTCCTACAGCCCCTTTCCCTGTTCATGCTAGAGCTTACTCATTCCAGTTCGCATTTCACAGATGGAACCAATGAAGGGACAGGTACTGGGTTCTGAGACCCAGAGGCCTTCTGGGTCTTCAGCCATTTCTTAGGGTGCTGGCTCCAAATTTCCAAATCTGTTTAGTACCACCCCTATAAACTCTCTTCTTTTCTATCATACTATAGCCTAAAGTTCCATTAGGCAAAGCTTTCTCAAAAAGGAGCTCTAACTGTTAGTAATGCAAAAGCACTACTCTCTAAATTAAAGAGGGTCCCCACCAATCCTTACAAACACAATGGCCAATCTCCATTCCTGTGGAGGGGAGAGGAAATGCTTTTGTTCTTTCCTTTTAAGTCACTGTTCCTGAAGATGGACAAAGCCTACTTGCTAAAGCAGCAAAGACACCAATACAGGCTTATTTGCTGTACCTTGGAATAGAACATGGAATACTATGTGGCTATTAAAACAAATGCACTAGACTTCCGGGCAACATGGCGCTATGGGCAGAAGCACCACACCATCCCTCCACAGTAAAGATCCGAAAAACTAAGCCAAACAGAGAAAGCAGCAATCCTGAAATCCTAAGAATCAAATGAGGAGATAAAGAACTCAGCCATGCACTGAACGGAATAAGAAACTGACAGAGAACAGAGAGCGAGGAGAGATACATGCAGAGGTCCCCTATTGGCTAAAACAGCATGGATCCACCATCTTGGACTCCTATCAGAGACCAGTGAGCAGGGGGTATGAGAAAGGAGCTTCACGGAGCTTCCAGCAGAAGACAGAACAACCGGTAACTGGTGATATATGCTTTCCCACCCCCCATCCTTCTTCACCCCCACTCGGCCTCCTCTGCTTCCTGCAGCCACAGTCTCTTGGCCGGGAAGCACCGACTGCTTGGATTCCACCAGACCGCACTGGCCAACTCCCTGAGTGCCATTTGTTGGCTGCTGGTGTTGCTTTTTTCCACTTCTTTTTATTTCTTCATTACGTCTCACCAGCTCCGCCACTTTTCTCTCAAATACCTGGCTCTGTGCACCATCTTTGCTTCTTCCTAAAAAGCTGTGAAGCTCTGCTCGAATGTGAACTGCTTCCCAGTCCATGCTGCCACGCTAGTGTGATCCCGGGGCTTTTCGTTTGTTTGTTTTGAATTGTTTGTTTGTTTTCTTTTTCTTTTCTTGAATTGGAAACCTGTTCTAGCCGGACAGTACTGAGCGGCTTGGGACATACCCCCTCAGATAAAATAGACTTTAAAACAAAATCCATCATAAAAGACAAAGAAGGACACTATACAATGATTAAGGGGACAATCCTTCATGAAGACATAACCATAGTAAACATCTATGCACCCAATGACAGAGTTCCAAAATACATAAAACAAACTCTAACAACACTGAAAAGAGAAAATGACAGTTCCATAGTAATAGTAGGAGACTTCAACACACCACTCTTTGTAAAGGACAGAATGTCTAAAAAGAAACTCAGTAAAGATACAGGAGACCTAAAGGGCACAATCAGCCAACTTCACCTCATAGACATATATAGAACACTCCATCCAACCACTGCAAACTACAGATTCTTTTCCAATGCACATGGAACATTCTCCAGAATAGACCACATCTTAGGCCACAGAGCAATC
>NW_004444201.1:2100619-2108431 GCF_000243295.1 Trichechus manatus latirostris
TGGGGAAGCCAGCACAACTTGTACAAGGAAAGGTCATGGAAGCTCCATAGACACATCCAAACTCCCTGAGGGACTGAATTGCTGGGTGGATGGCTGTGGGGACCATTGTCTCGGGGAACATCTAGTTCAATTGGCATAGCACAGTTTATAAAGACAATGTTCTACATTCTACCTTGGTGAGTAGTGTCTCGGGTCTTAAAAGCCTATGAACAGCCACCTAAGATACTCCACTGGTCTCACCCCTTTGGGAGCAAGGGAGAATGAAGAGAACAGGATACAAGGAGAAGATTAATCCAAAGGACTAATGGACCACAGCTACCGAGGCCTCCACCAGACTGAGTCCAGTACAGCTAGATGGTGCCCAGCTACCGCCACTGACTGCTCTGACCAGGATTACAACAGAGGGTTCTGGACAGAGCTGGAGAAGGATGTAGAACAAAATTCTAACACACACAAAAAAAGCCAGATTTACTGGCCTGACACAGACTGGAGAAACCCTGAGAGTATGGCCCCCAGACACCCTTTTAGCTCAGTGGTGAAGTCACTCCCGAGATTCACCGTTCAGCCAGGGATTGGACAGCCCCATAAAACAGAACGGTACTAATGAGGCACAGCAGTCCAGGGACAAGGACTAGAAGGCAGGAGGGGGCAGGAAAGCTGGTGATAGGGAACCCAAGGTTGAGTGAGGACAGTGTTCACATGTAGTGGGCTTGTTAACTATTGTCATAGGGCAATGTGTGTACTAACTGTTAAAAGAGAAACTATTTTGTTCTGTAAACCTTCATCTAAAGTGAAAATAGCAGCACAACTGGAAGAACGTAATCAATGCCACTGAATTGTGCATGTAGAAATTTTTCAAATGGTGTATCTTTGGCTATGTATATTTTCATTAAAAAAAAAAAAAAAAAGTCCTCCGAGGCCAAGAAGGGAGAGTGTTGACATGTCTTGAGGTTAACCAATGTTGTAAAACAATATGTGTACTGACTGTTTAATGAGAAACTACTTGCTCTGTAAATCTTCACCTAAAGTACAAAAAAACAACAACAACAAAAAAAAAATGCACTAGGTATATTTGTACTGACCTGGAAAACTATACAAAAAGTATGTTAAAGGAAAAAACCAAGTCCTTGTGCTGATAAAGAGCTTGGTTCTGGAGTTCACCCACCTGGCTCTGAATCCTGGCTTTGTCCTTGCCATGTATGCTTTGTGAGACTTTGGACAGGACAAGGTACTTTATTTCTCTGTCATCAGTTATCGTATCTGTAAATGGGGATTAAATCGGTTCTTATGAAATGGAAATGAGTTAATATATGTAAGCACTTAGAACAGTGCCTGGCATATTAGAAGTACTAAATAAGTATTAGATATTATTATAGCATGCTCCCACTTATGCTAAAAATTAAATATGTAATGAGGATAAAATATATTTACACCCTTATTCATATTTACAAGGAAATATAAATTCCTTTATTTTGATTATGACTAATTTGGCTTTTATCCTGAGTCCTTACTGGCTATTTTCCAGAAAAAAAAATTACTGAAGTATCAATCTATTTAAAACTTGGAGCTAGCTGAAATTTCAAAGCTTTTAGTATGGATGTGAAGAAAATGAAAATCTTCACAACTGGACTAATAACACCATGACAACTGGAGAAAATTTGACATTGTCAATGACTTCATTCTACTGGGATCAACATCCATGGAAGCAGCAAAGAATATATTGCACTGGGCAAATCTGCTGCAAAAATACCTTTTTAAAGTTTTAAAAAGCAAAAATGTCACTTTGATGACTAAGGTGCATTGGACTCATATGCATGTGAAAATTGGATAGGGAAAGAGAGAAGAATTGTTGCATACGAACTGTGGTGTTGGTGAAGCATATTGAGTATACCATGGACTGGCAAGAGAATAAATAAATCAGTCTTAAAAAAAATACAACCAGAACATTCCTTAGGAGTAAGGATGATGAGTGCAATGCACTGAGTTCAAAAGTTCTTAGTGTGAAAGACCACTGGAACAGGGCACAGAGCACTGTTCTAATGACATGATCAATAGGTGTTTATTACTCACAGAATAAACAGAACAGGGATGAGTAGAACAACGAATATCATCATCAGCCAAGGTCCCCCGAAGTTAAGCTCCAGTTCCAGGGTGAGAATGTTACGGTCACATCCAAGCATGCCCCACTTCGCACCATGGGTGAGGAACTCCGAAGACCCTCTACCTTCTCTCCCAGAGTTAATATACTAGCAAGCTACAATGACCAAATGGCATGCATAGATAGAGTACGGAAAAGCACCTCCCCCCCCCACAGGCAATGGACATTACTCATTGTGGGTGGGTGACTATTTCCTGATCGGCTGTTCTAGACTTGCTGACATCAGTGAACAATCCTTCCTCCTTTACCCTACTAAGATAAACAATAGATGTTTTGAGTCTCTCAGAGGGAAACCATCTCCCCCTAGGGCACATACTTTGTCTATTAGTAGCTATTCTGTCGATTAGTAGCTATGGAGACAGTGGGAGTGAATATAAGACAGCACCCTTGGGCAACCAACAGTGAGACTTGGACTCAATTACTTTGGACAGCTCATCAGGAAAGACCGCTCCCTAAAAAAACGTATCATGTCTAGTAAAGCAGAAGGTCAGTGAAAACGAGGGAAACCCTGCATTAGATGGATTGACACAACAGCTGCAACGATGGACTCAAGCATACCAACAGTCATCAAAACGGCACAGGACTAGGCAATGTTTTGATCTGAGTTGGAGCCAACTCTATGACAACAACAGCTGATATTTTAAATAATATGTTTAAAGACGTGTTCAGTCACTTCAGGATAAAAATGTTCAATGGCTGCCCCAATTCCCTCCTTCTCTCTCTAAGGTGGTATCTGAGTACCTGGGGGAGGACTGTAGCTTTCAAGACTTATGGTAGTGAGGAAGAGTTGAGGTCCTCAAGTATGAGGTCTCCTGCCTTCTCTGGTCTCTGGAGCAATGTCTCTTGCCTATGCTTCAAGGCAGAAGGTACCTCTAGCTGCAGTAACACAAGATAGAGTTCTCTAGGCTTGTTCAGGGCTCAGTTGCTCTCCCTGAATGGCTTGGCCTCCTGCCAATGCCAGAGACCCCTCTTAAGTCTGTCTACAATCCCACTCAATCCCATCCTGGACAGTTGAACCAGCAATGGACCAAGAAAGAAAGGGATGATGGTTGATCCTAAGGCCAGAAGAAATGAGGAGACTATAGGGAGGACTCCTAATAGAGGGGGAAGGGATTTCAAGTTAGCATGCAGTGGGCACAGCAAATATGAGATACATTACGACTTGGTATCCATCTCAGTCTGAAATGATGGATGAGGTCCATAACCAATTTTTCTAAGTAACGTAGATACTCCAAGTCGGTTGACTGGAGCGGAGCACTTCCAAGTGACACACCTGGGTTAGAGCAGTGCAGAGGGCAGGCAACCAAGAATCAGCAACTCCAGAAAGCTTCTCTCAGAACCTATACAAATTACCCTGGACCTTCAAGCTAAGTAAACATGTCCATGCACCACTGACCAATGGTGGGGCCAGTGATAATGAACCACCTGCATAGCGACCTTCCTCACTTCTTCCCAGCCTTTTCCTATGCTGATTCTGCCTCCAATTTTTATGGTACTTTGGAACAATTGTGGTGAGGATCCCCATTTATTATGGATTGAATTGTGTCCCCCAAAAAGTTATGATGAGGTCCTAACCACTGTACCTGTGAACATCACTTTGTTTAGAAAGTGTTATCAGTTAAGTTAACATGAGGTCATACTGGAGTAGGGTGGGTCCTGATCTAATCATAGTGGTTTTCTTAAAAGAGAAGAAGAGACAGAGACAGACAGAAGAAAGAAGGCCATGTGAAGATGATTCTAATCATGCCCATGCCTGGGGCTATAAGAACCTGGGAGAGACAAGACAGGATCTTCTTCTACAGCCTTTAGAAAGAACATGGCCTTCCAAAACCCTGAGTTTGGACTTCTAGCCCCCAGAACTGTGATACAATAAATTTCTGTTCTTTAAAGCCACCCACTTTGTGGTATTTTGTTATGGCAGCCCTAGGAAGCTAATACACCATCCCAGGCCATTTCTGAGGAACAGACCAGTATAACAGAGATAAGAAGACAGTGTGCATCTCTGAGGAGCAAGCAGCTTGCTCATGATGGAGAGAGGCAAGAAGTTGTTCTGACACTCTGGGTGAGGCAGTTGTTGGTTTGAGGTTCTGTGTGCATGTAAGTGCCCAGAATGTAACCTGGAAAACCAGGGCATCTGGGAATTACATCTCCTGAAAAAACAATTCCAAGCTCCTCTGTGCTGCTCTGCTCCCTCCACATGCACACTCCATACACCCCGCTCTGGTTCATGCACTAACTAGGGCTGAGGCCTCAAGTTGAAGGATTTACTATGAGGGTTGGTAAGGCCGGGGCTGAGAATGACTGACAGCTTATCGATCAACATCTTTAAATAAAACATTGCTGGCAGCAGTGATTTGACAATAAACATTAAGCAATGATAAACAACTATGATGAATCCAAGAAACATCTCACAACATGGATGAATCTGGGGGGCATTAGGCTTAGTGAAATAAGTTAATCACAAGAGGACACTTATAGTATGAGGTCACTGTTGTAAAAACCCAAGAAAAGGTTTACACACAGAAAAAAAAATCCAATGTTTACAAGAGAGTGGAAGGGAGGGGAGGTGAAATCACTAACTAGAGAGTAGATAAGCATCAAGTTTGGTGAAGGGAAAGACAACACACAGTACAGGGGAAGTCAGCACAACTCGACCAAGGTAAAGTCATAGAAGCTTTCTAGACACAACAAAACACTTTGAGGGACCAAGTTACTGAGGCTGAGGGCTGGGGACCATGGTTTTGGGGGACATCTAAGTCAATTGGCATAATATAGTTCATAAAGAAAATGCTCTGCATCCTACGTTGGTGAGTAGAATCTTGGGTCTTAAAAGTTTGCAAACAGCCATCTAAGATATGTCTGTTGGTCCCATCCCATCCAGATCAAAGGAGAATGAAGAAAACTAATTGACGCCTTTGAATTGTGGTGTTGGTGAAGAAAATTACAGACCAATATCTCTCAAGAAGACAGATGCAAAAATTCTGAGCAAAATTGTAGACAATAGAATTAAATATTATATCAAAATAATAATAATAATACATCACAACCAAATGGGATTCATACCAGGTATGCAAGGATGGTTCAACATTAGGCAATCAATCAGTGTAATCCACCACATAAATAGAACAAAAGAAAAGGATCACAAGATCATCTCAATTGGCACAGAAAAGGCATTTGATAAAGTTCATCACCATGCCTGATAAAAACTCTCAATAAAATAGGAATAGAAGGGAAATTCCTCAACATAATAGAGGTCATCTATACAAAACCAACAGCCAACATCATTAGCTATGGAAAGAGGCTGAAATCATTCCCCCTGAGAACAAGAACATGACAAGGATGCCCTTTATCACCACTCCTATTTAACGTTGTGCTGGAAGTCCTAGCTAGAGCAATAAGGCAAGAAAAAGAAATAAAGGGCATCCAAATTGTAAAGGAAGAAGTAAAACTATCCCTATTTACCAATGATATGATACTATACATAGAGAACCCTGAAGATTCCACAAGAAAAATACTGGAACTAATAGATCCAGCAGAGTAGCAGAACACAAGATCAATGCACAAAAATCAGTTGGATTCCTATACACCAACAAAGAGAACTTCAAAAAGGAAATCAGGAAAACAATAACATTTATAATAGCCCCTAAAAAGATAAAATACTTAGGAATAAATCTAACCAGGGACATAAAAGACATATACAAAGAAATCTATAAAATACTACTGAAAGAAATCAAAAGAGACCTACATAAAAGGAAAAACATACCATGTTAATAGAAAAGAAGACTCAACACTGTGAAAATGTCAATTCTACCCAAATTGATCAACAGGTATAATGCAATTTGAATCCAAATACCAACAGCAGTCTTTAATGAGACGGAAAAAGTAATCACCAACTTTATATGCAAAGGAAAGGGGCTCCAGGTAAGCAAAGCGTTACTGAAGAAAAAGAACAAAGAGGCCTCACACTACCCGATATCAGAACCTACTATACAGCCATGGTAGTCAAACCACTTTGGTACTTGTACAAAGGCAGTCACATAGGCCAGTGGAACAGAATCAGGAACCCAGATGTAATTCCATCCACCTATGGTCAGCTGATCTTTGACAAAGGACCAAAGTCCATTAAATGGGTGAAAAGATGGTCTTTTTAACAAATGATGCAGGCATAACTGGATGTCCATCTGTACAATAATGAAACAAGATCCTTACCTCACACCATACACAAAAACTAACTCAAAATGGACCAAAGACCTAAATATAAAAACTAAAGCTATAGAGATAATGGAAGAAAAAAATAGGGACAATGCTTGTGGCCCTAATACATGGCATAAATATAATATTAACCACAACTAACAATGCACAAACACCAGAAGAGAAACTAGATAACTGGGAGCTCCTAAAAATTAAACACTTACGTTCATCAAAAGACTTCACTGAAAGAGTAAAAAGAGAACCTACAGACTGGGAAAAAATTTTGCCTACAACATATCCCATGATGGTCTAATCTCTAAAATCTATAGAATACTTCATCATGTTAACAAAAAAAAGACAATCTAATTAAAATATGGGCAAAGGACATGAACAGACACTTCACCACTGAAGGCATTCAGGCAGTTAACAGACATGCGAGGAAATGCTCGTCATTAGCCATTAGAGAAATGCAGATCAAAACAACAATGAGATACCACCTCACCCAGACATTACTGGCACAATAAAAAAAAAAAAAAAAAAAAAACAGAAAGTAGCAAACGTTGGAAAGGTTGCAGGGAGACCAGAACTCTTACGCTTTGCTGGTGGAAATGTAAAATGGTACAACCACTATGGAAAACAATATGGCACCTCTTTAAAAAGCTAGAAATAGGAAGACTACATGATCCAGCAAAACCACTCTTCGGAATATATCTTAGAGAAATAAGAGCCATCACACAAGTAGACATATGCAAACCCACGTTCATTGCGGCATTATTCACAATAGCAAAAAGATGGAAACAATCTAAGTGCCCATCAACAGATGAATGGATAAACAAATTATAGTATGCACACACAATGGAATACTATGAAACAATTAAAAAAAAACGATGAATCTGTGAAATATCTCACAACATGGATGAATCTAGAGGGCATTATGCTGAGTGAAATGTCAAACACAAAAGATCAAATATTGTGTTTTTGTTGTTGTTAGGTGCCTTTGAGTCGGTTCCAACTCATAGAGACCCTATGTGCAGCAGAAGGAAACACTGCCTGGTCCTGCCCCATCCTCACAATCGTTGTTATGCTTGAGCCCATTGTTGCAGCAACTGTGTCAATCCACCTAGTTGAGAGACTTCCTCTTTTTCTGACCCTCTGCTTTACCAAGCATGGTGTTTTCTCTGGTGACTGGTTCTTCCTCATAACATGTCTGAAGTATGTGAGAAGAAGTCTTCCCATCCTTGCTTCTAAGGAGCATTCTGGCTGTGCTTCTTCCAAAACAGATTTGTTCATTCTCCTGGCAGTTCAAGGCATATTCAGCACTCTTTGCCAACACCATAATTCAAAGGCATCAATTCTTCTTTGGTCTACTTTATTCATTGTCCAACTTTTGTATTTTAAAGAGGTCTTTTGCAGCAGATTTGCCCAGTGCAATGTGTCATTTGATTTCTTTTTTTTTTTTTTTT
>NW_004444201.1:2119831-2197482 GCF_000243295.1 Trichechus manatus latirostris
TATTCTCTGTTTGGCTTAGTTTTTTAGATCTTTACTGTGGAGGGATGGCGTGGTGTTTCTGCCTAGAGTGCCATTTTACCAGAACCTCATCTGATTTCGTGATTGCTGCTTCCATAAGCATTAATTGTAGATCCAAGTAAAATGAAATTCTTGACAACATCAAACTTTTCTCTGTTTATCAAGATGTCTCTTATTGATCCAGTTGTGAGGATTTTTCTTTTCTTTATGTTAAAGTGTAATCCATACTGAAGGAAGTACTCTTTGATCTTCATCAGTAAGTGCTTCAAGTCCTCTTCACTTTCAGCAAGCAAGGTTGTGTCATCTGTATATCACAGGTTGTCAATGAGTCTTCCTCCAATCCTGATGCTGTGTTCTTCATATAGTCTAGCTTCTCAGATTATTTGCTCAGCATACAGATTGAGTAAGTATGGTGAAAGGATACAACCCTGATGCACATCCTTCCTGATTTTAAACCACACAGTATCACCTTTTTCTGTTTGAATGACTGCCCGTTGGTCTATGTACAGGTTCCTCAGGAGCAACATTAAGTGCTCTAGAATTCCCATTCTTAGTAATGTTAACCATAATTTGTTATGATCCACACAGTTGAAAGCCTTTGCGTAGTCAATAAAACACAGGTAAACATCTTCCTGCTATTCTGCTTTCAGCCAAGTATCATCTGACATCAGCAATGACATCCCTCGTTTCACATCCTCTTCTGAATCTGGCTTGAATTTCTGGCAGTCCCCTGCTGATGTACTGGTACAACCACTTTTGAATGCTCTTCAGCAAAATTTTACTTGCGTGTGATATTAATGATATTGTTTGATAATTTCCGCATTCTGTTGGATCATCTTTCTTTGGAACGGACTCAAATATGGATCTTTTCTGGTTGGTTGGCCAGGTAGCCATCTTCCAAATTTCTTGGCATAGATGAGTGAGCACTTCCAGCACTGCATCCATTTGTTAAAACATCTCAATTGGTATTCTGTCAATTCTTGGAACTTTGTTTTTCTCCAATGTCTGCAGTGCAGCTTGGACCTCTTCCTTCAGTATCATTAGTTGCTAATCATATGCTACCTGCTGAAATGGTTGAATGTCAACCAATTCTTTTTGGTACAGTGACTCTGTGTATTCCTTCCATCTTCTTTTGATGCTTTGTGTGTCATTTAATATTTCCCCCACTGAATCCTTCAATATTGCAACTCTAGGCTTTAATTTTTTCTTCAGTTCCTTCAGCTTGAGAAATGCTGAGCTTATTCATCCCTTTTGGTTTTCTAACTCTAGGTCTTTGAGAATTTCATTATAATACTTTACTTTGCCAGCATTTGAAATCCTCTGTTCAGCTCTTTGACTTCATCATTTCTTCCTGTCGCTTTAGCTACTCTGTGTTCAAGAGCAAGTTTCAGAGTCTCTCCTGACATCCATTTTAGTCTTTTCTTTCTATACTGTCTTTTTAATGACCTCTTGCTTTCTTCGTGTATGATGTTCTTGATGTCATTCCACAACTCATCTGGTCTTTCGTCTTTAGTGTTTAATGAGTCAAATCTATTCTTGAGATGGTCTCTAAATTCAGGTGGAATATACCCTAAGTCATACTTTGGCTGTCCTGGACTTGTTCTAATTTTCTTCAGCTTCCACTTGAACAATTCATGGTCTGTTCCACAGCTGGCCTATGGCCTTGTTCTGACTGATGATACCGAACTTTTCTGTTGTCTCTTTCCCCAGATGTATTCAATTTGATTCCTGCGTATTCTATCTGGCGAGCTCCACATGTATAGTCACTGTTTATGTTGTTGAAAAAAGATATTTGCAATGAAGAAGTTGTTGCTCTTGCAAAATTCTATCATGCCATCTCCAAGGCTATATTTTCCAACCACTGTTCCTTCTTTTTTCCAACTTTCACATTCCAGTCACCAGTAATTATCAATGTGTCTTGATTGCATATTTGATGAATTTCAGACTACCAAAGTTGGGAACAATCTTCCATTTCCTCATCTTTGGCATTAGTGGTTAGTGTGTAAATTTGAATAATAACAGTATTAACTGATCTTCCTTGTAAGTGTATGGATATTATCCTATCACTGACAGGGCTGTACTTCAGGATAGACGTTGAAATGTTCTTTTTAACAATGAATGCAACACCATTCCTCTTCAATTTATCATTCCTGGCATAGTATACAATATGATTGACTGAAAATGACCAATACCAGTCCATTTCAGCTCACTAATGCCTAGAATATCGATGTTTATGCATTCTATTTCATTTTTGACAACTTCCAATTTTCCCAGAATCATACTTTGTACATTCCACATTCTTATTGTCAATAAATGTTTGCAGGTGTTTCTTAGAGTTGTGCCACATCAGTAAATGAAGGTCCTGAAAGCTTTACTCTATCCATGTTATTGAGGTTGACTCTACTTCGAGGTGGCTGCTCTTCTGCAGTCATATTTTCAGTGTCTTCCAACCTGAGGGGCTCATCTTCTGGCACAATATCAGACAATGTTCAGCTGCTATTCATAAGGTTTTCACTGCCTAATTTTTTCAGAAGTAGACCACAAGGTCCTTTTTCCTAGTCTGTCTTAGTCTGGAAGCTCAACTGAAACCTGTGTGCCAGGGGTGACCCTGCTGGTATTTGAAATAGTGCTGGCATAGCTTCCAGCACAATAGCAACATGAAAGCCACCACTAGTATGACTAACTGACAGATGTATGGTTATTGTATGGTCTATTGTATGAGACCACTATTATAAAAACTCAAGAAAAGTTTTACACACAGAAAAAAACAATCTTTGAGGGTTAGGAGGGAAGGGAGATTGGGAGGGGAAATCACTAACTAAATATTACACAAGTGTTAACTCTGGTGAAGGGAAAAACAACACAAAACATGGGGGAAGCCAGCACAACTTGACCAAAGTAAAGTCATAAAAGCTTCTTAGACACATTCAAACACCTTGAAGGACTTAGTTACTGGGGCTGATGGCTGGGAACCTTAATCTTGGGGGACTGTAGGTCAATTGGTATAACACAGTTCATAAAGAAAATGTTCTAGATCCTACTTTGATGAGTAAAGTCTGGGGTCTTAATAGCTTTCAAGTGACCATCTAAGATACATCTACTGGTTCCATCCTGTCTGGAGCAAAGGAGAATGTAGAAAACCAAAGACATAGGGAAAATATTAGTCCAAAGGACTAATGGACCACATGAACCACAGCCTCCACCAGCCTGAGCCCAGCACAACTAGACGGTGCCTGGCTACCAGCACTGATCGCTCTGACAGGAATCACAATAGAGGGTTCCAGACAGAGTGGGAGAAAAATATAGAACAAAATTCAAATTCATAAAAGAAGACCAGACTTACTGGTCTGACAGAGACTGAGGGAACCCCCAAGACTATGGCCCCCAGACACTCTGATAACTCAGAACTGAAGTCACTCCTCAAGTCCACTTTTCAGCCAAAGATTTTTGTTGTTGTTTTTGGGTGCCATTGAGTCGATCCCAACTCATAGCGACCCTACAGGACAGAGTAGAATTGCCCCATAGGGTTTCTAAGGAGTGGCTGGTGGATTCGAGCTGCCAACCTTTTGGTTAGCAGCTCTTAACCACTGCACCACCAGGGCTTCAGCCAAAGATTAGACAGGCCTGTAAAACAAACAATAACATGTGTGAGGTTTGTGCATCTTAGTTTAATCAAGAGTATGTGATCAACGGACAACACCTGCCCAAAAGCAAAGACAACGAGGCAGGAGGGGACAGGAAAACTGGAAGAATGGACACGCAGAAACCAGGCTGGAAAGGGAGAGAGTGCTGACACTTTGGAGGGACTGCAACCAATACCACAAAACCAATTAGTATATAAATCTTTGAATAAGAAACTAATTTGTGCTGTAAACTTTCACCTAAAGCACAATAAAAATAAACATTAAAATCTATTTCTTGAAAATTGTGAATGGGTGGTTCTTTAATTACTTAAGATTAGGTTGTTGATGCTGTTAGCTGGCATCGATTTGATCCCTGACTCATGGCAACCCCACACACAATGAAACAGAACACTACCAAGTCCTGGGCCATCCCCATGATCTGTTGTGGACTGGACTGTTGTGATCTACAGGATTTTCATTGATTTAAGAAGTAGATTACCAGATCTTTCTTCCTAGTCTGTCCTAGTCTGGAAGCTCCATTGAACTCCATTCAGCATCATAGCAACACACAAGCCTCCACCGACAGACAGGTGGTGACTGCTCATGGAGTGCATTGGCTGGGCATCAAACCTGGATTTCCTGCATGGAAGGTGAGAATTCTACCTTCTACCCTTGAAGCACCAAATGCCTTCTAAAATAAGGTACCAAACCAAACTTATTGCTGTTGAGACAATTGCAATCCTATAGGACAGAGTAGAACTGCCCTGTAAGGATTCCAAGGCTGTACTCTTTACAGAAGCAGACTGCCACGTCTTTGTTCTGTGTAGTGGCTGGTGGGTTTGAATGCCGACCTTGGGTCAGCAGTCAAACACTTAACCACTGCACCACCAGGGCTCCTTTAGGATAAGGTAAAGGTGCAAAAAAAGAAATTTTGTTAAATTAAAAAAAAAATTTAAATTAAAAAAAAACAGCAAAACTCAACAGAGGCTGCAACTGGATCAAAAGTTATTTCTCTCTCATAGAGAAGTCAGAAGGAGTGTAGTCCAAGGTTGGTATGGGAGCTTGGTTCCATGAAGTTCTCTTTAGGTCCTTCTACCATCCCTAGGGCATGACTTTCATCCTCTAGGTCTAATCAGCATCTGAGTTCTAGACAGCAGGGTGGAGAAAGGAATGAAGAAAGAGGCAAAGTGCATGCTCCAGCTATCTCTTAACCAAGAAGCTTGAAATTGGCCACAGGACACTTTCTCTTAGATTTCTTCAGCCAAACTTCAGTCCATGCCCACTCCTAGATGTAGGGGGTCTGGTAAGTGTGTTCTGTCTTCCAGGCAGCCCTGTGCTCAGATATAAAGTCTATGACTATTGAAGAAAGGGAGAATGTATATTACGGGAGAGTTTCTGCCACGGATGACTTCAGTGCAGTGCCTGATTTCTTCTCCTGAATCCCTCCTCTGCATTAACTTGAGCACCAGGGCAGGTTAACCAGTGAGGCCAGAAAGTTCTTCTGGGGGAGTGAACAGGAACGGAAAACAAGCAACAAAATTGATCAGTCTTTCATACTTTCCTTCAAGGTACTCTCCCATGGAAGTATTATATAAGAAGCAGCCAATAGGCAGGTTTTTGAGCATATAGAAGGAAGGATTAGAGAAGAAAATAGCACAAAATACGTTGAGAACAGGGATCATGCCTTCCTGCGTGCAGTTATATTCTTGGTGCCTAGAACATAACCTAAGGCAGTGGTAGTTCAGTGGCAGAATTCTCACCTTCCATGCTGGAGACCCAGGTTCGATTCCCAGACAATGTACTTCATGCATAGTCACTACCCATCTGTCAGTGGTGGATTGCGTGTTGCTGTGATGTTGAACACAGTTGAGTGGAACTTCCAGACCAGGAAAGACTAGGAAAAAAGGACTGGTGATCTACTTCCAAAAATCAGCAATAAAAACCCTGTGGATCACAACAGAACATTATCCTATCTGCAACTGATCATGGGGATGGTGCAGGACCCAGCCATGTCTCGTTCTGTTGTGCATGGGGTTGCCATGAATTGGGGGCTGATCGAATAGCAGCTAACGGCAACAACAGAACACGACCTGAAACAGCATATGCATTCAAGAAATCTTTGTTGAATTCTTGAAACGAAGGCTAACTCTGTAAGATGTGATCATGTACTAACCTGTTAAGAAGTCCTGTGCTTGTGGTTTGTACAGCTTGTACACATGATTGAGGGACACAGAAATTGAGATATCATGCAGCTCTGGAGTCCTGAGAAGGATGCTGACTGGTTCTCTTGTGAAGTGACCGCTGATTTTTCTTAAAGGAGAAACACGCATACAAAGCAGGCAGGATTTGCTAATTTGATATTGCTGTGCTTTGCCCTCCCAGCGCAAATGCCATTTGTCTGATGTGGCTGGAAAAGTTTTGTGCAGCTGGGCCTCTTGCCAGGTGTCAGCACTCCATTGTTGAAGGAGGTCCATAAACTCTCGTCTAGAAAGAGCCAATTACTTTTTCAGCTCAGCTCTTCTAGGGGAGGAACAAAAGTGCTGTGGCTAGGACTGCTTCATTCCAGGGCACCGCTGGCAGCAAAGCCAGGAAGAGTTGTCCCCAGAAGGTGTAAATCCTTGAGGGTGGGGTGAAGGGCAGGGGGCACCTCTTACTGGTTCAGTGTTTTGTCATGTGCATAAAATATCTATTCAAAATAGGAAATAAATAAAAATTAGAAAATAGTAATTATAAAAATCACAACCTAAAAGGAATATGCTAGAATCAGGGTTGAAGCAAGGAGGACAGGTAGACAGGTAAACAGGCTTGGGAGCCAAGGGTCTGAGATACAGAAAAGCCGGGACCAGATGCACAGTGTGATGTGATGTGAGCGGCAGGAGGGAGAGCAGGTGGGTGGTGAGCATCACAGACAGGGAGCCCTGCTCTGTGGCTGGGCATTCATGGAGAAAGGGGTTGGGGGCTATCTTAGTTATCTAGTGCTGCTATAACAGAAATACCACAAATGGATGGCTTTAACAAACAGAAATTGATTTTCTCACAGTTTAGGGTGCTCTAAGTCTGAATTCAGGGTGCCAGCTATAGAGGAAGGCTTTCTCTCTCTGTTGGCTCTGGAGGAAGGTCCTTGTCTCTTTTGAGCTTCTGCTCCTGGGTGATCTTCAGGTGGCTTGGCATCTCTCTTCCCCCATCTCTGCCCTGCTTGCTTGTTTAATCTCTTATACCTCAAAAGAGATCGACTCACCATACTCCCCCCATTAATCCTGCCTCATTAATGTAAGAAAGACAACCCATTCTCAAATGGGATTATAGCCACAGGCACAGAGGTTAAGATTTAAAAAACATATTTTGGGGGGACATAATTCAATCCATAACAAGGGCAGACTAAAGTCTAGTTCACCTCACAGTAAAATTTCACCATAACTCATTTAGAAGTTTCCAAAAAATTGAATCTTGTAAAATGTGCAGCATCGTGTTATTGCAAGGTTAAAGAGATGAAAAGAAGCAGCACAAACTTTTACAGCTGGGAGTTCCACAAATTCATCCAGGTCCTCCTGCAATTTGGTGCTACCCGGAAGCCCCAGCTTAAGCCCCAGTTTAAATATTCATGGGGGTGATTGTGGGTTCTGGAGCCGACACAGACCTCCAGGGCAGCAGCAATAATCCCAGGAATCTCTTGGTTGGTCTGTATCCAATTGACCTGGGGCAAATGGGCCAGGAGGATCCTGGGAATTGTTGGCCATATTCTTTCCATTTTCCTGCCCAAACTCACTTCCTCTTAATATCATTCCCTCTGTAGAAGTAAGAACTTTGGCTTGCCCATTGGAAAAGGAAAAGGAGGGCTGCAAGGAGGAGAGAAACCAAGCACCAATCTCAATATTTCTAAATTTGCATTATGTCCAAATTCACATTATTATGGGGCAAACTAAGGTGTCAGGGATTGAATTGTGTCCCCCAAAAATATCTGTCAACTTGGCTAGGTCATGATTCCCAGTACTGTATAATTGTCTACCATTTTACCATCTGATGTGATTTCCCTATCACTATGATGTCAATGAGATGGATTAGCAGAGAAGCTCTAGTCCAGGAGCAGAATGATGACAAGGACCTTCCTCCAGAGCCAACAGAGAAAGCCTTCCCCTGGAGCTGATGCCCTAAATTTGGACATCTAGCCCACTAGACTGTGAGAGAATAAACTTCTGTCTGTCAAAGCCATCCACTTGTGGTATTTCTTTCACAGCAGCACTAGATGACTAAGACATAAAACAAGATTTTAATATCTTTAGAAACTAAAGACAATAAGAATGCTACTTGTTGAACTAATGGGATATAGTTGAATCATATAAAAAGATAAACCTGTAGACTTAAATATTAAATGTAAGAAGAAAGATGCAGGAATTGCACTGATGTGAAGGGATTATGCACAGGGAGAAATGGCATGAAAGATGTCCACAACAAAAACAGCACATATGACACGATCCCATTTATATAAAGTTATATATCTATCTGAGTATAAAAAATATTTTTTAAGTTCAAAATGATGAAAACAGATGAACTAAGCATTCCATTCAAGATGTTAGAAAAATGAGGAAAAACAAAAAAATGAAGAACATAATATAGGTAACAAAAGTATTAGACCTGAACATAGGAAAATAGTAGAAATAATAAATAAAACCAAGTAAATAAGTATAAACAAATAGACAAATGTCTGGCAAATGCAACAAAAAACATAACATAATTACTATGAGTAGCAGGAATAATACTTTGAAAACATCAAACTGATGCATTTTTCAAATTCTTTAAGTCATATCAGAAGCCAGTGTGCTGATAAGGTCCCAGGGAAAGGGCCCAAATGCCCACCCCAAGAAGCAGAAAGCTTTGACAATGGAGAATCGACTTCTGGACAAGCAGGGGAATAAAAGAAAGCCTTTCTGGCACTGGGAGGAACATTTCTGCCTTCTTGGAGAAAACGAGAGGAGTGAAAAACACAAACGATGTCAGAGGCCAGTGTCCATATTTGGGTTCTAATGTTACAATGGGGGAAAGAAGGTAGAGAAAAATGACCGCTTCAGATCACAAGCCTAAAGCCAAGGGGGCTTGGGTCTCTCTTCCCACTTGGTACTTGGAAAGGATCCCTCCCCCAGGGAGCACCCATATCCACATGGGGGAGAGGAGACAGCACAGAATGGTCATCAGAGGGAGGCTAGAGAAAGCACCCTTTGCCCTCTTGTGGAACGCAGGGGCTCCCTGAGTTCTCTTAAGCTCCCTGTAGCATGTGGGGAGAACAAATTTGCTGAGTGACCCTAAAGCAGAGGCTGTGGTGGAGATGTAGCCTAGCACCACTCAGTATGGCCTTGGACCAGCCTTTCCTGGAGCTTGTTAGAAATGCAAACTCGCAGGCTTACCCCAGACCACCGAATCACAGTCTCTGGGTGTGGGGCCTGGGAGTCTGTTTCAGCAGACTCTCCACAT
Organism: Trichechus manatus latirostris; assembly: GCF_000243295.1. Taxonomy (NCBI): domain Eukaryota; kingdom Metazoa; phylum Chordata; class Mammalia; order Sirenia; family Trichechidae; genus Trichechus; species Trichechus manatus. The sequence goes on from NW_004444201.1 coordinate 2,128,939, forward strand.
GATTCACATGCATGCTGAAGTCTGACAAGCACTGACCATCCAAGAAGCTGACAAGAGTGTCTACACTCAGAGGGCTTGTAGGAGTCAGGGAGAAGGCTCCGGCAGTGAGAGTTTGGGTACCTGCTGGACCCCATGACCGAATGGAACAGGGCAGCCCAAAGAACGGCCTCTCACCCTGCTAGCACCTACGATGTTCCCATCAACCCAAACATGCATTTCAGAAGCAGGAGACTGAACATTCGCAAAGTATTTATCTCTATAAGAGATATAAGCCAGAAAAGAGAGATAGGTAAGTTTTTAAATGGCACATTTAAGTTTTTCACATCACCACCAAGATAGAAACTAGTGAAGATCTAATCATTGCCGAAAAATTTAAAAGCTGCACTCTTTTGTAACTCTTGAGTAGTGTGCAAAATTTTTACCCTACTGAATACACAAAATTTGAAATAAGAAAATGCTGCTTATAATTGGCAATGGGTGCTAATAAAGAATGATACAACCATGCAAAAAATACTATGCAGTTGTTAAAAATTATATTATTGATTTTTTTCTGACAAGTGTTTGTGACTTATTCTTAACTAGTAAAAAGAATATTATAAAAATATATAGACAATAAGATTTATTTTTATTAAGTGCTGCATATAAGTATACAAGTACACGTGTAGAAAAAAAACTTGAAATATCTACATCAAATATATTGTGGTTATCTTTGGAGGGTAATATTACAAGTAGCTTTTGTTTTCTTTTTTGCTCATCTGCTTTGTCTTTGTTTCTGTAATGAATATGAATTATTTGTGTAGCAAAGTTTCACAAAATATTATACGAGGATGTTTACCAAAGTGAGCTTTAGGAAAACAAACACTAAATTTTAAAACAAAGATGGTCAGATAAAAAAATGGTAATAGCTAGAATTTGTTGGGGCTGTAGTTGTTCCGTGGTAGAATTCTTGCCTTCCTTGCAGGTGATCTGGGTTTGATTCCTGGCCAATGCACCCCATGCACAGTCTCTGTCCGTCTGTTAGTGGAGGCTTGTGTGTTGCTATGATGCTGAACAGATTTCAGCAGAGCTTCCAGACTAAGACAGACGAGGAAGAAAGACCTGGCGATCTACTTCTGAAAACCAGCCAATGAAAACTCTATGGATCACAAGGTCTGATCTGTAAGGGATCGTGGGATGGCACAGGACCCGGCAGCGTTTCATTCCATTGTGCATCATGGACATGCCTACTGAATTTATGGAGAGCTTACCAAGTGGCAGGTCCTGCTTTAAGCATTTTGCAGATATTTGCTTATTTAAATCTGGCAACCACTCTGTGAAGCAAGTTCTCCATTACTTCATTTTGTAGTTGAGGAAACTGAAGCACACAGAGAATTTAAGCAGCTTACCCAGGGTCACACAGCTGGTCAGTGGCAGGGCGGGGATTCTAGCCCAGAAGATGGGACTCATGCACTCTCATCCTCTTTACTGTGATACATTTGGATTTGCTACTAACATGCTATAGCCACTCAATGATACCAGGTATCATTTAGACCTAGTTTCCAAAGGATATGGATTGCGTGGTGGGAGCGGGGGGAAGCCCATGAGAATAAAGCAAGATACAGAACTGTGAGAAACATGAGTGCTCCCTCCCCTTCCTCATCCACAGCCACTTCCTCTCACTTGTGGGGGTGAAGAAGGGTCTGACTCGCCTCTCGTCAGGGGTCCTCCCAGAGAGTCTTCAGCTTCAGGTGCTCTTTCCTGGAGAGCTGGTTATTTCCCAGTCTCTGGGCCCTGGCTCTGCATCCACACCACGGCAGCAGTGACCCCGCAGGGAGAAGAGACCCCTCCCCACCCACCGCTGTGACCACCAGGACTATGCTCCCCAGCCAGGCTGTACAGGCATGCACACTTTTACTTTCCAAGTGGTCGGGGCAGTTTCTACTCCAAGATTAAACATTGTTTAAATAAAAGTTATATACCAACTTGGTTTAAAGTACTAAAAGGATAATAATAATAGTAAAGCAATGCCTTTCACCACCTCTGAACATACCCAGCCCTCCCCAGGTAAATTCTTTCAACATCTCTAAAATGTTATAAATAATAATATATAAATAATACACATATTCTGCTTTACATAATTTACTAATTTTAGACGTTATCTCTTTACTTCCTATAGATGATTTCGCTCTCTTGCATTCTCCTCTCCTCCCTTCATTCTCCCAGTGTAGTCCTATCACTATTTGCGGTTAAATCAATAAACGGAGGTTACCTGATCATGCCTACATCAACCCTGGTCTTGGCGGAGCTAGGGCACGTGCTATGACTACATTTCCTTTCTTGTCTAGCTTTGGGTCTTTGCTGGAGTTCTAACATTGCTTCTTTTCTTCCGTTAAACAGTAGTCACAAACACAAAGCCTCCTGGTGTGGGACATTCTACAGAGGTCTGTACTTTTTCCCCCGGTAACAGAGCCCCCTCCCAGTGGCCTCTGTTGGCCTCCGGGTTATGGGCTGGCTGCTCTCAGGGCCTGCTGCCAGCTGCCACGCGGGGCCTGTGATAGAGCAATTCAGGAAGGTTTCCCCAGAGAAGGTGGTGAGTCGCACTTCCCTCGGGATCCAAAGGGACAGCACCAGGGCCTGATGAAGATGTTTTTCCACCTCTGGCAGAGGGCGTCGGCTCAGCCCTTTAATATAACAGCACACACAAAAAAATATACTTATTCGTTTACTTTATTCCAAACTGACAAAAAGAGGAAAAAATGTAATAAAAATTTACATGGGCCGTTGTCAATTGACGTTTCCTGAGAGCTTCTGAGGCAGGACGGGTGCAGCGGCCGGTGAAGTTCCCGATTAGGTCCGAGTTGCTTTCAGGGACCCTCACAGGGTGGGTCCCACTGGGGATGCAGCCTCGTGAGTGGTCTGAGTCATCCTAGCACAGTAGGGGACTTTTCCTGCGAGATTAAAACAGCAATTAGTTTCTCAAATACGAGAGTATTTTCTACAGAGGGGTTTCAAGCCCCCTGCTTATGCCACTGGGCCACGGCATGTTGCAGCAGCGATGATTGTCGGGGCGGCGAAGACTATAGCCAAACACAACTCTTGCAGAGAAGTGGGGCCGAGGAGGGTCACTCAGAGGAGTCGACTCCGGCTTCAGTCCCAGGAGTTTATTTATAGTCAGTACAGCAAGCAGCAAAGCAAATAACAGAACAATGGGCTTTGGGTGAGTAACAATAAGGTTCAGGCAAGGGAGAATGGGCTTCAGGTAAACAAGGCAATCAGTAACGCGACAATAAGTTTTGGAAAAACAAGTCGTGCCTAATCTCCTTCTCATCACTGACAAGTCTCAACATGTTGCTGACAAGTCTCAACATGTCCTGTGCAGCATAGAGGCCTTTGAGGGGCTGAAGTTGTCAATAGTGTAGTCATGTTTAAATGGCACATATCCCCACAACGGCACAGTTTGGGAACATCTATCTAAATTTATGCTAACTACTTGATATTTAGTTTGTTTTGATTATGTTTTAGTCAAATTAATTTTTGACACATACCAAATTTATCGCCCCATTAAGCGTGGCACCCCTGGCGGCCACCCGTATAGCCCCCCACCTTAATCCAGTGCTAGACAGCACCCCGAAAAAGAGCCCCTCGCGGGCATGGGACGCCTTCAGGCACAGTGCCAGTTCCTAATCGGGCTCTCCTGCTCGCCTGCTCACGCCTGACCCACCTTTTCAGCAACACAACCCCCGCCAGAGGAATAGGATCTCGTGTGCCCCACATCCACCTATCTGTTTACACAGCTCCAGTACTTTTCCCCAAGTCATGGTTTCTCAACCCAAGCAGCTCGCCTAGGCTTCAGCAGGATGATTGGTAAACCCCTCCCCCCACTCCTCCCTCAACCAAATCCATTGGGGCGCAACCTGGGCTGCAGGGGCTTTGGCGCTCAAGTGCTGATGGTCCGGGTGGGCGCTGCCATTGGCCAGCTTTCCTTTGCAACATCCACCCCTCACACCAGTGTGAAGCGCAGGCTTTCTGCTTCCTCGAATTATGCACCTGTGAAACCAAACATCAAAAGCCCACAGATCCCAAGGATATACATTATTAACTGTCAGGGACGGTGTCCAAACCCACAGTGAGGAAGGGACTATTTTCCTAACAGCCTAGTAATTAGAGGTGCACCTCCTTTTTCCTGGGAGTCAATGAGCCACGTTGTTAATGCTGTGTCCTGTTTGTTTGGCTGATTTCCTGCCTACCTTGAGGTCTGCCAGAGAAATAAAGGAGTCATATTATCCTTCAAAGGGGGTCCCTTGGTTACCCAAGAAGGGCTGGGAAATGACCCTTATAAGGCCTTCATTTCATTCTCAGTCATGAGCTTTTATTCCCCCCAAGTCCATCAGAAGGAAAGGGAGAAGATGCTCAATTCTTCCCGTTACAAGGATATGTGGTAGGTTTCCAATTACATATATACATAGGGAAAAAAGAGACTGGAAGGAAACGCATCAAAATGTTAACAGTTGTTATCACTGGGTATGGAGGTATAAATGACAATTTTTCTTTTTCATACTTTTTTGCATTTCCCTGTTTTTAAAAACCATACCTATCGTTAAGTGCTTTTTTACCAAATGTTCTAAAATATAAAAAAAAATGATACATAATGTAGCAGGAGTAAGAGTTTGAACTGGAACCAAGCTTATTTGGACACACCTGAGTACCAGTACTGTTGCCAGGGGGAAAGCCCCAGATTTTGCTCAGCATGACATGTCTCAGTCAGTAAATGAGAGTCTCGGACAATAAATGAGAGACTGAGGTGGGAGATCAGAAAGGCGCTTTTATTCCATTGCACAAGGAAAGGAACAGTTATGGCTGCTGCCAGCAAGACTGCTCATCAAGGGTGAGGGGGAAGGTTACTATTATGGGGTTTATAAGCAGGAAGTTCATACAAGTTACATCAGCAACATTCTTAATCATACTATGCAGGCACAATGGGGTTTACATATAACTTCATGCATCACATGTTCAGAAAATGTCTGTTAAACTCCACCCAGAGTGAGGTAGTGACTGTGTATGTGGTACTTAATGAGCTAAACGGTTATCCAGAATGTCAGGGCGCCTAAACCGGTGTCCTTTGATTTCCTCTAGTTCTGGGCAGCAATTAAGGAAAAGGAGAACCGGAGTGTTAATGTGAAGCAAGGGGTCTGCCCAGCTAGCTGCTTGAGGCAGTGTAATTTCCTGCAGCCTGGGGACCTCTGTCGTAGTGTGATGGGAGCAGAGGTCGCTGTGCAAGAAGGAACACCCCAGGTGTGGAGATTGTGCTAGTCACGTCTATCTCCCAATACCTAGAGCAGTGCCTAGCCAATGACTGTGAGCCTGAGGAGACTTGCCTATGAGGGGGAGGAATGTCGGCAGGTCAAGCAGGATCCAATCAAGAAGCCCCGTCATCAGCGAGGAAGCCTGCCCTGGCACCTCTCCGCTTTGTTCCTTAGCGCAGCCTTTTCTGTCTGAGCACCTGGAGAACAGAATGTTACAAGTGAAAAGTGAGAGAGCTGTCGTTCTAAACAGCCCTGCTTGATAACCGCAACAGGAAAATGCATGGCAGAAGGCAGGGACTGTACACCCACCCCCTGCTTCCTTCTCAGGCAAGATGGACTTTCCCAGAAACAGAGGCCCAGAGGGGCTAGCAGGGCTGACGGGCTGGAGAAGCTGCAGCAGCTGGCAGTCTGAACTCAGGAATGGCTGTTATTAAAATTTACCAGCACAGCACGGCGCTCTCTACAGTCTCCTATCTGGGGGAGAAGAGTGGGGATTCTTCTCTGTTTTCTTTTGAGACAGTTTTAGGGAGACAGATGCATGATGGGAAATGGGACTTTCCAATTCATTCCTCCCCAAGTCTGTGACCTAATCCTTCCTTGCTCGTACCTCCAAATAGACATTTCAGTGTCTGTATCAGTGTTCTTAGTGTTGGTCAAACTTCAGCTTCTCCAGCACTGAGGCTGTTTTCAGGTGAGGCACCTGTAGTAAACACCCCAAGTCCTCACTGCCCAGCAGGCAGAGGCCGAAGGGAGCTGAAACTGACAAGGAAGGCCCTCCCCCTAGAGCTACGCCCTGAATTCAGACTTCTAGACTCCTGAGCTGTGAGAAAATAAATTCCTGTTCTTTAAAGCCACCTGCTTGTAGTATTTTTCTTATGGCAGGATCAGGTAACTGAGAAAGCAGTAACAACAGTTATGCATTGCTTAACATCCAAGATACCTTCTGTGAAATAGGACATTACGTGATTTGGATGTTGTGCGAACATGCCTAAATCGCCAGCAATAGCATTCACTGATTTTCCACCTTCCTGTTGTTTGATAACCTTTTATTTCACTTCCAGATTGATACTTTTCCTTTGCCTCTTGCTGCTGCAAATTTCTTCATGGAAATGTCAAACCTCCTCTCTCCTCAAACGTTCCATTTTCAACTCTTCCATTTCTCAGAGTAAATAGAAGCCATGAAACCAACAACTGCAAAACTTTCCTCCAGATACAGTGAAAGAGATGCAATTCCTCCTGCTTTAGGCCGGTTTCTAAGACCTCATACTCTAAATCTCAACTCCTCTCACCTTCTTAGGGGTAATTTACACTATAAAGGAGAGACTAGAAAATAGCAGATGCCAAGATATGTGTCATGGATTGAATTGTGTCCCCAAAAAATATGTGTATCAATCTGGGTAGGCCATGATTCCCAATATTGTGTGATTGTCCACAATTTTGTCATCTGATGTGATTTTCCTATGTGTTGTGAATCCTAATTTCTGCCTGTGGTTAATGAGGCAAGATTAGTTTGTGTTAAGGAGGATTAGTGTGGGATGTAACACCTTTGCTCAGGTTGCATCCCTGATCCAATGTAAAGGGAATTTCCCTGGGGTGTGGCCTTCACCACCCTTTATCTTACAAGAGAGAAAAGGAGAGGGAAGTGTCTTAGTCATCTAGTGCTGCTATAAAAGAAATACCACAAGTGGATGGCTTTAACAAAGAGAAATTTATTTCTTCACAGTAAAGTAGGCTGAAAGTCCAAATTCAGGGCTATTCTCTCTGTTGATCTTCTCATCAATGTTGCCCCAGACTAGGAGCTTCTCTGCACAGGGACCTTGGGTCCAAAGGATGCACTCTGCTCCCAGGACTGCTTTCTTGGTGGTATAATGTCCCCCTGTCTCTCTACTCACTTCTCTCTTTTATATCTCAAGAGATTGCCTCAAGACACAATCCAATGTTATAGATTGAGTCATGCCTCACTAACACAACTGCCACCCATCCTCGCTCATTAACGTCATAGAGGCAGGATTTACAACATACAGGAAAATCACACAATACCAGGAATCATGGCCCAGCCAAACTGACACACACATTTTTAGGGGGACATAATTCAATCCATGACAGGAAGCAAGCAAAGGGGGGGACTTCCTACCATCAAGAAAGCAGCACCGGTTACAGAGCGCATCCTTCGGACCAAGGGCTCCCGCGTTGAGAAGCTCTTCGTCCAGGGGAGACTGATGACAAGGACCTTCCTCCAGAGTGGATGGGGAAAGCCTTCCCCTGGAGCTGACACCCTGAATTTGGACGTGTAGCCTACTAGACTGTGAGAGAATAAACTTCTGTTTATTAAAACCATCCACTTGTGATATTTCTGTTACAACGGCACTAGATGACTAAGACAATATGCATAGACATAGTCAGTAAATGTAACACATACATATATTTCATATTACTTGACCTTTCAGCAGCATTTGAAAGTGCATATCACGAAAAAAAAATCATTCATCTCCACCTCTCATTCTAGCTCCTCAGGCTTTCACATGCTTGACTACCTCTGTTTACTCTGGTACGGGACCACGGACATATATGTGGCCATACGTTGCCCAAACAGACAGACTCTCTGCGGGGCATGACAATAAGGATTTTGTAATGTTCCAGGGCCAAGCTCGATCTCTCTCATCACTGCTGTTTCCCATGTCCCTACAACAATCAGGAAGAAAGCAATGAAATCCAGGCAAGCACCTGGGCTTACCTGGGGTGCAGCAAGCAGGGGAGGGGAGCAACTGCTCCACCGTGTCCCTCTCAGGGGAGGATCCTAAGTACATAGTGAAAGATGGGAGCTCTGAGTGGGTGGGAAAGCTTCAGAATCCCTTTGGCATGAGTGAGAGGAACACAGAGCTGGCAGCAGTCTGGAGTGAGGAAGGTCTCAGGAATGGGTTTGTTACAATGAGCATTTTGTGCATATGAGACCCACAGGGGCCTCAGGGGTATCGCCTTGTAGGGAAGATTAGGAAGCCAGATGAAGTCATCACAGGACTGGGGTACTCCCTGTAGAAGGCAACATAGAGGAGTGGAAAGTGCTCATCTGGGTTGGGGTCACAGTGGCAGCGAGCCAGGTAAACAGATTGTGCCTCCAGTGCCCTGACAGTCAGCACACTCACACAGGAGCAGCCTCAGCTGGCATCCCAGGGCATGGGGAGTGTTTCCCCCCAACTCATGGGTAGGAAGCCACAAAGATCAGGCCGGGATCCAGGCACAGACAAGCGTCCAGCAGAGAAAACCAGCCAGAAGCCAGGCCAGTTGGACAGGGACAATAGGGCAGAGAAGGGGAGGCTCATACTCCAGAGCACCAGGAAGGAGGCTTGGTGTGGCACAGCTACTGGGTTGTGGCTGGAATGTTCTCCATTCTGGTTGGGAATGGCTCAGGAGGTAGGTGGGGTGGCAGCTGAAGAGGAATGTTAGCAGGGCAGACCTAGGGCAGTGAGGCCGAGTTCATCCTGTCTTTCTAACTCTCCTTCAGGGAATATGGAGACTCACGAAGCAGTGTCTCCATTTTATTGTTGACAATCTGCACCGTTTCCTTCAGTGACCTGCCTCCCTGCATGGTAATGACAATGATCACAGAAAACACAGCTAAAGTTTATAGAATACTTTCCTTAGGCCATGCACATGGCATGCATTGCATACAATCAACCCTTTTATCAAACTCGTTTTACAGATGAGGAAACTGAGCTTTTTTTTCGAAAATTCATAAACATTCATTCATTCAGGAAATACAATTACTAGTACCCTTGATATTTCAATGACCTTTCCACATTATAAAATATTCACACATGTATTCTCTTGAATCCACACCAAGTCATGCTGACATTCTTTTCAGGTAAGTCATAACCATCTCTTCTATTAAATGCTATAATACCCATTTTAATTGTAAACAAAGTACTTGAGCCACATTACATAAGTACTTGAGCAAAATGACTTAACAGTTTAGAAGAGGACAATGATTAAAAAAAAAAAAAATCAACTCTGAATCATCAAACCCAAAAGAACTAGGCCACTGTAATCTAGTGCTATTACTATACTAACGGATAAAGGGACGTTTAAGACAGCATAGAATTACCAGTGACAATATTTCTCATCTGAACTTTTAGACATACGTTCTCAAATAATAAACTGTGTTTGTAAGTTTCAAAGGTGAAGAGAGCAGAAAGATGACAGACATTAACATTTTACATTTAAACTGCTGGCAGATTGTATTTTAAAAAATAGTAATAAAGGTAAACTGTAATTACTTTCCAGATAAGGAATGTCAAGTAACTTCCATTCTTAAAGGAATTACTAAGAAATGTAAGCAGTCATTAAGTAGTTGCAAACTGAATTATTCTGCTACTTCCAAACAGACTCCAGTGTGATTAGAGCATTTTTAAAGGAGAAAACTAGTGATTCTCAACTCTGGGTGTCCATTAGAACGCAAGTCTTAGTAAATGCCCCAAATTACACAGCTAGGAGAAACTTAATGTGGACACAGGTAATCGGAATTTTAAGTGGGCAGTTGACCACAATGCTATTATCTTAGTACAAAAAGTTCATCTAAAAGTGTGGTTGTTGCTGACCTGATCACTTCTCAGTCACAGCGTCCAAATCGGCTCCTGGTCTCAGCGTGGAAGGCCCATTTTGGTCACAGGTTTCCTAAGCACACACCAGGACTTCCCTAGGCTGTGTCAAGACCTTTGGCTTAAGGATTTCCCCAAGACATTGTCAGCCCAGGTCTTCTTCTTCTGGGACAGCCTCACTTTCTGCCACTGAGTAGGAATATAGCATTTTTGGGCTATTTCCAGCCCCAGGAGAAGCTTTCCCGAAAGCTGAAGAAGGAAGGTACGTAGGAAGAAGCATCCCCAGGCTTCAAGCAGAGTACCTACAATAATAAATAATATTTATTAGTTTTTTATTAAAATTACAGTTTTTAATAAATAATATTTATTGAATGCTCTTTAGTTCTTAAATAGATCCAGGTCTGAGTGTTGTTGACTTTTTGAAAATAGCAGCATCCAGTGTGTAAGGAGCTGGGATTCTGGGCTGAGGAGATCTCGAATTCAATTCCTTCCCCACTGCTGCTTAGCTGGTTGACTGCCACTGAGTTGCTTAAATTCTCTGAGCTCCGGGATCTTCATCAGTAGGACAGGAAAACATTGCATAGGTGTCTTGGTTTCCTAAGACTGCCACAACAAAATACCACAGAGTGGACAGCTTTAAAGAACAGGAAATTATTGTCTCACAGTCCTGGAGGGCAGGAGTCCGAATTCAGGGTGTCATCAGGGCCGTGCTCCCACTCTGTTGGTCCTAGGGGAAGATCCTTCCTTGTCTCTTCCAGCTCTGGCAGTTCTAGGCATTTCTTGGTGTTTCTTGACTTGTAAATGGATCTTCACATGGCATCTTCCCCCTTGTGTGACTCATCTACATGTCTGTTCTCCCCTTTTATAAGACACCATTTAGAAGGGATTAAAAAAAAAAAAAATCTGTTGCCATCTAGTGGATTCCAACTCATAGTCTCATAGCGACCCTATGGTGATTAGGACCTACCCTACTCCAGAGTGCCCTTATTTAACTGCACTGATAACAAAAGAAAAGCCCTGTTTTCAAACAAGGCCACATTCTTAGGTACAAGGGTTAGAAGTTCAACATATCTTTTTGGGGGACACAATTCAATCCATAGCAATAGGGCTGTGAGGACTGAATGAATTAATGTTTATAAAGCACCTGGCTCAGTGATGAACACAGAGTACAAATCCTATCAATGTCCATTCTTTCCTTCTTCCTCATTAAAAAGGTATGTGGATATAAAGGCATCTCACATTAGGCCAGAAGGCCTTGGCTGATTCTTTTCATTTCATTCTATTTTAAGAGACTTTTGGTTCCTAGGGGTCCCAGCTCTGCTAAGGAGTGTTCCCCATGGTCCCTAGAAGGGAGTTGAGCCCACATGTTGCTACTGGGTAGAAGTCAGATCCCTTTTGAGGGGAGCCAGTGGGATCATTCAACACTGAGGTCAGAGACGGCATCTGCTCCCTGGGTTTGCTTATTCCAACTCTAGGGCACAACTTCTGGCCACAGTGCCAAAGGAAACTTTCCTAGAGCCCTCTCTTCTCTCCACTTCCTTGTGATCATGGAGCATCTCACAGGCCTTATGGTCAGTCCAGGCCTGGCCTCTGGTTAGTCCCCACAGTTAAGCTCCACAGCTCTTTACTAGAATCATTTGTCCAACCCAGGAATACATTGAGTCAGGTTGAAAATCAGGAGACAGGCCAGTTCCAACAATTTCTGATTCAGAGTCCATCCTAATGACCAGCTTCCTGGTCAGGAACGTAATGAGAACAATGATGCTGAGAGCTAGCACTTGTTGAGTCCTTACTATGTTCCAGGAACTGTATCTTGTGGTTTACACCTATGATTAAATTAAGTAACAACGTATAAGAAGCTTGGATGGATATACAATAAGCAGTAAATAACTTGCTTTTGTTACTTTTTTTTTTTTAATTAATTTTCTCAAAACTCTGATGAGTTGATATTGTCATCCCATTTTACAGGTGAAGAACCTGACACTTACTGTCACAAAGGAGTTATACCAAGGCCACTCAGCCGATAAACAGCAGAGGCACAAGTAGACCCCAGGTTCTTTTGGGCCTAAAACTGTTGTCAAAACATTATGCTACTTTCTTGAGATGCCTTTTGCCACATGCACTGAGGTCAGCAGGACTACTTGACCCCAAGGGCTGGTCCCTGTATTTCTTCTAAACCTAGTCCAGCAGTGGGCTGGAGCTGGTTAATACCAGCTGTGAGAGCCAGTGTGTGCATCTCTTCTCAACTCTCTGTGCAGTGACATCACATTGGCAGCATAAAATTATCCATGGTGGAAGTATTTCGATCACAATATTTGGCAACCACTACAAATCAGAGCTTTTTAAATTTTTTTTTATTTTTTCCAGAGATCTGGCTTACCAGCACACCACTCTCCCAGTCTGTTAGTACAAGGGCTATCATTTATTTATTTATTTATTTATTTAGGGGTGTTTATGACTTTTCTTTTTTTTTAATTGTGCTTTAATTGAAAGTTTACAATTCAAGTTAGTCTCTCATACAAAAATTTATACATTTTTATGTGACTCTAATTGTTCTCCCTATACCGAGACAGCACACTCCTCCTTTCCACCCCTGATTTCCTGTGTCTATACAACCAGCTCCTGACCCTCTCTGCCTTCTCATCTCATCTCCAGACAGGAGCTGCCCATTTAGTCCTGTGTATCTACTTGAGCTAAGAAGCACACTCTTCAACAGTATCATTTTATGTCCCATAGTCCAGTCTAATCTTTGTCTGAAGAGTTGGCCTTGGGAATGGTTTTAGTTCTGGGTTGACAGAGAGTCCGGGGGTCATGCTTTCCGAGGTTCCTCCAGTCTCAGCCAGATAATTAAGTCTGGTCTTTTTACTAGAATTTGAGTTCTGCACCCCACTTTTCTCCTGCTCCACCAGGGACTCTCTGTTGTGTTCCCTGTCAAAGCAGTCATTGGTGGTAAGGGCTATCATTTACACCTATGGTTTTCAGTATGTGGTTTTCTTACAGACAGATAGACAGATAGATAGATAGATGTGGAATCCCTAGTTGGTGCAAATGGTTAACACACTCAGCTGCTAACCAAAGGGTTGGAGGTTCAAGTTTACCCAGAGTTGCCTCAAAAGAAAGGCTTGGCCATCTGCCTGCAAACAATCAGCCACTGAAAACCTTATAGAGCACAGTTCTACTCTGACACACACAGGGTCACCATAAGTCAGGACTGACTCAATGGCAACTGTTTAGATGCAAGTATAGGTATAGATATAGATACAACATGCAAGGGAATGAGAATTAACATGATTGGTGTATCTACTGCTGCATAACAAATTACCCTGAAACTTAGTATCTTAAATCAACAGTAAGTATGTATTACTTTCACAGTTTTGGTTCATCAGGAATTTGGCAAGGATGTATCTGGGTGATTCTAGCTTGGGATCTCTTATAAGGTTGCAGTGAAGACGTCAGCTGAGCCACCAGTCATCTGAAGCTGGAGCTGGAGGATCTGAACAAAGTTGGCTCACACACATGGCCAGCGAATTCACGCTGGCTCAGGACAGGAGGTCTCAGCTCCTTGCCATGTTGGCTTTACCAGAAGGCTGCTTAAGTGACTTTATGACGTGACAGTTCGTTTCTGTCAGAGTGAATGATTCGAGAGAGCAGGGTAGAAGCTGTAATGGCTCTTCTGACCTAGTCTCAAAAGTCATATTCTACCATTTCTACAATATCCTATTGGTTACACAGGTCAGCCCTATACAGTGTAGGAGAAGGTGTGAACACAAGAAGACTAGAATCATGGGAGAAATCCTGGAGGCTGGCTACCACAACTGGCGTAGAGAAATTATGATTCATTCATTTTTCTGGGCTTATATGAAATCATTCTCTCCTAAACCACATTGCCACCTACCTGATATCTGTAGCAACTAATTTTTTCTAAGCAATAAAGAAGGGGGATGACTGCTGGGTAGGCAAACAAATGACGGTGTCTGCCACAATATTAAATACTCCCAGACAAGAAACCCTTCTTGTGCCCACCATACAATTGGCCTCTACATGATTTCTCCCTGCTTATTAACCAGAATAAATTGCTCTTGTGTCTCTTATGCTTGTTTTGCACAAGCAAACTCCATCTCTCTGACTCAATAGACAGCCTTCTCATGGGGTGGGGCTAGACCTAAGAATTGCTCTCTGGGCAGTGGGTAAGGGAAAATAACAAGGCCGATGTGGAAAATAGAATTCGTTTCTTCCTCTCTGAGGAGTCAAGAGTAGATAATGCCTCTACCACTTTGGCCTAATTACAGGTGCTTAATTCTGAAGCTGCTGCTTGCTAGGCTAATGTCCAGGTTGAAGGAGAATGTTGTGACTGCCCCCAAGGCAGCTGTCGTTGGAAGTATTTGAAGCATTTTTCAAGGCAGGTACAGTGAAGGAGAGATGAAAGCAGTTTTTATCACACAGTGTTTATACTTATTAATATTTGATGCTTTGATAATACAAATGGCACAAATGAGTTCCAAGGAAGGGTGATGTTGTCTCCTTGATATTGTAAGCTGTGCTTGTCACTTAAAACTTTAGTACAAAGAGCTCAAAGCAAGAAGTAGTTAATAAATCTTTACCTTGTGCAAAGACTGAGAGAAAGCAGACACTACTAATTCCCCTCCCTACACCCTCCAAGCCCTAAATTGAATGTTTTAATTTTTTCTCCTAACTGAGATAACTCCATCTGGGACAAAATGCTCTGAATGAGGCTTTCCTTACGAATTAGTTCAATTGTCCTGTTCACCTATAATGAAGACACTGTGTAGAAAATCACACCAAGCATAAAGCACGGGAGACTCAATTAAGCCATTGGCTTACTTAGACAGGCAGACTAAAGAACTACTTTAGAGGGTGTCTGGACTTCATGAAGGCACACTACGAGTATCTTCCTACAGTCACGAGGACAGAAATGAAGAATGGAAGCCTCATGGCAATACTGTAGAGAGTCATAATTGGTTGTTTTGAAAGGGTCCCAATTGACAATCTCTGTATACCTGAAGTGAGGTTCACTTTCTGTCTCCTATAAACTCTTAAATATATTCTTGTCCAAAACCCTATCTGTAACATTCAGAACTCAACCAGAAAAGCAGAACCACTGGGATATTTTATATACATAGAAAAAATTGGTGGCAGCAGCATCAAAACTCCTCGTCTAACTTCATAAGGGAGGAGAATAAGATCTACAGCCCAAGGCTGATTCCTATGAGGGGGAGGTCAGACAGACCTCCTCCCTCCAACCTTTTTACCAATTCTGACACCAACCATTCTTCCCACGGTACCCTCTACTTCTCTTCTGTGTTCGATAATTCACTGCAATGGCCACACAGAACTCACAGACACTACTCGGGATTACACGGTTTAATAGGGACGTAACAGGTTACAGTTCAGGATCAGAAACGACTCAGGATACAGTTCTTCAGTCAAGACAGCTTTTTTTCTCAGTGGTGCCTCCTGGCAGGACTCACTCTGACCCTTGGCCTCTTGGCCCCGCCTTTGCTGTGCTCAGGAAAGTTTTACAAAGCTCTTTTCCTCCACCGATAAGTGTCCAGATGCACCCCACTCTGCCAGTAAGCCTTGGTCTGAGGGCACTCAGCTGTCTCGCTTCATGTGTCAGGAAGCCCACCACGCTGTCTCTTGTTGATCTCTTGGTTCTGTTGTCTCAGCTGCCGCCACTTCTCTGCAGCTGCTTCTCACCATCTCTCGCAGTCTCCAGGGTTACAGCTCTCTCTCTCTGTCTCCTGGGTCCAGGAGGTTCCCAGTGCAGGGATCCCAGTTCCAAAGGACTGCTGTGCTCCCATCTCTTCTTCTTGGTGGTGGTGAGGTCCTCCCTTCCTTCCTCTGGGAGGATCATTTTAAGCCTGATGTGATGGCAAAACTGACCAGCCCCTTTATTAGGGTTCCCTTCACCTTATTTGCATGATCTTACCTCCCCACAAGGGTGCCATGCACTTTATTTGCATTATTAGCAAGCTGTCCAATCCACTTCATGGGCCATAAGCACCATATTAGCATAGCCCCACTCAATCATTTGGTGGGAGTTACAAAGACTATGGCTAGAAGGGCTATATTAAGTAATTCACTATATATTATATGCATGTAATATATACACACATTATATATGCAAATAATACTGAGAAGCATTCGTTTGGTTAATGGTAATATATTTTACTTCTTGTTTATCATATATATGTAATAGTGACTTATTACATGGACGTGACTTTACACAACCTGGTATGTTATTTAACTATGTTCAAAGCTGGTTAAATAGTCTCTTTAAGGCTTATTTTCATATCTGATGCTAGAACTTAAAGTTTTCAGGGCAGGCTGGGAAAGGAAGGGGAAGGGAAGGAAGATAGATGAAAAGCGGGGGAGAATAAGGACAAGCTGGAATTCACAGCATGAGCCGGCACTCACCCCAAAAATTTGAACCAATGTTAGTATCTCACAGCCTCCGACTTTGAATGTATGGGTGACCTTCAGGTGAAATTGGTGCCCTTCTTCATGGGGCTAAACACATACCTGGCCAAGAGTAGGAGAAGCTACAGGAAGACTCCGGGGAGGATGGAGCAGGTGCTGGCCTGGCTGCTGTCCTGTGCTAATGCGGTGAGCCAGTAGATAAGCGACAAGGCATGAGAGCTGCCTGCTGCTCCCGCACAGACCTGCCAGGTGTCAGAAAAACATGCCTATGGTGTCACTTGCCCTCCACATCCCTTATGAATTGTCTCTTATAGCCAGGACTAAGTGGACAAAAACAGGGGAAGGACTCTGGGGAACATACTTCCACCTAGCCAAGGTGATATGTTACAAAGCCACCATACCACCTCAAAGACTAAAGCATTAGGCTCCTGGCCCACAGTCCTGTTCTGCACCCTATCATCTGTCCATAAATCTGATGATTTCAACATCTAATATTCTGGACTCCCTTTTCTTGGATCTCCTTATCTCCAATGAATTTCTAGTCCACTCTATGTTTTCCATTATTCCCACAGTCATCCTTGAACATGTTCCCCCTTCAAGCTGCTCCAACCTCAGTCTCTCTAAAATCATCCTTCTCCCTAACAGCTCCCTCCACCCAGCCTGCACTTTCACTTACACCACTGTGTTCTTTGACCTCCCTGGGATCTCCAGTCTGTTGGATCTTTGCTTTCACCCCAAGCATCGGCTCTCTTCTTTCTTCAGTATCCTCCTTATTCAGATTAGATTCTGTGACCATCACTTTAATGGCCATAAACTCTGGATGAACCCACATAGCTTCCCTCTCAGGGCCTCACCTGAGCAGCAAGAGCTGCTAGCGAAGTTAAACAAGAGGACAGCTTGCTAACACTGAAAATGTAATGACCACTGATCTCAAATGGGGCTTTGCTACTGCCTCAAACTCCATTCTCCATGAGAGAGAGAGAGAGAGAATTATATATTCCCATGAAAGCATGAGAAATAAATCTCTTGTACACTCTGCCTAGTTCCCCCCATTGGTAACATCTTGCAAAATTATAATATCACAACAAAGATATTAACATTGATCTTATTCTGATTTCGCATTTTACTTGTACTAAATTATGTGTTTTTCTGTTTTTAATATTATATATTGTAGACTTTATTATTTCCTTCTGCTAGCTTTCTCTCACCTGGATGTCCTTCAGCTCGTCTCCCTGCATTCACTCTGCCTCCCAGTGACAGTTCTCCACGCTGCAATCAGAATAACCTTTTCATAACATAAAGAGGATCATATCAGCCTCTGCTTAAACTCCTTCACTACCTTCCCATTGACTTAAAGTCCAAAATCATTGACTCGACCTGTAAGGCCTTACAGTGGTCTAGACCCTACCTCCTGCCCAACCTTAGCTCAACCATTCTTTCCTTTTTGTTTGTTACTCCAGCCCCAACGGCCTTTGATCAGTGCCTCTACTCTCATCTCATCTATAAGGGAATGACTTTCTCAAATCTCAGCAGAGCGGAGGTCACCCCCTGTTCTAAAGATGAGCACTCCCTGCTCCAGGACCTCGAGCTAGGACTCCACTCTGCCCAGCACTGTCCATTCCCATAACCAGCCTTCATCCATGGTTCCTCTAGGATGCTGCCACCATGGCTCATCTGTTATTTCTGTTCTCCTTCCCATTCAAACCAGTCTGGATCATTGCTTCCTTACCAGCATTGCACTTACAAGCATCTCAATACCTGGCACAACCATGCTACATGTCACAGGATATTTACAACCCAACACTTAGCACCTAGAACCTTCCTTCCCTTGCAAGCCTGTGGGCAGCCCCCATCCTATCCTACTTCAGCCTTGAGCGTGGGGCAGAGGTGGTATTCTCACGTGAGATGTTGCTGGACGCACAGGTGTGCTACATTTTAATTACCCTCTCACTGTCTCCCTAGTTGCTAATGGACATAATAACTACTAACAGATAAAAAGTAAAGTATTTACTTTATGGGGAAATGAGTAGCCTCTGAAGAAACCCGGAACTCTGTTAAACTATCTTAGTGGAGTAAAGGAGGAAGGGCTGTTCTCTGGCACCAGTAAATCTAGAATAGCCTGAACAGGGGCCATAAATGATGTCCATCGCCTGCAGGGGCCTTCCACTTTTATTACCTCCTTTTACCTTTTATTGCCCTCTTTCATTCCCCCTTTCCCTACCTGCTTTCTATACATGCTATTTGGCACACAGACATGGCTGTTCAATTAGTATTTAATCCCTGGAGAGAGGAACTTATACATTCTTCTCCCAAGACGTGAACTGGGGCGTGCTTGGATGCAATCTAACCCTGTGAACGGGAGCCTAACTTTGGGAAAACTAGGCTAATGGTGATGTATGCTGTTCTAGTCATCCCTTCCCTGTTTGTTCTGTGAGTAATAAACACCTGTTGATCACACCTTTAGAACACGTCTGGTCTGTGCTCTGCTACAAATGGTCCTTCACTAAGAATTTGTGAATATAGTGACATTGCAGTTGCTATTAGAGTGTGCTTTAAACATGACTATGAACAAACGTATTCAGGCAAAAAAGAAGTTTCTGTGGAAGAATGGGTAGATGAACGGGACTTGAAGGATTTTGTGACTGTGGTATAAAGTTTGTATAGAGGACAGGAAGACACTATGAAGAAGTGTTGGAGAGTGAGGTAAGACCTTACTATTTTGGTGAAGCATTGCTTTGGAAAAAAATTGAGAATCTGCTATGTTTTATAGCCTTGAGAGCTATGAAGAGGAGGTCTTGTGTCACCTCCTCAGGTGAAGCCTTTCTGTCACTTGGAACTTTCGTCTCCTATGAGCTCCCATAGTATGTATGTATGTATTTAATTTATTATGGTATAATTCACACAGCATAATTGTACCATTTTAAGGTGTATGATTCCACCCTCTTCAGTATATTCTCAAAGGTATACAGTTGTTCTTAGTTCCTATTGAGTTAGCCCCTGACTTATGGCGGGTCCTGTGCAGTCGGAATTGGCTCAACAGCAACAGGTTTTTTTTTTTTTTAAGGTAACTCTATGTTACACTTTTTAAGGAACTGACAAACTGTTTTCCAAAGGAGTTGCACAATTTTACAGTCCAATGGAATTTAATAAGGGTTTCGATTTCTCCAGATTCTCAGCAACACAAGATACTGTCCTTTTTGATTACAGATATCCTACTGGGTGTGAAGTGGTATCTCACTGTGGTTTCAATTTGCATTTCCCTGTTCACTAATGATGTTTAGCATCTTTTTATGTGCTTGTTGGCTATTTACATATTGTCATGGTTAGAATTACGTCCCCCCAAAAATGTGTGTATCAGTTTGGCTAGGCCATGATTCCTGGTACTGTGTGATCTTCCTGTATGTTGTAAACCTGTCTCTATGATGTTAATGAGGGAGGATGGGTGGCAGTTGTGTTAGTAAGGCAGGACCTGATCTACAAGACTGGATTGTGGCCTGAGGCAATCTCTTGAGATATAAAAGACAGAAGTGAGCAGTGAGACAGGGGGACCTCATACCATCAAGAAAGCAGTGCCGGGAGCAGAGCGTGTCCTTTGGACCAGGGTCCCTGCACCGAGAAGCTCCTAGTCCAGGGGAACACCGAAGAGAAGAAAGCCGACAGAGAGAGAAAGCCTTCCCCTGGAGCTGACGCCCTGAATTTGGACTTTTAGCCTACTTTACTGTGAAGAAATAAATTTCTCTTCGTTAAAACCCGCCACTTCTACTATTTCTGTTATGGCAGCACTAGATGACTAAGACACATATCTTCTTTGGAGAAATGTTTATTTGTATTCTTTGCCCATTTAAAGATTTGAGTTATTTGTCTTTTAATGTTAAGTTTTAGGAGTTTTTATATATTCTGGATACTAGTCCCTTATCAGATATATGATTTGCAAATATTTTCTCCCTTTCTATGGGTTGTCTTTTCATTTTCTTGATAGTGTCCTTTGAAGTACAAAGGTTTAATTTCGATAAAACCAATTTGTCTATTTTGTTGTTGTTCCTTGTGTTTTTGGTGACCTAAGAAGCAATGAGCCTTGGTGGTGCAGTGCTTAAGTACTCGAATGCTAACCAAAAGGTTGACAGTTCAAACCTACCAGCTGCTCTATGGGAGAAAGATGTGGCAATCTGCTTCTGTAAAGATTACAGTCTAGGAAACCCTATGGGGCAGTTTTACTCTCTCCTATAGGAGCCCTGGTGGCACAGTGGTTAAGAACTTGGCTGCTAACCAAAAGGTCAGCAGTTCAAATCCACCAACTGCTCCTTGGAAACCCTATGGGGCAGTTCTATTCTGTCCTGTAAGTTTGCTATGAGTCAGAATCAACTTGACAGCAACAGGTTTGGTTCAGGTTTATAGGGTCTCTATGAGTCAGAATCAACTCCGCAGTATACAACATCTAAGAAACCATTGCCTAATCTGAGCTCATGAAAATTTACACCTATGTTTTCTTCTAAGAGTTTTACAGTTTTTGCTTTTACGTTTTAGATTTAGATTTATATTTTCAGCTAATTTTTGTACGTTCAACTTTATTCTTTTCCATGTGGATATCCAGTTGTTCTTGCAACATTTGTTGAAAAGACTATTCTTTCCCCCATTGAATCATCTTGGTACCCTTGTTGGAAATCAGTTGACCATAAATGTAATGGTTTATTTCTGGTCTCTAAATTCTATTCCACTGATCTATATGTCCATCCTGTGCCAGTACTACACAGTATTGATTGCTTTAGCTTTGTAGTAAGTTTTGAAATCATGAGTCTTCCAACTTTGTTATTTTTCAAGATTGTTTTGGCTATTCTGAGTCCCTTGCATTTCCATGTGAAGTTTAAGCTCAGTCTTTCAATTTCTGCAAAAAAATCCAGATGAGATTTTGATACAAATGGCATTTAATCTGTAGATCAATTTGGAGAGTACTACTATATATATATATTTTTTTTTTTTTTTACAGAAATTGAAATGTGGCATAGCGTGGTGGTATAGTGGTTAAGTGCTACGGCTGCTAACCAAAAGGTTGGCAGTTTGAATCCATCAGGCACTGCTTGGAAACCCTATGGGGGAGTTCTACTCTGTCCTATAGGGTCGCTATGAGTTGGAATTGACTCAATGGCAATGGGTTTGGTTTTTTTTTTTTTTTTCACTATATCTTATATCCTCTTCTAGTCTATGAACATGGAATGTCTTTCAATTTATTTAGGTTTTCATTAATTTGTTTGTAGTTTTTGGTGTACACATCTTATACTTCTTTTCGTAAATTTATTGCTAAATATTTTATTCTTTTTGATACTGTTATAAAAGGAATTTTTTTAATCTTATTTTTGGATTGTTCATTGTTAGTGTATAGAAATACGATTGATATTTGTATATTGATCTGTTATCCTGCAAAATTGCTGTATTCATTTATTAGCTCTAATAGTTTGTGTGTGTGTATGTGTGTGGATTTCTTAGGATTTTCTATATACAAGGTTATAATTATCTGCAGATAGATACTGTTTACTTCTTCCTTTCCAATCTGGTTACCTTTATTTCTTTTTCTTGCCTCATTGCCCTGTACCTCCAGTGCAATAATAATAAAAGTGGTAAGAATAAACATCTTTTTCCTGTTCCTGATCTTAGGGAAAAAGCTTTCAGTTCTTCACAGTTAAGAATAATCTTAGGTGTAGGTTTTTCATAGATCCCTTTATCAGGTTGAGGAAGTTCCCTTCTGTTCTCAGCTGTTGAATATTTTTAGCATGAAGTGGTGTTGGATTTTGTTAAATGCTTTATCTGTATCTATTGAGATAATAATATGATCATGTGGTTTCTATTAATATGGCGTATTACATGGTATACACATGTAATGTATTGCATGGTATTCTTTTTCCATTCTTTTCACTTTCAACCTATTTGCGTCTTTGTAAAGCGTGTCTCTTATAGGCAGAATATAGTTGGTTTGTGTTTTTTTAATCCACTCTGACAATATCTACCTTTTGATTAGAGTGTTTTATTTACATTTAATGTAATTGCTGATGATGTATGATTTACGTCTATCATTTTGCTATTTGTTTTCTATGCATCTTATGTCTATTTCCCCCCTCTATTTCTCTATTATGAAAAAAAAAACAAAACAAATCCTTTGCCCGTGAGTTGATTCCAACTCACGGCAACCCTGTGTGTTACAGAGTAGAATTCCTCCATAGGGTTTTCTTGGCTGTAATCTTTATGGAAGCAGATTGCCAGGCCCTTCTTCCATGTTGCCATTGAGGGGGTTTGAACTGCCAATCTTTTGGTTAGTAGTTGAATGCAAACCATTTGCACAATCCAGAGACCTTATTTCTTCACTATCTTTTTTTGTGTTAAACATTATGTTCTAGTGTACCATTTTAATTCCCTTGTCATCCCTTTTACTGTTTTTTGGAGTTATTTTCTTAGTGGTTGCCCTGGGGATTACAATTAACACCTTAATTGATATTAATCTACTTTGGATTAATGCCAACTTAATTTTAATTGTTTACGGAAAATTTGCTTCTATATTGCTCTATTTCCTCCCCCTCCTTTGTGTTATATTGTTGTACAAATTGCATCTTTATATATTGTGCCCCGCAGTGCAGATTTATAATTACTGCCTTATGCAGTTGTCTTTTAAATCAGATAGGAGAAGAAAAGGATTACAAATATAAAATACATTTAAACTGTCTTATATTTACCGATCTAGTTACCTTTACTGATTGATGCTTTTTAATTTTTCACATAGATTCAAATTATTGTCTAGTGTTGTTTCGTTTCAGCCTGAAAGATTGCCTTTAGTATTTCTTGTAGGGCAGTTCTGATAGTGACAAATTTTCTCTCTCTTTTTTAATCTTGGAATGTCCTAATTTCTCCTTTATTTTTTGAAGAACCGTTTTGCTAGATATAGAACTATTGGTTGACCTTCTTTTTCTTTCAGCACTTTGAATATGCCATATCACTTCCTATGGCCTCTATGGTTCTGATGAGAAACCAGCCATTAATCTAATTGTGGATCCCTTGTATGTGATGAGTTGTTTTTTTTTTAAAGATTCTCTCTTTTTCTTTGACCTTTTAACATTTTGATTATGCTGTATCTAGGTGTGGATCTCTTTCAGTTTATTCTACTTAGAGTTTAAACGGAGCTTCTTGGATATATAATGTTTTTCATTAAATTTGGGAAGGCCATTAGTTCTTCAAATATTCTTTCTGCCCCGTTCTCTCTCTTCTCTCCTTCTGCGACTCCCATTGTGCAAATGTTGCTATGCTTGATGGTATACCACGAGTCTCTTAGGCTTTGTCCATTTTGCTTCATTGTTTTTTTTCCTTCTGTTCCTCAGATTGGATAACCTCAATTGACTTATCTTCATGTTTCTTTCTTCTGCTAGTTCCAATTTTGTGCTAACTCCATGTATGCAATTTTTCATTCCAGTTATTGTACTTTTTAACTTCAGAGTCTCTATTTGGTTCTTTTTAAAGACAATTCCTATCTCTTTATTGATATTCTATGTTTAGTGAGACATTGTTTCCACATTTTAGTTCTTCGAACATATTTAAAATACCAGTTTAAGGTTTTTGTTTAGTAAATTCAATGTCTAGTCTTCCTCAGGAATAATCTCTATTGGCTATTTTTTTCCTGTAATGTATGGGACATACTTTCTTGTTTCATTGTGTATCTCATAATTTCTTGTTGAAAAATACTCAATCATTTTTATTGAATAAACCCTTCTTGAACCATTGCAAGCCTTTGGTTGATTTCCAGAGTTTAACAAAGTTTATTTTGACAACTTTTGCCAATTTTCTCATTGTTCTTATCAAGGAGAGGATTTTTCAGAGGTCTTTATTCCATCAATCTTGCTGACACCTGTTGTACTTTGAGCTAACCTCTATTACAGAACTTGTAATGCATGGCAATGTGTGACCTGCCTTATTTTCTTGCTAGTCTGTGAGTCCTTAGGCTGTTGGTTTGTTTGTTTTTACCTCCTTATCTTTTCCCTCCAGAACAAAGCTAGCTGCTTGGTAAACAGCAGCCCTTTGTTGAAGGAATAAATGATTGAACCCCCAAAGAAAGTAACTATTGAGAAAGTTATTGTGTTGTCTTACGATGCCATCATTTTCCTTTTAATCCCAGAGAATTAGAGAATCCTGGGAAAACCATGCTTACACTTGTATCTTGATAGTTCCGGGGGGTTCTAGTCTAACTGTGCTACTTACTAACAGGGTATCCTTAGGCAGATTCCATAATTATGCAGAGCCTCAGTTTTCCTATATATGAAATCTGGATAATAATACTTAAGATCATAGTATTGTGGTCATGGTATTGCTTAGAGGATTAGATGAGATAACACATGTAAAGCTCATAGCACAGTATCAGGCATTGCTGCTTCATAGTTATGGACATTTTTTTCTCCTTGTGTTTCCTAACTCTAGGGAGACCTTGAATCACATCCTGTTTACACTGAGCAAGGGTTTGGTGAATGCACCTGCCAATAGCAACAGATGAACAATGGTGTTTGTAGCTCTCTGATGTCTGAGCTTCACAAAGGCCTTCTTTGAAAATCAGGCCGAACAACCAGGAGGAATGAATCCTCCATCCATGAGGCTCATGCACTGACAGAAAAGTGCTGCTTGTGCTGTTGGCCCTAGGTGGGGCCGTGCTGCCCCCGACAGGTGTGGAGAGAGGGGCAGGGAACCTGGGGCATTAAAGCTGGGGAAGGTAGGCAACCCCAGGAATACCTAGGAAAAAAACAGCCTGCAGATTCCTAGCAAGTAAGGTAGAGGGGTCTTCAGACCTTTCAGGAGGGTGGCCCTCAGACTGCACTCTCTGAGAGCTCCCTGCAGGAGGAGGATGGGCTTCCCCTCACACCTCACTTTAAACATTTGATGTGAGAAGTTTTGCTGGGACCTCTAATTTCTTTACACTTCCTAATGTGGTTTTGCTCAAAGAAAATGCTCGAATTTTTTCTTTTAAGTTTGAAAACTACTGAACTAATTCTAACCCTTTATTAGGCAGATGAGGCAACTGAGGCCCAGACAAATTCCATGTCAACCCAAGGCAACACAGGACGGGAGAGGCAAAGCTGGGACTCCAAAGTAGGTACTCTGTCCCGACCTGGAGACCAGGGTTCTTCCCACTTCATCTGCTGACTCCCTGTTACGCCATCTCCCACAACGTCTGAAAAAACAACTTAGCATGTGCTGTCTTGAGTCATCCAATATCTTTGTTTGTATATTTCTTGCCTCCTAGAATAGGTTGATCTGGCCATAGATGTTTGGATCTGCAGGGATTTGAAACTAGACTTGGATTCAAGAGGACCAGGTTCAAACTCATGCTCTGCTGCACATGGTGTGGTTCAGGGTGTCACCTGCAGGCGCAGGGTACCAGTCAATCTGTGTGTGTCTCAGGTCTTTTCATCTGCAAAATGGAGCTCAGGATCATTTTCCTGTTTCCCATCTTTGGTTGTTCTGAGGATTACTGAAACAAAAGACACGAAAAAGGTTTTTACCCTCTTATTTTCTTCAATCCACATGTTCACTAAAATCCTCCATTTATTCCCTTAGTAGCAGAATACTGAAGTCCATGATTTTATTTGATTTGGAGTACCACTAGCCCTAACCCTGTCATCAGAATCCTGGGCCACCCTTTCCCTCATTCAGATTCCTGGGCTGTCAAGGAGAGACTGTACTAGTTGTCTGGTTGCAATGTCCCCTTGGCTGGAAGACTGACACTCTGTCCCTAACAGAGCTGTGCCCACACTGCGAGGATGCCAGGTGATGAGGGTGACTTCACCCAGGACAACTGCCCTGAGCTCCTGCTCATATTTCCAAATGCCCACTAGAAGCATCTGGATTTACTGCCCCCTGCCCCGAGTCTGTTTTTCTCTCCCATTTTAGCATATGTTGTTTTTGATGTTGTTAGGTGCTGTTGGGTTGGTCCAGACTCATAGTGACTTTATATACAGCAGAATGAAACACTGCCTGGTCTTGCGCCATCCTCACAATCATTGCTATTTTTGAGCACATCGTTGCAGCCACTGTGTCAATCCATCTCATTGAGGGTTTTCCTCTTTTTTCACTGACCCTCTATTTTTTCAAGCACAGTATGCTTCTCCAGAGACCCTGGTCACTCATGTCCAAAGTACATGAGAAGAAGTCTCGCCATCCTTGCTTCTAAGGAACATTCTGGCTGTACTTCTACCAGGACAGATTTGTTCATGCTTCTGGCAGTCCATGGTATATTCAATATTCTTCGCCAACATCCTAATTCAAATGCATCAATTCTTCTTCGTTCTTCCTTATTCATTACCCAGCTTTCGCATGCATATGAGGGGATTGAAAATACCATGGCTAGGCTCAGTCGCACCTTAGTGCTCAGAGTGACGTCTTTGCTTTTTAACACTTTAAAGAGGTCTTTTGCAGCAGATTTGCCCGATGCAATGCGTCATTTGATTTCTTGACCGCTCCTTGCATGGGCATTGATTGTGGATGCAAGCAAAATGAAATCCTTGACAACTTCAATATTTTCTCCGTTTATCATGATGTTGCTTATTTGTCCATCATGAGGATTTTTGTTTTCTTTATGTTGAGATGTAATCCATACTGAAGGTTGTAGTCTTTGATCTTCAACGGTAAGTGCTTCAAGTCCTCTTCACTTTCAGCAAACAAGGTTGTGTCATTTGCATATCACAGGTTGTATGAGTCTTTCTCTAATCCTGATGTCACGTTCTTCATATAGTCCAGCTTCTCAGGTTATTTGCTCATATGGTGAAAAGACACAACCTTGATGCACACCTTTCTTGATTTTAAACCACACAGTATTCCCTCGTTCTGTTCGAACGGTTATCTCTTGGTCTATGTATGGGTTCCTCCTGAGGACTATTAAGTGTTCTGGAATTCCCATTCTTTGCCATGTTGTCTATAATTTGTTATGATCCACACAGTTGAATGTCTTTGCATAGACAATAAAACACAGGGAAACATCTCTCTGGTATTCTCTGCTTTCAGCCAAGATCCATCTGACATCAGCAATGATATCCCTTGTTCCAAGTCGTCTTCTGAATCCAGCTTCAATTTCTGGTAGTTCTCTGTTGATGTACTGCTGCAGCCGCTTTTGAAAGATCTTCAGCAAAATTTTACTTTCATGTGATATTAATGATATTGTTTGATAATTTCTGCATTCTGTTGGATCACCTTTCTTTGGAATGGGCACAAATATGGATCTCTTCCAGGTGGTTGGTCAGGTAATTGTCTTCCAAATTTCTTGGCACAGACGAGTGTGTGCTTCCAGTGTTGCATCCATTTGTTGAAACATCTCAATTGGTATTCTGTCAATTCCCTGAGCCTTGTTTTTTGCCAGTGCCTTCAGTGCAGCTTGGACTTCTTCCTTCTATACCATCAGTTCTTGGTCATATGCTACCTCCTGAAATAGCTGAACATTGACCAATTCTTTTTGGTATGGTGACTCTGTGTATTCCTTCCATCTTCTTTTAATGCTTCCTGCGCTGTTCAATATTTTGCCCATAGAATCCTTCAATATTGCAACTCGAATCTTGAATTTTTTATTCATTTCTTTTAGCTTGAGAAATGCCAAACATGTTCTTCCCTTTTGGTTTTCTAACTCCAGGTCTTTGTAAGTTTCACTATAATACTTTACTTTGTCTTTTTGAGCAACCTTTGAAATCTTCTGTTCAGCTCTTTTACTTCACCATTTCTTTCTTTTGCTTTAGCTACTCTATGTTTGAGAGCAAGTTTCAGGGCCTCTTCTGACATCCATTTTTGTCTTTTCTTTCTTTCCTGTCTTTTTAATGAAGTTTTGCTTTCTTCATGTATGATGTCCTTGATGTCATCCCACAACTCATCTGGTCTTTGGTCAATTGTGTTCAATGCATCAAATCTATTCTTGAAACGATCTCTGAATTCAGGTGGCATATACTCAAGGTCACAGACTTGTTCTAATTTTCTTCAGCTTCAACTTGAACTTGCATATGAGCAATTGATGGTCTGTTCCGCAGCTGGTCCCTCATCTTGTTCTGACTGGTGATATTGAGCTTCCCCAACATCTCTTTGCACAGATGTATTCAGTTTGATTCCTGTGTATTCCATTCTGGTGAGGTCCATGTGTATAGTTGCTGTTTATGTTGTTGAAAAGAGGTATTTCCAATGAATACATCAAAATTCTCTCATGCGATCTCTGGCATTGTTTTTTTTATTACCAACACCAAATTTTCTAACTACTGATCCTTCTTCTTTGTTTTAACATGTGGCACCCCAAAACGTCTACAGGTCATCCTTATGCTATCCCATGCCCTCAAAGCTAATAGAGTCCACATAAAAGAAATTGTAATTTTCTTCTGGACATCTATTATGATCTCCCCCATGACTCAGCACTTATGCCATTTGGGTAAGTCTGACCACACCCCTATGTTTAAGGTGGTCCTTGATAGGTCCAAGCCAAATAAATTAATCTCATAATCTCTTAGCCACAGTGATTGGTACTAAGATAATTCTGATCTAAGCTAGTCAGTTCATTAGGAAAAGGCAATTAGATGGAGGTATTAAGCCAACTAGCCCATTTAATTACTGGCAAAAAGGATTTGTTTATAAATGACACAATCAAGTTCAAGCTCAAGATTTTTGTTTCATAGTTGTTACAAATGATGCTTGCTCCTCCTCCATGTGAATGAGGAATCTATGTGAATGAAGCTATCGTGCAACCATGGATGAAGTCAGCGTAAGGGTAAAGTGACAAACGGAAGTTAGGGAAGAGATGGGGCAGGACTGAGAGAATCAGAAAAATATAGCTAGAGCCATGATCAAACATTGCCTGAAGTCCATCCTCCACTATATTTTTCATTTGTGCAAATCTATAAGTTGCTCTTATTCTCTTTTTAAAAGTTAATGTTGGGTTTTCTGCAATCAAAAGCATCCAAACTAATAAACTTATTCAAACCACTAGCAAGTTCCTGTTGAATCTGTCTCTCAAACCACACACCAAATCTATTCACTTCTCACTATTATCATAGCTACCACTCTAGTTCAAGGCAGCCTGGACTATTGCAACAACCCTTGTTTAGTCTTCCTGCCTCCAGTCTTGGCTTCTCCCATCTAGCTCCCACACTGCAGCCAGAGAGATCAGCTAAAAATGAAAATCAAATCTACTTACTTTCATGATGAAAACATTGCAAAGGCTTTCACTTGATTGTAAAATAAAACCTAGTCGTCCCTCCCCCTGCCCTCTGCCCTGCTGCATATGACCCTGCCAACTCCTATGGCTTCTCCCCGACCCCTCTGCTCCAGCCGCAAGCCTCTTCATGCTTCTTCCCACCCTGGGGACCTTCCACTTGATGATGCCTCTGCCTGAATGCATTTCCCTTGCTCTTCACCTCATCCTGTAAGTCTCCGCTCAAACATCACCCCGCAAGAAGGCCTTTCCTGACCCCTTCTCCCAATTACTTCCCATCTTAATGCTTGCGTATGCCCTCCAGAGTGCTTATCACGATTTCTAATTATCTTTTTATACATTTGCTTGCTTATTGTCACTAGAATGTGTGTTGCTCACGAGAACCTTGTCTGTCTTGTTTAAACTCTGTTCTTGACTTATAGTTAGGCTCTGTAAAGATTTATAGATGCACCCAAGAGCCGTTCTGCAAGATGAAATCTCCTAGGGAGGTGTTCCTAGAGTGCCATCTAGTGGCGGGCTGAGGCCTGGCATAGAAGTCAGCAGTTCCCTTGAGCCCAACTGTTGGGAGTAGGTCCTTACTCATGGCTACTTCCCTGCACAACAGAACGAAACACTGTCTGTTCCTGCAGCACCATCCCCATGACCTGTTGTGAATCAGACCCTTGTGATCCACGGGGTTTTCAATGACTTATTTTCAGAAGTAGATCATCAGGCCTTTCTTCCTAGTCTCTTAGTCTGGAAGCTCTTCTGACAACTGTTCAGCATCATAGCAACATGCAAGTCTTCACTGACAGCCCGGTGGTAGTGTGCATAAGATGCATTGGCTGGGAATCGAACCTGGGTCTCCTGCATGGAAGGTAAGAATTCTACCCTGCACTACCAATGCCTTCTTTGAGCCCAATTACACAGCTTGAAACCTTTGTCTGAATCAGCTGGAGGGTGAAAGTCTGGACAAACACCCCAATCAGCTGCTGAGAAGCAAAGGAGAGCAGCTTGGAGCACTGTGAACTGCTATGGCCAAACACCTGACAACTCCAGCGGCCTCAGCTTCACGTGGAGTCGTCACAAGATCAGCTCTCGGACCCACCCCAGACGTACTCTGTCAGAGTCTGAGTTTAACCAGCTCCCCCATGTGATTCGTGCTCACCTTACGGTTTGAGCAGCAAGCAGCACACTGCCTGCGCTGATACAGGAGCACTCAGGGCCAGGACTCAAGGGCCAAGCTTCTCTGTTTATGACCTTAAGCAGTATTTTTAACCTCTTTATGCCTTAGTCTCTCCATCAGTCAAAAGACCTGGCTGGTCCTGTTACCTTGTAGATGATATTATGGTGATAAAATGAAAAGCCTTCAAACTGCTGGCCTGTTTTTAGAATTTTGGAGAACAGTGAGAGGAAGCCACAGGACCAGATGGGGTTGCTGAAGAATAAATGGACTTACAGAGTAAAAAAAGTTTATAAAACAACAAAGAGTGACTCATAAATGACGTAGAGTAGAGAAGAGAAAATGTAATACCTTCACTTGTCAGCCAAATCACTCTTCATTCAAACGGGAGTATCCAAAACACCCTCAGAAGCAGTGGTTCTCAATCCTGGGAGCTTCTGGAGTCCCGAGGCTAGGCAGCACTTCAATGACAGAATCTCTGTGATTTGTGAAACCTCACTGGCTCCTCAGGTCCCTGGGTGGCCAAAAGATTTGTGCTCAACTGCTAACCTGAAGGTCGGCAGTTTAACCCACTCAGCAGTGCCATGAAAGAAGAGCCTTCGATCTGCTTTCCATAGAGACTACAGCCAAGAATACTGTTTTTTGAGCACAGTTCTCTGTAACACACGGGGTCTCCATGGGTCACCACTGGGTTTGGTTTGGCTTTTTGACTGTGCTTCTCAAGCTTCAAGGTGCCCACAAATCACCTGGAATCTTATTCAAATGCAGGTCTGGATTCAGAAGGTCTGGGGTGGGCTCGAGACTGTATTTCTAACATCTTCCCAGGTGAGGTTGATTCTTCTGGTCCCGGACACACTGAGGCACAAGGCCCCAGGTGATGCCAACGTGCAGACAAGGTTGACAGCTAGGCTTTTGAGGGCGTTGTGGGGATTGGCAGTCATCATAATTCTCCTCTACATCCTGTGATTATTCATTTTATGTGTCCACTTGGCTAGGCTATGGTGCCCAGTTGTTTGGTCAAATAGTGGTCTAGATGTTGCTCTGAAGGTATTTTGTAGATGTCATTAACATTTACATCAGTAACAAACACATGAAAAGATGCTAATGATCATTAACCGTTAGAAAGATGTAAATCAAAACTACGATGAGATACATCTCACCCCTGGCTAAAATGGCACTGATAAAACAAAACAAACAAACAGATAACAACAAATGTCGACAAGGACGCAGGGAGATTAGAAGCCTTATCCATTGCTGGCAGGACTGCAAAATGGTATAACCACTATGGAAAATGGTACGGCACTTTCTCAAAAAACTGGAAATGGAACTACCCTATGATCCAGCAATCCCACTCCTAGGTATATTATTCCTGCTGTTTGCCATTGCCATCGAGTTGATTCTGACTCATAGTGACTCTGTAGAACAGAGTAGGACTGCGCCATAGGGTTTCCAAGGAGCAGTTGGTGGATTCATACTGCCTCTATTCGCCAAGAGGAAAAACAGTTGGAAGGTAACCAAAAGCACAAGAAGCATCAAGCTTACATGAGCCACAACCTCATCTACCCTGAGACCAGAAGAACTACATGATACCCAGCTGCCACCACTGACCGTTCTGACCGGGGTCACAATAGTTGGTCCCAGATAGAACGGGAGAAAATATGGAGCAAACTCAAAATCTTACTTAAAAAAAAATGGCCAGACAAACTGGAACAGTAGAGAACAGAGGACTCCCTGAGACTATTGCCATGAAACAGTTAAACCTAGTATGGAGTCTCTTCCCTGAGATCATCTTTTAGTAAAATAGCAGAGTAGCATACAAAATAAAGGATATTACTGGTAAGATAGGTGCCCTACTTAAAAACCATCAGTATGAGACAAAAATGTCACCAACTACTCAAAAGCAAAGAGAAAGATAAGGGGCAGGGACACTAGAGTACTGGAAAGAGAAAAACTGAACACAAAGAGAATGTTGACAGATAGCGATAAATATAACTAACATCACTGAACAATTTGTGTGGAAATTTCTCAGATGGGAACCTAACTTGCTGTGTAAACTTTCACCAAAAACTCAATAAAATATTTTTTTTAAAAAAGGAAAGAAAATCCTATGGAGCAGTTTTACTCTGACACACATGGGGTTGCTCTGAGAATCAACTTAATGGAACTGGTTTAGACTTTCAATGACTGTTTTATAGGCAGAGAAGGGGGAATTGTATGGGGCGTCAGGGAGCCCTCTGGCCAACCGGCATACAATTCTGTTTCTTTTGAGGAGAGTTGTGTCCTTATTTGAATTAGAGGCAGCTGTGAGGTGGAGCCCTGGCTGCACAGTGGTTAAGTGTTCGGATGCTAACCAAGAGATCGGCAGTTTGAATCCATTAGCTGCTCCTTGGAAAACCCATGGGGAAGTTCTACTCTGTCCTATAGGGTCGTTATGAGTTGTAAGTGACTCTACAGCAATGGGTCTGGTTTTTTGTTTGTTTGTTTGTTTTTAGACATCAGGCTTCTGTATCAAAAGTGGCAGAGGACAGCTCGTCAGAAATCTTGCAGGCATTAATAACTCACCCATAAGGCCATGCCAGGAAACTCCCAGACCCTTCAGAAAGGCCCCTGCAGGGCAGCGGCCCAGATGAAGTTGTCATTGAGACTGCACTGCACCGCGTAGTAGCTACTGAGTATTGCAGTACATTAACCTGCATAGCCACTCTTTGCCCCTTCCCCTTTCTCCTTATTTAGCAGAGATGAGAGACAGACAGTAATGATGTTTACTGAGGAAAGAAACAAAAAATGGAAGTAGATGTGGTGGAAAGAAGAGGGACCTTGTATTTGAGCTAATTGAACTAGAAGTGTCTCTGACAGGGAAAACAGCAGAAATCCTATGAATTGCTTGGCAAGAAGAGATAAATTAGACCAACATCTATACCCTTGTATTTATTTATCTACTTAGAAAATTTGCAAAATCTCCTCATCTTTAAGAGGAAAGATGAGTTTAGGCAGTATCTAATTTATATTTACATTTTTGGAAATCAACCGGGTACATGCACAGCCCCTTCCTGACTCAGGAAAATTGTCTCAGTCAGGGTCTCCGGGAGGGGGCCCGGGAGTTGTACATTCCTTTACCTCAGAGACAGCTTGGCACTTTATTTGTGGTGTTAATTCAAGTCCTTTTGGCAATAGGCAGAGTCGTCTTTGCCAACAAGAAGAATTCTGGAATCAATGACTCTTAGAATGCTGAGATTCTAGAAAGTAAATCGTATAGAATTGTAACAACTGGGTTTTATACAACCCTGGTGTTCTGCAGAAATGCCCCTGGGTATTCGGGGGTGGTGGCATCACTGGGCTCTTGTCCCCCCACTGTCATCTGTTTTAAACAATGAGCCTCTGTAGAACTTCTTGTTTGAAAAAGAGACTTTTAAATTTTTTTTATTGTGGTAAACATATATGTAACAAAACATTTGCCGTTTCAACGTTTTTTACATGTACAATTCAGTGACATTAATTATGTTCATCATGTTGTTCAACCATCACCACTATCCATTTCCAAATTTTTTCATCACCCTTAACATAAGCTTATTGTCCCTTAAGCAAGGAGTTTTTTCTCCCCTCCCATCTGCCCCTGGTAACCACTAATAAACTTGGTCTCTATACACTTGCCTGTTCTTGATATTTCGTGTAGGTGGGATCACACAATATTTGTCCTTTTGTGACTGACTTGGAAACCCTGGTGGTGCAGTGGTTAGGAGTTCAGCTGCTAACCAAAAGTTTGGCAGTTTTTCAAATCCACCAGGCACTCCTTGGAAGCCATATAGGGCAGTTCTACTCTGTCCTATAGGGTCACTATGAGTCGGAATTGACTTGACGGCAACGGGTATGGTGGTGGTTTTCTTTTTTTTTTTGTGACTGACTTATTCACTCAGCACAATGTTTTCAAGGTTCATCCATGTTGTGGCACATATCAGGACTTCATTTCTCTTTATGGCTGAGTAATATCCCATTGTAGGTATGTACCACATTTTCTTTATTCAAACATCTGATGATGGACGTTTAGGTTGTTTCCACTGTTTGCCTAATGTGAATAATGCTGCAGTGAACTTTGGTGTACACGAATCTGTTTGTGTTCCTGCTTTCAATTATTTTATATACCTAGGAGTAGAATTGCTGGATTATATGGTAATTCTATGTTTAACTTTTTGAGGAACTTTCAGACTGTTTTCTATAGTGGCTGTACCATTTTACATTCCCATCAGCAATGGATGAAGGTTTCAATTTCTTCACATCCTTACCAACACCTGTTTTTCCATGTTAAAATCATAGCCATCTTAGTGGGCTTGAAGTGATATCTCATTGTAGTTCTGATTTACCTTTCCTTAGTGACTAATAACACTAGCCCCTGAGTGATGAAAATAGTAAGCACCTGACTATTAATCAAAAGGTTGGCAATCCACCCAGAGGCACCTCAGAGGATAGGCCTAGTGATCTGTTTCCAAAAGTTTGCAGCCTTGACAACCCCATGGAGCTGTTCTCCTCTGCACACATGGGGTCACCACGAGTCGAAATCAACTCAACAGCAACTAGCAACAGCAATGACTAATGATGTTGAGCATCTTTTCATGTGATTGGTGGCCAATTTTATTTCTTATTTGGTGAAATGTTTATTCAAGTCCTGTGCCCGTTTTTTTTATTGGGTTGTTTGTCTTTTCATTGTTAAGTTGTAGAAGTTCTTTGTATATTCTAGAAGAACTAAAAACATAAAACTCTTAGAAGAAAACATAGGGATACTAGTTTTGGGAACTAGTTTTTAACAATGGCTTCTTAAACATGAAACCCAAAGTAAGAGAAATAAAAGACAAAATAGATAAATTGGACTTGATGAAAATTAAAAACTTGTTCATCGAAGGATTTTATCAAGGAAGTGAAGAGACAACCTGTTGTTGTTGTTAGCTGCAGTCAAGTTGTCTCTGACTCAAAGCAATTTTATGCATAACAGAATGAAATGTTGCCCAATCCCACACCATCTTCATGATGTTTGAGTTCACTGTTCTGGCTATTGTTTCAATCTGTCTCATTGAGGGGTTCCCTCCTTTTCGCTGACCATCTACTTTACCAGGGAGTCCCTGGGTGGTGCAAATGGTTAACATGCTTGGCTGCTGACAAAAAGTTGGAAGTTTGAGTCCACCCAGAGGTGTCTCAGAAGAAAAACCTGGCGATCTACTTCTGAAAAACAAAACAAAAACAGCCAATGAAAACCCTATGGAGCACAGTCCTACTCTGGCACACATGGGGTCACCATGAGTCAGAATTGACTTGATGGCAACTGGTTTTCTACTTTACCAAACATGATGTCTTTTTCTGGCAATTGGTCTTTCCTGATGATGTATCTAAAGTAAGCGAGCTGACTGTGGGTGAAAGATGTGATAGTCTGCTTCCATAAAGATTACAGCCTTGGAAACCCTATGGGGCAGTTCTACTCTGCCCTGTAGGGTCGCTATGAGTTGGCATCGACTCATTGGCACCCAGCAACAATCCATGGACTGTGAGATATTGAAGACTCCAGCAGGGAGAAGGCAGGTCTGAATTGGTAGAAAACAGGAACCAAAGTATCTTTTAAAGAAACGTAGTGCTATGACCTTTGATGACAGCGTATGTAAAGTTTTACGTGGATTAAAATAACACCTAATGTGCATTCCATGGACTCCTGGCTTCTCTGTAGGCTCTCTTTTCTTAGTGTCACTGTACTGCTTAGTGCAGGTGTGTACAACTGACACAGCTTTAGAGGTTCATCAGTAGTTTCAAGGAGGTTGTCACTCTTCCTAAAATCTTCCTGACAGTAATATAATTTTGAAGTCTCAGTCTTGAAGTCAGAGGGAACTAGAGCCCTTGTTCTGTTTTGTAGTAGCAGTGTTTAGTTCTCTTACTCATGATCAATTTTTTTCCTCAAAAGAAATATTTTTTTGTAGAAGTTTTAGAAACTAAAGATATAAAAAAAAAATTTTCTTTTAAATAGAAGAATCGAGCTGAAGTTTTGCCATCCTACAGATTGGGGAAGCATTATTGGGAACATATATCTGATAAGGGTTTAATATCAAGAATCAGACTTCTGATAGAGTTTCAAAGTCTTCTCCCTTGTCAGAACCCATCTGAGACAGAGAATAGGGAGAGGTGGGGCCAGTGAGGGCAGGCCACCCACCCAGCATCCTCCAGCCACACAAGTGAATGTCCAGGGCCCCTCCTCCGCGGGTCACATGCCAGGCAAAACTGTTCATAGAAATAATGGTGGGCATTTAGGTTCCCAAGTCAAGTGCAAACACTCAAACACATCTGGAACAGGGCTGAAACGCACTGTGCACTGGAAACCAGGAGAGGGCCGTTCTGCGGAAACTCTCGACTCAACAGGGGCGGGTGACCCAGTGAGGGAGGTAACCAAAAACCAAACCCATGGCCATCGAGTCCATTCAGACTCATAGCAACCCTATAATACTGAATAGGGTTGCTATGAGGTTTCCAAGGAGCAGCTGGTGGATTTGAACTGCCAAAGTTTTGGTTATCAGCCGAGTTCTTAACCACTGTACCACCAGGGCTCCAAGCAAGCTAAGCAAGGGCTTACTTGTGCTTACTTATTAATCTGTAGTAAGTAAGCACAAGTAAGCCGTGCTTACCTGTGCTTACTGGGTCATTTGTCCCTGTCAGGGACTGTAAATTTGAAAAGAGGCTTTGATTCTGTAGGAAGGTGCTGTGGGGTTGGGAGAGAGATAGATGCGACCCATGCCTAGAAGCAGAATCTTTGACAGGATGAAAAATTGTGAAATTGTTCACTATAGATGATCTGGTAAGCAAGGTAAGCCCTGTGACTAAACCAAATGCACAAGGATGTTGAGGGTCCCGTGTGGTTTCTCTCCATCAAAGGAGCGAGAGCTCCGTTTGAAGTAGATAAAGGCTGGCAGAGATTCTGAAGGACACTTCTGGGTGGTCTTGATAACCCTTGTTCTTATGTCTGATTCACTCGCTTGGACATGGACAACCATGATTTCTGCTTTTGGCTTCTTAGCCATTGGTGAGCAGAGGTTCTTACAAACGCCAGGAAGAGACAATGGGACTGTGGGCATCAGCACGTACCACAGCGTCCATGGCAAGCAGCTACTCGGTAAGTGTATACTGATCTGTCGAATGACCAGAGGCAGGGATTGGGGAAGTGACTGCTGGGGTGGCATGGGGCAGAGCCCAGGAAGTGTTGGAAGGTGGCGGAAGGGTTGGAGAGGGGAGGTCTTCACCTCTCCCTCCCTCCCAGAAGTGTCCACGGAGGATTCAGCATGTGGGAAGTGTTTAGGGACCTGGGGAAGAAAGCCTGAAGATGAAGAGGCTCCCTGAACCTGTTTCTGGAGAGAGAATCAGAAGCGTGGGCAGACTTGAGGCTTCTGAACCTAAAGCTGCAGGCCGTGGTCATTCCCACCATCACTGCTTCAGTGCCGCGCCTACCAACCCAGCCAGGATGGAGATGCCCAGGCCACCCTCCCTCCTCCTGGAAGCCTGGGGCATGTACAGCCTGAGCTGAGGCGGCCTGGATCTCCCTGGCCTCCTGCCTCACTGTGCCTCTCCTCTGAGCACAGGTGGGGTGTGGATTTGTTTGGCTGTCTCTCCTTGTGGGGACCCAGGGACTGGATCTCAGAAAAGGCAAACACTGACCATGCCGTGCCCCGTGTCTTCACACTCCTCTCCCCTCTTCTCACTGTGTTGCAGGCCCCACCTTGATGGGTTAACATCTCTGGTGGTGGAGTGAAGTTTGGGTCCCCAGTAAAGACACTTTAAGGACTAGTGGGCTGTTGGGGTGGCATAAGCTTTCTGGGGACCTGTTCGGCCTGTGTGTGAGCCCAGCTCTGGCTCAGGCACTAAGGATTCCCTCTGATCCCACTCCAGGCCTCAGATGAGGCTGGGAGGCATCTCGTCTCACCAGCACCTGGCACAGGGCACAGTCTAGAGGAGGCCCGTGGTGGAAAAGTTTGCTCTGCTCGCATTCCACTGGCTTTGCAAGATGGCCAGGCCCGCCTCAGCTTTGTGCAGGGTCCTCTTGGGCTTGTGTCTGTGTGACCTAGTTTTCTTAATCTGCAAACAGACAGGCAGGTCTTGGTCCACAGGGACCCCCACTGCTGCTCACAGTCCCTCTCAGAGATGTGTCTGTACCTTCCTTCAGCTCTGTAGGCTTGGCCTTCCTGCCCGCCCTGTGGGCCCGGCGCGCCTGCACCTCCTCTGCCAGCTCCTTGGCCACCTGGCCAACCACCTCCACTCCCAACACCCGCCCAGGGCTGAGCATGGCCACAGCCGGTGCAGATGCACGCCAGGACAGGAGCTGGCGGGGGGCACAGGCTGGGGCCAAGGGCAGAGCCTCCCTGCGCTCGGCAAACTCGCCACCAAGGCCATGGGGCCTCTTCTTTGGGTTGTTAATAAATCGTCCTGGTTTTTAAGTGTTGACAACTATAGTAGTCCTCTCTTATCCTCAGAGAATATGTTTCGAGACGCCCCCGTGGAAGCCTGAAACCTCGGATAGTACTGAACCCTATATATACTATGTTTTGTCCTATACGTACATACCTATGATAAAGTTTAATTTATAAACTAGGCACAGTAATTAACAGCAACAACTAATAATCAAATAGAACAATTATAACAACATACTGTAATAAAAGTTTGTGAATGACAAATTGGGATAGTGTGAGATTTCATCACACGTAACATTTTGGAACCATGGTTGATCGCGGGTAATGAACTGTGGGATGTGAAACCGCGAATGAGGGGGGACACGGTAATGAAAAAATGTTCAGGCCACGTGTGGCCCAAACCCCACGTCACCACGGGCTGGATTTGACTGGCACGGGCGTGGGGAACTCTCAGCGAGCATTTAGCACTTGCCAGGTGAGGTCCAGTGCTGTTTGCATAGTCAGGGACCATCGCCGTCACCACAGTTCACAGGTTAGGAAGCCGGTGCACAGCAGAGCAAGCTGCTTGCCCAGATGACGGTCTAATGAGTGGCATCTGACCGTTGGCAGCACAGCCACTGTGCTTTGTTGTCTTTCTACAACAGACTGAGTCCCTGGAGGGCAGAGGCAAGGCTTAGGAGCCTGGGTGGCAAAAGTGATTTGTGACCCTGACAGGGAACACAACAGAGAGTCCCTGATGGAGCATGAGAAAAGTGCGGTGCAGAACTCAAATTTCAGTAAAAAGACCAGACTTAATGGTCTGACTGAGACTGGAGGATCCCCAGAGGGCATGGCCCCCGGACTCTCTGTCAACCCAGAACTAAAACCATTCCTGAGGCCAATTCTTTAGACAAAGATTGGACTGGACTGTGGGACATAAAATGATACTCATGAAGAGTGTGCTTTTTAGCTCAAGTAGATACATGAGACTAAATGGGCAGCTTCCATCCGGAAGTGAGATAAGAACGCAGAGAGGGTCAGGAGCTGGTGGTATGGACACAGGAAATCCAGGGTGGAAAGGAGGAATGTGCTGTTACAGTATAGGGAGAGCAATTAGAGTCATATAACAATGTATGTATAAATTTTTGTATGAGAGACTAACTTGAATTGTAAACTTTCACTTAAAGTACAGCAATAAAAAGAAAAAAAAGTGGTTTGTGATCAGCTACTAACCAAAAGGTTGGCAGTTCAAACCCACCCAGTGGCTCTGAGAAAGAAAGACTTGGTGATCTGCTTCTGTAAAGATTACAGCCTAGAAAATCCTATGAGGCAGTTCTGCTCTGTAACACATGGGATCACCATGAGTCAGGGTCTGAC
Source organism: Trichechus manatus latirostris (assembly GCF_000243295.1). Taxonomy (NCBI): domain Eukaryota; kingdom Metazoa; phylum Chordata; class Mammalia; order Sirenia; family Trichechidae; genus Trichechus; species Trichechus manatus. The sequence continues at coordinate 2,169,399 of NW_004444201.1, forward strand.
TTGACCACAGCTAATAACAACCACAACTGACAAGTCATAATAATACCAATTACTGGTTGCTGATGAGTTGATTCTGACTCATGGCAACCCCATGTGTGTTAGAGTAGAACTGTGCTCCACAGGTTTCCGCTGGCTGCTTTTTTGGAAGCAGATCACCAGGCCTTTCTTCTGAAGCGCCTCTGAGGGGATTCGAACCTCCAACTTTTTGTTAGCAGCTAAACACGTTAACCATTTGCACCACCCAGGGACTCCGCTTATACTGATAGCTGTTTTAGAGAGCATTTTCTGTGTGCACGGTGAGTACATGTCATCTTGTTCAACCCTCCAACAACCCTGTGAACTGCATGCATATCAATATCCCTACAAAGGGTCAGGGAACTCGGCAGGACAAACCGTTTTCCTAAGGTCCTGAAGCTTCTGTGTGGAGGGCAAGGGCCAACACTCAGACCCTCAGACCCTTCTGGGCTGGACACCACAGGGCACCGAGGATGGGAGCTGAGTGTTTGAGGCAGGAGTCCAGGGCATAGCATCCTGGGGGCTCAGTCCACGGTGGCAGGTTGGCAGACCAGGCCTGGTCGGAGCTGCTTCACAGAGCTCACTGGGTTCGATTCCGCTCTCTGGGGAGGTCCTGGCCCCTCTGAGGAGAGAGGCCCTGCCCAACCCCCCTGGGGACCACCTGGCTCCTCAGGGTGTAGTGGCAGGCGTTGATGATGGGCACTGCTTTGGCAATGAGGGCAGGCACCTGTTGTGACAGAAAAGTCCAGAAAAAGTCTTCAAGGCTTCTGCTCCTCTCCCGGATCCCACCCGTGAACCTTGCCCCTCCATGCCACAGCCTCTGGTCCTCTATCTCCTGATTCTGCAGCCTCGAAGTCATCCCTGCCAGTGGGCAGGCAAGGCCTGGCTCTTGGGGCCCCACGGAAACCCCCCCCTCCCGGAAACCACACCCTTGCCCTGGTCACCAAGGGCACATGTTTACCAGCTGGTCGTCTGTCCTTGTCATTTCACAGGAGGCCCAGGTAACATCAGCCAGCAGGCTGGGGTGACCCAGGGGAGGGGGGTAAATTTTCTGTGCAATATGACTGCTCAGAGGCAGAGAGACTGACCCACAGGACACAGGCCAGAAGGAGAGGTGGGGTGAGGCAGAGGAACAGGCAGGGACAGAAGGGCTGTAATGTTGGGGGTAGGCTGTTTCTATACCATCTGCAGTCTGGGGGAGATGGAGGTCATGTCTGCAGAGGCTGCATACAGGTACAGAAGCGCGTAAGGGCCCCAGCCCAGCAGCAACGTCCTGGCTGGCAGAGTGGTGTTCACCTGGGGAGAAATGTTCCCGGGAGGGCTTGCTCTGCTCCAGGGGCAGGCAGCCCTGCACAACCTGGGAAACCTTGTCAGCCCTCAGCCGTGCTGGGCAGCAGGGCCCAGCTGCAGGGAGGTGCCAGCACAGGGGAATTGGGGGCACAGATTGACTTTGTCCCAGGGTTGGGACTAGGGTTCCAGGACCGCTCTATCTTTTAAGGGTGGGTACTCTAAGCCTGTCACTTGTGCTTACTTGACCTCAGTTGCCATTGTAAAATGGCCTGCCAACACATGACTTACCTAGAGGCTGGGACTGGACCAGGTAATGAGCTTCCTTCAGGTGTGAGCTCTGTAATGAGACGTCTTAGGCTCCGTGACCATGTGGTTGTGTGGATGAGGTCCCCAGGCTGAGCTGCCCTCAGACCTCAGACTGGGTCCCAGGCCCAGCTGATGAGATCACCCTAACCTGGTTCCCAGTGTGAGATGACAATCAGGGAGCAGGGCAGTCCCACTTATGACCACCAGGGGGCGCACGACTTGCAGTATAACTTCAGGAGGGACTCCGCCATGTCCTGCTTCTCACACTAAAATGTGTTGATGCTAAAAATCAGTGCCTATTTTCTCACCGGAGCTCCTGGGAGGTGCAAACAGTTAACACACTCAGCTGCTAACCAAAACTCTGGAGGTTCAGGGCCACCCAGAGTTGCCTCTGAAGAAAGGCCTGGTGATCTACTTTCAAAAAATCAGCACTGATCTACTCTGACACACATGGGGCTGCCATGAGTCAGGGTCACCATGAGTTGGGGTTGACTCGACAGCAACTGTTATTTTATCATTGACATGCCTCTCTCTAACAAAGAAGGCAAATTAAGCTGGAAGAGGACACGTTTTCTTCATGGAATAATTACCGATTTCAATCTGGGATTTTTAAAATATGTTGACTGGGAGACATTTTCTCTCCTGAATTGTCCTTCATTCAAAAAGAAAAAAGAAGAAGGTGCTTAGTGCTGGAGGGCCTCCTGGGGAGAAGCTGAGGCCAGAGGAGAGACTGACCCTCAGCTGAGAGGCTGCCTCATCTGGAAAAACCACCCAGCTCACAGCTGAGGGCCTTGGCCTGTGCGTGGTGACCTTGGCTGATGCCTCCAGACCTGATGATTTTAAAGTTAAACTAGAAAAACAAAAAAATTACGGCAGCAGCCTTTTCTCCTTGGCTTTTTAAACCAAAAAACCAAACCCATTGCCACTGAGTTGATTCCGACTCATAGCAACCCTAGAGGACAGAGTAGAACTGCCCCGTAGGGTTTCTAAGGAGCCACTGGTGGATTCAAACTGTCAACCTTTTGGTTAGCAGCCGAGCTCTTCACCACTGTGCCACCAGCGCTCCAAAGTAATGTTAGTATGTGTTTTTTTGACTCATTGGTGCTTGTAATGACTCAACTGCTAGATATTGTCAAGGTAACAAAGTTAAAAATAAATCACAGCAAGTGAATATTAATGCAGAAATTTGGAAATGGCCAAAAGGGCTTATTTTTGAAGTATTGTTCTTTTTTTGGACAGATGTGCTCACAGGTGTGATTTTACGTGGTGGGTAACACCTGTGACTGATTAAACAGCTCTAAGTAATTTAAAAGTAACACTTAGAAAGCACATAATTTTGTGGCAAGGATGACATGTAAGGGCATTGCTGGGGTCCTGCAGGGGCCTGGCTGACGGGGTGATGGGGTTTGTGTGGGGTCTGAGCAGCCTGCTCCTCTCCCCAGGTGTGGTGGCCCCACCCATGGGCTGGGAATAAATTCCTCCAAGGTGCCTGGGTGCCCTAACACCCACTGCTCCAAGAAATCTGGATGTTCTCTGCATCCTGGAGAACACAGGAACCCTGATGGTTCCTGTCACATCTCCCAGAACCCCCAGTGTAGCTGAGATGGACAGAGAAGCCTCTCCAGCTCTGGGAGTTGGGCCCTTACCTGGAGAGGGCCACTCTTCTTGAGTTTCTGCTCCATGAGCCGGTAGGAAGTGAGTGTGATGAAGAGGGGCAGGAGGAAGTTGAAAAACGCCATGGTGAAGAGGAAGCTGGTGGATTTCCTGCAGGCAGATGGGAAGAGGAGTGAGGTGGCCTCTCAGGATGATCGCTGCTCTCACAGGGCCACCTGCCTCTGCCCTAGACTGGCCTCTGAGCAGTCAGATTTGGGGAATCACCACCTTCAGATGAGTGCTCATTGTGGTGGCTCCTGGGCCCTGGTGAACACCGTGCAGGAGCCAGGAGCTACAGTGGGGAGCAGGCCCTCCTCTTACTTGCCTCTTGTAACTTTAGAAGCAGGAAGCTGGGGTGGGAACAAGTCCTCCTTCGGGTTTGGGTGCCCAGCCCTCTGCAAATCTCTGCAAATGCCCAGCTGTCCTGGGTGTCCCCCCATCATGGAGAATGGGCACTGTAATCTGGGAAACGTGTTCACCCATTAGAGAGATGCTAGTGGACCAGGAAGACAGAGCACTCAGGGAGTGTTCTAAACACAGGGATTTGGACAATGAAGAGACGGACTGAAGAAAGAGTTGAAGGGACTACAAAAGAGCCCAGGGGACCAGTCAGTGGCCACGGGGGGTGGGTGGAGGCCTGCCTCCGAGGGCAGACCAGAAGCAGCAGATGGGAGTCCCCGGAAGGCAGAGTCTCATTTTGTGGAGGGGAGATCCTGCTCCATGGACTGTCCACTAAGGGGGACTGGGCACCCTGGGGAATACCTGGGGAGACCCCTGGACGGGCACATGGGCCAGACCAAGGGTCTCAAAGGCGATCCGCCATGGAAGCTGCCATCAGGCCCAGGTGCTTCACAAGGAAGCATCACATGTACCACAGATGAGTGTATATGGCTCCAGTGGAAGCAGGAGGGAGGGTGGGTCCATGTGACCCCACCCCATGGTAGCCCCTAAAGGGGCTCCCTGAATCCTGGTCTCCCCCAGACTGTGCATTCCATGGGGGCCAAAATCATAATGCACTCAAGGCTGCCTCCCCAGGGATTCGTCCAGCAAACTTGGAGGAATTGAACTCCATGCTGGAGTGGTCCCTCCAACACAAAGACCTTAACATGCTTCAAACCTCTCAAATCAAGGAAGTGATGATGTCAGAGTCAGGACAGCTGACTGCTGAGGACAGCAGAGGGGCCGTGGGCCTCTGAGAGTGTTGTGTCTGACACAGGCCAGCAGCCAAGTCACAGCTTGCTGTCTAAAGCCCCTTTGTGGGCCCAGCTCTGGGCTCTGATTGGCATAATGTCCCCATCCCTTGGCCAGTCTTCATAACTGGCTCTCACTGTCCACTGTCAGCTCTCAGTGGGTGTCGTGACTAAGGAGCTGAGGTTGGCTGGTGAGTGCCTGCATTTCCCAGGTTGGGTTTTCAGCTGGGGCACCATGGTCTGAGGCCTCACCTGTCCCCTCTGGAGTAGTCCAGGGTGCAGCATGTTCCCAGTGGCTCGTAGTCATAGTGGCCCCAGCCCAAGAGAGGCAGAGCTGCCCAGAAGGCAGAAGATAGCCACACGAAGAGCACCAGGGCACCGGCCGAGCTCCAGGCCAGCCTGCTTCCTGCATGGCAGAGGGGCAGCGGGACTGAGCAGAGGAGAGCCAGCCCAGTGAAAGAGGAGCCTCAGAGTCATGCAGAGGACCCCTAAATCCCACCCCCACGCACAACTGCTCGGTGCCTCTCACAAGTGGAGAGCTTCTCTGAGTCTCAGTGTTCTCCTCTACAAAATGAGAAGGCTGACCCCTCCCTTGGAGAATGGTCAGGAGAGAAGACATCATGGATGGAAAAGGGCCCCTAGTAGATGCTCACCGTCATTGTCTTTAAAGGACAGGGAAACAGAGGGAGGGGCAAGGGACCCACACATGCCCCAGGGCCACTGTTGAGGCTTAAGGGAGGACCGGAGGGAGGGAGGCAGGAGTCCAGGCTGATCACCATCCCTGGCTCCTGCTCACGCGCAGCCACTATCTCAGCTTTCAGGATACTGTTGATAACTGACTGGGGGCTGGGGTCCTCTCTGTGCCAATGGCAGAGGAGGGATCTCAGTGGCATCTTTTGGTGTGATGAGTCCCATTGGCCTTGCCTCCTCCATGTCTGTCCCCTCCGCCCATGCCCCTCTCTGACCAGGAGGCCTCAAGCCAGCCCTTCCCACGCCCTGGTGCCTTCTGGACCTGGCCTTCAGGATTCCTTCCCCGTGCCTCCTCTGTGTGGTTTATTTGCAATGCTCCTTTGCAGACCAACCAAGGGCAGAGGACAGGACCTCCTGTGACAGCAAGACACAGCAGGCCACACCCACCTTGTCTGACACTGCTGCAGTTCATACAGCGCACAGGTAGTTTGTCTGGACATGTCTCCCCAACTGTAGCACAATACTAAAGGCCCACCTCAACTTTTCAGCTTTGGAACAGATGACCAAAGGGACATGCCCACGGCTACCAGGAATGAGGCAGGCCCTCAGACCTCCTCCTTCCCTTGCTCCTTTCTTGTGTCCATGCTGGCCCACCATGCCCCCTCCAGCACAGGAAGGGGCGAGCGGACAGGCGTGACCATTCCATGTCGAGGCAGGGCGCCCATGGCTGCCTGAGGAGGAGTCTGTGTATGGGGGGTGGGGAGTTGAGGGGCTTTAGGGGCTGTGCTGGGCTGGGAGCAGCAGGAGAGGGGCTCCTAGGTGAAGCAGGAGGGGCTAACCTATCAAACTCGAAACAAGAACAAAAGCATTTTTTGGCCTGGAGGGAGGCATCTGAGAGGAGACCCCCACAAGAACCACTTACATTGCCAAAGGGGCCACACCCAGGACAGAGGAAAATCTACACCTCAGCTCAGGAGACCAAGGGAGCAACGGCCTCCAGGGGCATCCAGGCCACTTGGGATCCCAACTCTGCCCCCTGCTAGCTGTGTGACCCTGGGTAAGCTACGTAACCTCTCGGTGCCTCTGCTTCTTAGTCTGCAGTCTGAGGGTTTGCTGTGGGGGTGAGCTGAGCCATGGCTCCCACAGTGTATTCACGTACCCTGGTGGTGGGCAGGGTGTCTGGATGGCCTATGGATGAGCTTTTATTCTAATAGTTGTTATTTTAATGTGTGTCAAAGTTATAATGATGCATTAAACCTATGATCTCACAGACATTGTTCAGAATGAGACTAAAACAGGTGTTCTAGCTTTTAGAAGTGAGTCACTCTTAATAAAACCATTACATATATAACAGAGTAGATGGTACACTGGCCTCCATGGGGCCTTGACATGGCAGAGGCCCCATGGAAGCATGAAGTCCCAGCTACACACACGCACACACACGCACACAGCCTGCCTCCCTCCTCTCCAACATTGCACGTCCACAACGGCAATTTCTGAACTCATTTGATTTTTAAAATAAAACTGTGAGGTTGGTTATAAAAAACACCTCGCAGAGGAGGAGACTAAGGTTCAGAGAGGATCCCTGATCTGCCTGGGGCTTCAGGAATGACACTGGGAGCCTTTCCATGGGCCTCTACTCACCTCTGCACTCTCCCACCTCCCTCCTTTCCTGAAATGTGTGTTATACTCATGCACCCTCACACCCACCCACACTCTCCTGTGCCAGGAAACACTGAGCAGGCCTTCATCCTGACCACCCTCCCTGCCTTTTCTCCTCCTGGCCTACATGGATGCCCTGCTCTGGAGCCCCAAAACGTACGAGTGCAGTAGCGGTGGTAGCGTTCCCAGGCAATGGCTGCGCAGCTGCAGATGCTGGCCAGCGCCGTCATGAAGCCCTGGAAGCCGTGAGCCTGGCAGCCATCCGAGCCATAGGGCCAGCGCCTGTAGGGACACTGGACACCAGTAACTCCTCCCCTTCTCCCCCACCTCCAGTAGTAGCTTGAAGGGTACATCCAGCCCCTTGGAAGAGGGCTGTAGCATCTGTGCTTTCCAGAGGACTCTGGGGCTGAATGATGGGGCCGGAGGCCAACCCTCCAAGCTCAGCATCTGTCTTTTACCCCAGGGTGTCCCTGTGTGATCAGATGCCAACATCACAGGAAGTGAAGCCCCCTGGAGAGGAGGGTCCTTGGGGAAACTGAGGCTCAGAAAGCCTTGTACAGCAGATGACGTTAGAGTCAGAGGGTAGACCTCACGGGCCAAGCGAAGGAGAAAGCTGCAGTTGCCGACGTGAGTGGACGGTGCGGGAGGAGACCAGGGCTCGGTGGGGGAGGAACCCTCCCCCATTTGGACCCCACAGACCAGTCATCCCCACACACTGGCTCCTAGATGGGGTCAAGATTCAAAGTTTAATGCCCAAAACCAAAAATGGAACGTTTAGTCGGCTTGAGAAAACAAACTGTGAGCACCTCCTGCAGCTGCTTTGGGAGACCCTGGCTCGCACATAAGGAGGTCTTGATACTTGGCAAAACCTTGTTTGCTTTCACAAACACTTACTTAGGGCTTAGTATGTGCTGAGCAAGGAGCCCTGGTGGAGCAATGGTTAAGGGCTCGGCTGCTAACCCAAAGGTGGGCAGTTTGAACCCATCAGCCAGTCACTCAGTGGGAGAAAAGACCTGGCAATCTGCTCCTGTAAAGGTCACAGCTAGGAAACCCTCTGGGGCAGTTTTACTATCCTATAGGGTCACTCTGAGTTGGAATTGACTCAAAGGCATACAACAACAACAACATGTGCTGAGCATTGCTTTAAATTACTTACAAATTAAAAGTCAGCACTTTCCAACTACCCATATAAAACAAAACAAAAAAAAAACCTGTTGCTGTCGAGTTGATTCCAACTCATAGTGATCCTATAGGACAGAGTAGAACTGCCCCATAGAGTTTCCAAGGAGTGTCTAGTTGATTTGAACTGCTGACCTTTTGGTTAGCAGCCAAACTCTTAACCACTGTGCCACCAGGTCTCCAAAACTGCCCAGATGAGTTAGGTGATGACATGCAATTCACTGAGGAGGCCTGGAGCTAGAAACGATGGAGCCAGGTCCCAAGCCCAGGTAGTCTGGGGACTTCACCTGATGGTTAGGAGGTGGTCCGTCACAACCGTATGCCCTCTCTGTTCACCAAGTCTGAGCAGCTCCTGGGCTCCAGAAACCAGCTGCCTTTCTTTAGGGGAGTCTGGAATTCAGGTGTAGCTTAGTCCAGCCTGCCCACCCCCTACCCTTGGGCCAGCTTGTCACAAGCAGGAAGAACTCTGCCTTTGGCCTGGCTGCCCTGGTGCTGCTGTCCCCCAAGGCCAGCCCCAGGCTGGCCCCACAAGCCCATAGAGTGGGAAGGGGGTGGACAAGAGAGACGGTGGCTATACCGGCGGAGGCTGGACATGGCTGCCACCAGTGCATTCAGGCTGATCCCACTGTCCGCCAAAGCCAAGCTCATCACCAGCAGGTGGCCAGGAGTCCGAAGCTCTGGGATCTTGCAGAAAGAGAGGATGGTCAGACCATTGAGGCTAAGCCCGGAGAGTGCTGAAAGGAAGAGTGGGGGCTGGCATCACGGCAGGCAAGGCCACCAGCATCAGACCCAAAGTCCTTGGGTGGGTGGAGTCTCAGCCACCTCCCCTCCATGCCCAGCAACCCTCTCAGCACAGTTCTTCCACACCTGCCCAGGGGATGGCTCAGACACCGATATGGTAGGTGCAGATCCTGACCTTCCCACTCACTCCCATTAGGGAGACAGTCAAGGATGCAATCAGTGCAGTGCAGCGTGGCCCCTGCTGTGACAATGACAAGTACGGCACCTGCTGAGCACTCACGTGGATCATCTCACCCAGTCTTCCCTGGGATAGCTGGAAACTGAGGCTCAGAGAGTCTTGCTAATTGGACCTGGGTAAATAGCTAATAAGTGGTGGAGCTGGTTGAACTTGAGTCTCTAAAGTCCAAAGGGTCTTCCCACCAGGGCATTGGAGGCAGAGTCAGGGAGGGCCTGGAGCTCTTCGAGCCGGGAGCTACGAGGATGGAAGGCACTAGGCATGCTTCAAAGGGGGCGTTCTCCAGCACAGATGGACTTGACCTTGAATTTTGACCTGACCACTCACTTGCTGTCCCTCAAACTCTCCGAACGTCAGCTTCCCTCTCTAAAACAAAGACTGAGAGCATTTACCAGGAGGACTAAAGGTGGAGGAACATTTCAGAAAAAGGGAACAGCATGTGTAAAGACATACAGTGGTCAAATGTGGTGGCATGTTTGGATTGGATGGATGGATGTTAGATTGCAAGTTTCTTGGAAAAGGGGCCACCAGGACCGGTCCATTGGCTGCCACTCCCTCTCCACCCTGGTTCTCATCAGGTGAGAAAATGTGCTGATTAGCTCTCTGCAGCTGCTTTGAACAAAGGCTGGGTCCCCATCAACCTAGTCTTCGGCTGGTCTACTCACAGGGTCTATGCTGTCCCAGCTCTGGCCTCAGTGAGCCTCTTAGGGGTGGGTTCAGGGTGGATGCAGGCCCGTGCTGGCCCAGGTAGCCCCTGAGTGGACATGCTTAGGGAAGAGGGAATGGAGACAGTGGTGGTAACGTGGGGCCGGAGAGGACGGAGTAGACAAACTTAAATCCCTGGGTGTCTACTCAGGCAAGCAGTTTATGTCTACAGCCATATTGTTGTTGTTAGGTGCTGTCGAGTCGATTCTGACTCATAGCGACCCTATAGGACAGAGAACCTCACAACCACCCATGTTGAGTGTCAGGACACTGGGGTCAGACAGCTGAGGGGACTTGGTTAGTTACACAGACAACAGGTCTGTCTCCACAGACCTTCCAGGGTCTGGGCTGACACGGGATTCTCAGCTGGACTTCCTGGGAGTGGAGTAAACTTCCTCCCAGTTGAGGGACACGGAGAGGTCTGAAGCCTGGGTTCGTGGTCATCTCCTGGCATATGTCCTCTCTTGAAGCCGCTCCCTCCTTGACCTCTGCAGGGCTCCTCTCTCTGGGCCCCTGCCTCATGCTGCACCCCATAGGGTCGGTATCCCACAGCCCATGGTCCCATCGGAGCAGGTGACCAAGAAGGCACAACACCCCAGGTGGATTAGGGGTATCCTTGCCAGATCATAACTGCAACCTGGGTCTGGGAACCCCTGGGTGTCCGTCCCCCTATGTCCGGCCTGACTCACCTTCCACCAGCAGCACAGTGCCCACAGTCAGCACTTCAAGCTCCCCGAAGCCAGCTGGCAGGGGCCCAGGCTCTGCCATCCTCGGCTCCCTCCCTGCTGGCTGGCTCTTCTCTGGCTCCTCAATTGAGGCTTCCCTTTTAAAGGGCTGCTGCACAGTTCTTATGCTGAACCTCACGCAACTCCTGCTGCTTCCCCTTCTAAGTCATCATTTTGGCCCAAGCAGAAGGAACTCATTCACCAGTTGAACAGTACAGCTTTTGTGAAGCTGGATGGAGCCTGGCTCATTCATTTCAGCCCCACCAGGCTGGATTAAGGAGCAGGAACCCAAAGGGCTGAATTGGAAAAGAGTTGCATAACCACCAAGGAGCAAAAGGAAGGATTTGAGCTGCAGCTGTTCCTGAGAGTTGGTTAGGAGCCAGGTCATTCCATGTTTGTAGGTGCTGACAGGCTGAGCCCCAGTGTGTGTCTATATGTGTGGGCATGGGTGTGCATGCACGTGCATGCATATATGTATGTCTGTGTGCGTTGAATCCTAGAAGGTGGGTTCTGTCTGGTGTGCTCAGAATCTGGACAATAATCTGGACTCCAGTCTTGGAGAAAGAGAAAGTAAATTTATTGCAATGCGCAAAGCAAGGAGCCAGGAGGAAGTTCCTCAGATCTGACTCTCCAAGTGGTGGGGAAACAGGGCTTTTATATGTTTGGGGCAGCAAAATGGCGGCCGCACAGGCATACTGGGGAGGGAAAATTCTAGAAGGAATGCCTAGGGAAGATGTTGCAGCAATCATGCAGCCAGGAAACAGGAGGTGACGTTGTTCTTGTCGGACCTCTTGCTTTGGAATGGGGTCTGGGTGATGATTTTCCTTCTGATTCATTCCACCTGTTGCTGTGTCTGCTGTTGAGGTTAACTAATGGTCACTGCTGGCCATTCCGTGCATGTGGAATGGGCCAAATCTTTCTCGGGCTGGTTTAAGGTAGTCTTTTCTAACTAATGGAAATTTACTGGCGCTGATAGGGTTAGGTTACAAACCCCCCTTGAGCTGTAGTAATTCCTTAATCTTAAGGGATAAGGGTCGGTGACTCATCTGGCTACTTCCTGCTGGCATGGGGTGAAGTTTTAGGGACTTAGGTGGAATTTTAACAGGCAAGGACCATATATTAAGAAAGTGATTAGCTCCTGGGGGTAGCAGGCAAAGAAGACTTAGAAGGTAGAAGAGGCTACTAGCAGAAAGAGGTACATGTATGTCACTTATCTGTAAGTTGAGGCTGCTTCTTAAAGGTAGTCTTGTCTTCTAGAGGCTCACACTCCCATTTCTGTTTTAAGGGTTCCAGGAGTTGGTTGTTTTTTTGGTCCAATGAATAGTCTGCATTTTGGTGACCAGCGCCGTGGGTGAAGTCTTTCAGGGATCATCTGGAGCAGTGGGCATATACTTCACCCTAGTGTGGTGGATCCAAGGCTTGACTCGCGCTGCCTTCACCAAGAAGTGGGCAACTAGAAGAACTTCAGAAGGACCGGTCCACTTGGGTTGAAGCTGGCTGCAAGGATGTTAATCGTCCCACTTCTTTATGAGAACTAGGTTTCTGTGGGAAAGAACACATGACTAGAAGCATATTGGTTAATAGCTTTCAGAGTTACATATAGTGACCTAAAGTACCTGGAAACATTAAGTTTATGGACTACTTGAGGATCATCTGAAGCACTACATCCCCAGGCTGCCTTCAGGAAAGGTCCTCCATACAGCATTTCATCGGGGTTCTATTGGAGCCTGCTTCTAGGGGCCACCCAGACTCTCAACATGGCAGTGTAGCAGCTTGATCCAGGGCAGGTTGGCTTCTTGGCAGAGCTTAGCTAATGTCTTCTTTAAGGTGTGGTTCATCTTCTCTGTTTTTCCAGTCAACTGTGGCCTCCAAGAAGTGTGTAATTTCCACTGGATTCTTAAATGCCCTGAAACTTCTTGGGTAATCTTGGATACAAAAGCTCCTTCATTATCGCTTTGAATTGAATAAGATAGGCCAAATCTAGGAATAATTTCATTGAGAAGAGCTTTACTTACCTCAGATGCCTTTTCCATTCATCAGGGGAAGGCTTCTACCCATCCAGTAAAGGTATCAACAAACACTAAAAGATACTCGAAACCTCCTGTAGCCATTGGCGTAACTGTGAAGTCCACTTGCCAGTCTTCTCCAGGTCCAGTCCCGCAGGCTTGTACACAAGGCATTGGAGGTGGTGGGCCTGTTTTTGGATTGTTCTTTGCACAGGTGACACATTGTTGCACTACTTTCTGGATAGTCTTTTGCATATTAGACCCTTTAATTATTTTGATCAGCCAGTAGAACACAGCATCTTAACCATAATGTGTGCTCTCATGAGCTGCTTTTACTATCGGGTGCCTTAGGTGTCCTGGCACTACCACCTGTCCTTGGGAACTGTACAACCATCCATCTTTCGACATGTCATTGTTTAAAAACCCCATTCATCTCATCAGCTCCTCAGTGTACTGAGGGTTTCAAGCAAGGCAAGCGGCAGGGGTTTTTGTCCTGGCAGCTTGTTTGGCTACCTGATCCCTTAATTATGTGAGACTCACCCTTCTGGTGCCCAGGGAAGTTTGTAACTGCCACCTCTGTTGGTAAATTTACTGCTTCCAGAAGGGCTAGAATCTCCTCTGCATGTTTTATTTCTTTCTTACCTGAAGTTAGGAATACCATTTCTTTCCAGATGGCTCTGTGTGCATAAAGTACTGAAAAGTCATACCTGGAACTGTATATATACTGGCTCGTTGGTTGGAACTCAGTTGGAGGACTCAGTTACCTTGGTCTCATGAAGGGTGACCACAGCATAGCCAGCTTTTTGGACTCCTTGTTCTACAAGGCTGCTTCCGTCAGTGAACAACTCTAAATCAGTGTTAGTGAGGTGTTAACAGGTCAGACAGGTCAGACCTGCTGGAATACACTTAGTTGACCTGCTGAGAAGGTGACTTGAGCATTTAACTTGGCTAGTGAATCTCTTACCAAAAGGGGAATAGGGCATCAGGTAGGTACATATAAGAAGCTGTGAGTCAATTTTGTACCTCTGACTTGAGAGTCCGTAGGTTGTTTGCTGGCAGGTTTTCCAGACACTCCAGTAATGGTCATGTTTCTTTTAGAAAGCGGGGCCTTCAGGGTGTTTGAAACCAAATAGGTTGCACCAGTGTCCACTAAAAATTCAGTAAGTTGTCCACCCACAGTCATCATAACCTGGGCTCCTTGTGGGAGACGGGGATTGGCTGAGTGGGTCCCATCAGTCTTAGTCATTGGCTGACGGCTGCAGGGTGACGTGGTTCTTGTTGGACCTCTTGCTTTGGAATGGGGTCCGGGTGATGGTTTTCCTTCTGATTTGTTCCACCTGTTGCTGTGTCCTCTGTTGAGGTTAACTAATGATCACTGCTGGCCCTTCTGCGCATGCAGAATGAGCCAAATCTTTCTTGGGCTGGTTTAAGGCAGTCTTTTCTGACTAATGGACGTTTACTGGCATTCGTAGGGTCAGCTTACATATGTAGTGTGTACATATGTGTATGTGTATGCATGTGTGCATGTGTGTATACATGTGTGTGTACATGTGTGTGTGGTGTGTGTGCATGTCTATGTGGTATGTGCTTGTGATCAGATGTGAGTGATCACAAGCATTGGGGAGAGCTTGAGAGTTGCGGAATCACCTGTTGTCCTGGAAAGAACCCCGACTAGGACTAGAAACCCAGGCTCTGGTTCAGAATCAGCCATTAACTAGCTACGTACCTGGGGTGGGACCTTTTGACTCTGCTTGGTTTCTTCCTTTGCAACATAAGAGTTTTTTGTTTGTTTGTATTTTCATGGCCTGTGTAAGTCTTGGTTAGAAGATTCCATTATGGTTATAGGTTCAGGGCTGTACTTCCTGTCTCCCATACAGCGCTTGGGCTACATCAGCATAACCACCTCCCCCCTACACACACACATGAGGCACTGTCTTCTTGTAAGTGACCGTAGGACCCTTTGTGAGCTTGGCTTCTACAGTGAGATCCTGCTGCAAGTCACACACTGGCTGATGGTGAAATTTACACCAGGAACCACTAATCTAGAACAACCTAACTCATTTTCATATAAAGAAACCAAGCCCCAGAAAGCTATTAGCAATATAAATCTGTTGCCGTCAAGTTGATTCCAACCCATAACAACCCTATAGGACAGAGTAGAACTGCCCCATAGTGTTTCCAAGGAGCGCTGGTGGATTTGAATTACCAATCTTTTGGTTAACAGCCGAACTCTTAGCCACTGAGCCACTAGGGCTCCATTAGCTGATGTTTATTGAGAGCTCACTATGGGCCAGGCGCTATGCTACATGACTGCATGATGATTCCTACAACAACTCCATGAAGTAAATACCATCATTCTTTCCATTTTAGACAAGGGAACTGAGGCTCAAAGTAGTCAAGAATCGGCCCGAGGTCAGTGATTCATGGGTGGAGCTGAGACAAAAGCCCCATCTCCTGTCCCTGGGCCCTGGCACCATTCATTGGCATCTTCTGACTCCCTCCAGCCAAGCATTCCATTCTATTCCGTGAATGTCTGTCCATTTCCCATGTCTTTCCTCTTGCAGGACCTCCACCCATATCCAAGTATAACCATCACTCAGAGCTATGGTCCACCTCCTTTCCTGAGGACCCAGGCACCTCAGCCTTCCCTTGTCTTTCCCGACCTCTATCTTGTGTTGCTAGTTACAAATGTCTGAATCTTTTTTCCATACCTGCAAGGTCGTCAAAGGCTGCCCTAGATAAGAGGAAGTAGAAGAGGTCAGGGAAACCCAGGTAGAGTTCAGCAGGAGAAGGAGAGAAGGGCAGGCATCTCTGACAGAAGCACCATTGTCGTGGGCAAAGGCAAAGGCATGGGGGCGGACAGGGCTGGTCTTTTGGTTTGGCAAGGAGGCGGTATTTTGGTTTGGCAAGGAGGAGAAAATCATATTGGCTGGGTTGGAAAGAGGAAGGGATGATGTCTTAGTTACTTAGTGCTGCCTTAACAGAAATACCACAAGTGGGTGGCTTTAAAGAACAGAAATTTATTTTCTCACAGTTCTGGAGGCTAAAAGTCCAAATTAGGGTCTCAGCTGTATCGATTCCTTCCTTGTTAATAGCCCTGGGCATTCCTTGTTCCTTGGCTTGTAGACTATCTTCACATGGCATTGTCTTCCCCTGTGTATGTGTCTCTGTGTCTATTCTGGTCTTTTTATAACTCAGAAACAATTAGGTTTAGGAACCACTCTACCCTACTATGGGCTTATTAACATAACAAAAGAAAACCTCCTATTTCCAAACAGGATTACATCCAGAGGTACACAGGTTAGGATTTCAACATATACTTTGGGGGGAGAAAATTCAATCCATAACAGATGGGAAACATTTATTCTGGGCCAGTATTGTCAAAACAAGTCTGGTACAGAGCTGGGCATTTTATATGTGCACTGAGGGCCCCAGGGAACTGGACCTTAGTCATAGCTCCCTGAGCTACGTCAAGCCCATGGGCATGAGGGACTGAGGAAGCTTCTGGAAAAGCCAAGGGAGCCAGGCAGAACATGCTGGAACAGAAAGCAAAGCCTCCGCATCAAATTGGAAAAACGAATCTGAGTGAAGAGTGGTGTCTGTTGCTTGAAATCATCCCTGGCTTAGTCCCTGACTGGTGTCCTGGATGGGGTGTGGTGGGATGTGGTTGGGGGTGGGGGCAATAGGTAAAAACTGAAAGTGCCTTCTCTAACAACTCTGTAGGGTACTGCTCTGTGACCCTCCTTGGCATGTGCTACATGGAGGAGAGGGGCATTCTCTGCCGTCTTGCTGAGATACCTTGTGCTTTTGGCATTGGCAGTGATTCCCGGAAGGGCTGAAGCATTCGTGTTGTGAGTCTGGGTGTCCACAGGGCACTCAGGGGAAGCAGCCATTTGCCAGCACACTGAGATGGTTCATGAGCCCGTGGGAGACATCTGTGAGGACCCCATGAAATATGTGAATCTTTCTGACTCCTCCATGGTCTGGTATCTGCAAGTGACAGCAAAATTTGAGTACTTACTATTAATGACGGAGCCCTGGTGGTGCAGTGGTTAAGAACTCAGCTGTTAATCAAAAGGTCGGCAGTTCAAATCCACCAGCTGCTCCTTGGAAACCCTATGCAACGGTTCTACTCTGTCGTATGGGGTCACTATGAGTTGGAATCAACTTGACGGCAATGGGGTTAGTATTAATGACCCGTCTGTCAGTTTGTTGTGCTGTGGTGGCTAACGTGTTGCTGTGATGCTGGAAGCTATGCCCCTGGTATTTTAAATACCAGCAGGGTCACCCATGGTGGACAGGTTTCAGTAGAGCTTCCAGACTAAGACAGACTAGGAAGAAAAGCCTGATGATCTACATCCAAAAATTAGCCAATGAAAACTCTATGGATCACATAATATTGTCCAAGACTTTGACTTTCTTACACTGGATGCATCATCAGGAGAGACCAATTGCTGGAGAAGGACATACCAATGATCATGAAGGTGGCGCAGGACTGGGCAATGTTTAGTTCTGTTGTACACGGGGTCTCCATGAGTTGGAGCTGACTCAATGGCAACTAACAACAACAACAACACTAATAATAAGGCAGTTTCTCTTCTCACAGGCTGGCAAGGCCTGGGGAAACTTAGTTTACTTAATGTTCCTAAGCACCGTGGGTGGAGTAACATTACTTCTCGTTTTCTGATGAGGACACAAGAGGCAAAGAGAGATTATGTGACTCACCCAAGGCCATGGCCTATAAATGGAGGAGCTGAGTTTGAACCCACGTAGCCCGACCTCAGAGCTTAGGCTCTTTCTAACGCCTTCACTGACTTCAAGAAGACTTGCTGCATCTCAGATCACTTTGTCACTATTTGATAATGCCCCTGGAAGAGAACTTCCAAAACCCCTTGAGAGGCTAGGCTCTGTCTCCATTCCCCATCCCCCACCCCCTGCCCCTGGGCCTGGGCAACCAGCTGGGTCTGTGCTGCCTACAGCCTGGCCAACCCAGACAGCACTGCAGGCTGGAGGGCAGTCCAGCAGGTGCTCGCCCCTGGAGGCTGCCCACCTGTCCTGCCCCAAGCACCCTGGGCTCTCTGAGCCTGGGGCTGCTGCTATGGAAGTGGTCCCCCACCCCTACGCTAAGGACTGAGTGATTCCGGGGAGCAGTAAGCCATTGACTGCTGTGCCTGGGGCTTCTCTCTTAATCCCCAGCCTGTCTGTGTTTATCCAGTGGCCTCGGGTGGGGCCCCAGGAGCAAGTGGGCAGCTGGGCTTGCAAGGCTGGCAGGATCGAGACATCAGAGACACGCTCCGCATGGGCTGGAGGGAAGCTGGGAGCCATGAGGGTGGCAATGGGCATGCTCTGGTTCCTGGCCCTTGGGGGACTCCCCCAGTCTTGGGGCTCCTGTCCCTCACAGTGTAGCTGCAGCCTCCACATGCTGGGTGACGGCAGCAGGGCCAGGTAGGGCACTGGGAGCTGGGAGGGTGGCCTAGCCCCACTGGCTCTGCCAGCAGGGTGGGGTGGGGAGGGGTGGGATGCAGAATCTCAAACCATGGCTTCATGAGACCCCTATGTATGCCCTCGAAGCCCAGGGGTCCTTTGGGGGTGGTTTGCATGGCATTATCTTCTGCAAGCTGGGGCTTAGGCTCTTCCCAGGAGGAACCTTTACACATGGAGGTGGGGCAGGGGATTTCAAGCTCCAGAAATCCTGAGTCCTCCTCCAGGCTCCCGGTGGAGTGGAACAGGAAATGCGCAGGAAGTTTCCTCCCTTGGCTCTCTCCCTTCCTTCCCTTGCTTCCTTCTCTCCATCATCCTGTCTGTATCTCTCCCCAACACCCTCAGCACCCGATCCTATCCCGCATGTTTCCTCCTACTGCAGCCATGAAGGGGCCACCGGCCTCCACATGCCCTCTCCCTCTAAGTCTCCTCTGATCCAGAAAGCAACCTCTAGAGTGTCCACTCATCATGGGCCAGACCCTCTCTATCCTCTGCCCCTCCTTGACTTCCCTTGCCCCCATCGGAGCCCTCGAGAGCATCTCCACTCTCCCTTCCTCTCTGGTCTTCCACTGGGCCATTCCATCTCCCACCACAGCTTGTTCTTCTCTTCTCTTCAGCTGTTTTTAGGCTATCTTTCTTACCTTCTTCAGCCCACCTGTTAATGACCCAGCATTTCCTAACTGGCTCAAGATGTCAGCCCTGGCTCATGGCCTTTCCCATCTTTCTGACCTCCTGTCATGCCATCCTCCCTTGCCCCCTTCTTAGACAGGCTTTGGGGAGCCACTGGTGGTGTCTGATGAGGGGAGCAATGTTATTGGAAGTACTCTTCAAATGATCCTGCAATGGGTGCAGGGCTGATTAGGGGTGAGGGGAGGCTGAACTAGAGAGACCCCCGCCAGATAGGACATCCTGTATGGTCTGAAGAACAGAAAGAGCTCCATTTTTGGCCCAAATCTCCAAGGCTCCAACTCATATGGAGCATAAGGACAAGGAAGCCAGGGCTGAGCCCTGAGCAGGCCGGGAAATAGCCCCTGGCCAAGGACAGTGTGAGCCAGGTGATGAAGACCCCCACACACCGCCTGCACAGAGAGCAAAGGGCTCAGAGTCACATGGCCTCAGTGGCAGAACTGGTCCTGGAACCCAGGGCTTCTGATTCCATCTCCAGGGTTCTTTCCACAGGCAGGGACCAAGCAGGGCTCCAGGCAGCAGAGTTCACCTTAGGATGTAAGATGACATTCCAGGGGCAGTTTTCAGGGCCCCTAATGCCAGACAGTAGCCTTTCCCTCCTCTGGAGCCAGAGCTCTTCAGTCATCTCTCTGCCTGACAGTCCTGCATCCGACATGCACCAGACCATCTGTGAGGCGTGTCCTGTGAGAGAGTGGGGCCATTAAAGGCTGTAGAAGCCCTAAAGCCCCAAATGGCCAAAAACACAGATTGTGCAATCTGCCGGTGGCCGTCATCAGGCCCGCCTCTACGAGGGCCCTCAGAGAGCCCAGCCCTTATGTCTGAGTGGCCTGGGCAGCTGCCCTCTCCCATGTTCCCATGCTGTGAGCAGGGTGCAGCACCTGCGAGCACTGGGTTGCCTGGGAGAGGTGGTCTAGGCCCACAGATGGACGTGTTCCCTGTTCCCGGTGCATAGTGCGTCCCCTGGGAGTCATGCTATTGGCTTGTGTTAGTCTCTTCTTAGTTTCCTTTGACCCTATTCTCCCCAACCCCATCAACTCCCTTCTTTCACCTACAGCCAGACCTTCCTCCCTGAAGCACCGAAACCTGTATTATCATCTGAAAATATCAGTTCCTTGACTGCTCTTCCTTACCTAGATAACATGATGTGTGGGAGAGGGGCCGTGAGTCTGACAGTTTTCTGAATGGCTGCAGCCCCCATCACTTAAGTGGGGTTCCATGTATGCGTGAGGAACATGTGAATGGGTGGGGATATCTGCACCTTTCTGTGGGCAAGGGTCACAGGAAAATCAAAGCCATAGTGCAGGTTAAGCTAACAGATGCTGGTAGCGTGTGTGTTACGCCAGGAAGGTCTGCCACTTGCAACAGGTAATGACATTACAAGAGAACAACCACCTTATCAAAGCAAGATACCACCCCCCAGTGTGAGCAGACGGAACTGGGGCTGGGCAAAGACTGGTCTCCTGATGCCCAGCCACCAAGCATTGCCTTCCTCTTGGGAATTTTTCCTGTTGGATCTTATTTATGTGTGTGAACTGCCATCAGTGATTACTAAAACACAGCCCTAAATTGTACGCTCATTGAAGGCACGGGCTGCTCCTTGTTTCTCTCTCTATCCTCAGCTTTCAGTGTTAAACTTGACAGAACAAGATCTAAGAAGTCCCTGTTGAGGGAGAAAGGGGTGATGGTTAAGATGACCCCATCTAGGTGTAGCCCTGGGGTGCAGAATTCACAACACTGGTTTGTATCACTGGGCTCCCACAGGGGACAGGCACTGTGCTGAGCTTGTACGTACACTGTTTGCTTACATGCCATGCCTGCCCTGGGAAGGGTATCTATCACTATGGGGAAACCGAGGAACAGAGAGGCTACACAGCCAGCAAGCCAAGAACCCCAGAACTGGGTCTAAGTAGTGGGGTGCAAAGTTCAGGCTCTGAGACACCTGATCATCAGTGGTCCCTCAGGGTTCAGAGAGGTCTCAGGACTTCCACTTTAAAAGCCAAAATGGCTACAAGTGAGGGATGATTTAACAACCCAGTACCTGTAACACATACATGCCACACAACCATTCACAAGACCAGCTCAGGATTTACTCACTCTCAGGGCAGGACAGGTGGGGTGGGCCCAGGACAAGACATCAATGTTCAAGTTTGAAGTCCTTCAGGCCAGTAAACTGAGCCCAAATGGCCCCCTGGGATCCTGTGATAGGCTCTGAGGGCAGGGGTCTCCCAAGGTGCAGCTGCTGGTCAGGGCCCTCTCCAGGGTCCCTAGGCTCTAGTATCCTGGAGGCCTCTTCACATGAAGTGGGGGGACTCGATCCAGCAGGGCCCTTGCTCAACTGTCCCCCATGTTTGTTAACAGGACGGTGGTGTGCAATGACCCTGACATGACACTTCCCCCAGCCTCCATCCCTCCAGATACCTGCCGGCTGCGCCTGGAGAGGACAGCCATCCGCAGGGTGCCCGGGGAGGCCTTCCGGCCCCTGGGCCGCCTGGAGCAGTTGTGGCTGCCCTACAACACCCTCAGTGACCTCAGTGCCCTCATGCTGCGCGGCCTGCAGCGCCTGCAAGAGCTGCGGCTGCCCGGGAACCGCCTAACTGCCTTCCCCTGGGCAGCCCTCAGGGATGCCCCCCAGCTGCGGCTGCTGGACCTGCAGGCCAACCGCCTCTCTGCCGTGCCGATAGAGGCTGTGCGCTTCCTGGGAAACCTCACCTTCCTCGACCTTTCCAGCAACCAGCTGATGAGACTCCCACAGGAGCTGCTGGCCACCTGGGCCCACCTGCACATGGGGCCCTTCCTGCCCGGCCACCGCGCCAGGCTTGTCCTAGGTAAGAAACTTCATTGGCCTCTCCCATCCTTCCCCAAGAACAATCTTGTTGAGCCTTGGGGTCTTGGGAAAATTACCCAGCCTCTCTGAGTCACGGTTCTTTATCTAGAAAGGAAATAATACCTGTTCCTTGGTGGTGCAAATAGGTAATGCGCTCAACTGCTAACCAAAAGCTTGGAGGTTTGAGTCCATCCAGAAGCTTCTCAAAAGAAAGCCTGGTGATCTACTTCTGAAAAATTAGCCATTTAAAACCCTATGGAGCAGTTCTACCCTGACATATATGGGTCACCATGAGTTGGAGTTGACTCGATGGCAATGGGTTTGGGTTTTGTTTTTGTTTCTTCAGGTGTGAATGAAGACTGAGTGAGAGGCTTAAAGTGACAGGTTTAGGGGCTCAAGCTCCAAGTCAGATGGCTTGAGTTCATACCTCAGCTCTGCCTCGTCTAGCTGTGCATCCTTTGCAAGTTACTCAGCTCCTGTTAAGGGAGGATAATGACAATACCTACCTCAAAGACTGGTGTGGTGGGTTAAAAGGCAGTGCTGGTGGTGGTGGGCACAGACGTGCCATGATCCCTGCTAAGGAAGGACTTCTCAGCTGTAGAGCCTCCTTGCCCAAGGCCCACCCTGCCTGGGGATGGCCCCACCCAAGACCTATCAGTCTAAAGGCCCAGCCACTTGGGACAACTCTGATGGGCTCTTTCAGCTCCAGAGCCACCCAGAGGCCAGCTGAAGCTCTGGCGAGGCCACCATCACAATTTCTCCCTTCCTTAACCTTTCCTTCCTTCCTTTCCTTTCCCTTCCACAGGTGTAGATCCCACGGACCCTCCTCCCCTTAACAAACCCAGAACCTGCTGATCTTCATCTCAGAGTCGGCTTCCAGGAGAAGCCCAACCTTCAACAGTACTCAAAGCATGTGGACCCCCCTCTCTGAGCAGATCCTCTGAGTGCTCTGTATGCAGACAGTGATTGCTCAGTCCTTCCTGTCTGCATTAGTGTGGCTCTAAGGGTCACTGAGCTGCCTCTCACCCTCACAGAACTTGATTCTCACATCATCCCTAGGAACAGTCAGTGCAAACAACTTCCTTTGTTATCGAGATGAACAAACAGAGCCTGGGGGTTGTGAGTGGTGGGCTTGAGCTTATGGCTCTGGTCACACAGATGATGCTCCTTCTGCTATCCTATGAAGGCATGGGAACCATGGTGGGGCAGTGGGAGGTATCAGAGGAGAGGACCTCACTTCTATTTCTCAAGAGAACTCCTTGCATGGTGTGCCTGGAGCATGCCTTGACTTGCATTGGGTCCAGCACTGGGGGCGGAGTTCATGTTGAGGAAAATCCGTGGGGTTTTGTGTAACTCCTGCCCTGAGGCCACAGAGACTTTCTTAAGAAGGGGACATTTGGAAGGGTCACTTCTAGAAGCAGGGCAGGGAATAGCAAGGTGGGGTTTCAGGCCCCATTCAGCTCCATGCCACCCTCCTACAGACATCTCTGACCCTTTTCTAGTGTTGTCAGGTAAGAGCCAGGGCACTGCATAGGGTCATACTTATATAAAAACATTATTTGTGGATGATCTGAAATTCAGATTTAACTGAGTATCCTGTACTTTTTTTTCCTCCCTAAATCTGGCAACCCAATTCCCAAGTAGGAATTGACTTGACAGCAACAGGTTTGGTTTATATATATATATCAACCAGCAGTAAAATTTTCACCCAAAAATATGTCTTGGAGTTCTTTCTAAATTACTGTAAGTGGATCAACTTCACTTTTTAAAACTATGGTACAATATTCTGTAGTACAGTTATACCCAAACCCAAACCAAACCCATTGCCATCGAGTCGATTCCAACTCATAGCGACCCTATAAGACAGAATAGAATGACCCCATAGGGTTTGCAAGGAGCGCCTGGTGGATTTGAACCGCCCACTGTTGGGTTAGCAGCCGAGTTCTTAACCACTGCACCATCAGGGTTTCCAGTACTCTATTTAGCCCTTCCCCTTTAATGGACCTTTAGGCGGTCTCCATTACATCGCTAAAACCCGTGATGCCACAGAGAAAATTTGTACATGTCTCTCTAGGATCAGTGTCTGAGAGGTGGCGATGCTGGCACAGTAGACATTTAAATACCAATCCGGTATTCTCTAAACTGGCTCTGCCAGTTCTCGCCTAGAGGGTGAGACCACCATCCATGACTGCCTGCCAGTGTGTGGGCCCTGTTCTGGGTGCTGAGATACAGCAGTGAACATGGATGGAAATCTACTCATCTACTCCCTCATGGAGCTATGAGTCGGAATTGACTCAATGGCATTGGATTTGGTTTTTGGGTTTTTTATGGAGCTGACAATTAAAATGGCCAAAATGCTTAACTTTGCCAACTTGGCATGCAAATGTTTCACTGTAGTTTAATTTTGCCTTTTGAATGAATTCTTTCGGGACCTTGTGATGAGGTGAAGACCAAGTGCTAACCACCAGAGCTGGGCAGCAATGGGTCTTGGGTTGCAGACGAATGGTTAAGGGCATTTAACCAGTGACACAGGGCAGCTGCCACTGGGGGGGAGTTGGAGGGAGAGGGAGGAAACAGCACCCTCCCAGCTAGTGCTCCAAAGGAACAGACTCACAGCTGTGTCTTCAGATCCGTCTGCACCCTCCCCAGCCCTCTGACATTCCCCTCCCAAACATGTCAAATATCTGTACGCAAATGTGTAAAGATGCCAGCGATCACTAGACACACTACAAGTTTAATAACAGTTTTGTTTTTTTTTTGCAGAGGGAGGATATCACACTAAGTGTGTTAATTTTACATTTCAGACTTGCAAACGTGTAACAAGGAATTGTGTCTTAGAATGGCGGACACGTTGTCCCCCTCTGTCTGTATAAGGCTCTTTGATAGGGTGGGTGCAATGAAGATGTTCACTGTTGTGTTACAGAATTCGATTTTCTGGCCTTCTTGCTCCCCCTCTCACCCCCATCTGAGCCTGTGTCAAGGGACCAAGACCCCAAGCAGCCACCCTCACTGCTGGGGTGATGCTGAAAGTGCCACTTATATGGGAGGATAGGGGTCAGGGGCCAGTGAAGCGTTTTTAGAACTGGGTTTTGGCATTGCAATAATTGCAGAAATCCTCACAGCTGGGCCAGTGGTCTGCAAAGATTATTCTAGAATGGAAGCAGTAACTGCCAATCTTGTAGGTATGTGGTATGTCTACCTGGTGCTTTAATATGTATTACCTTTGTGCTTATTAAAAACAAAACATCAAACCCAAGTTGATTCCAACTCACAGCAACCCTGTAGGACAGAGTAGAACTGCCCAATAGGGTTTCCAAGGCTGTAAATCTTCATGGAAGCAGGCTGCCACATCTTTTTCCTGTGGAGCGGCTGGTGGGTTCAAACCGCCAGCCTTTTGGTTAGCAGCCTAGCACTTAACCACTGTGACACCAGGCCTCTTTAAAGCCATGGATAGGTATTATTTATCTGCTGGAGCCCTGGTGAAGTAGTGGTTAAGTGCTCAGCTGCTATCTGAAAGGTTGGCAATTCAAACCCACCAGCCACTCCGTGTAAAGCTTACAGCCTTGGAAACCCTATGGGACTATTCTAGTCTGTCCTATAAGGTCGCTGTAAGTTGGAATTGACTCGATGGCAATGGGTTTTATGTTTATAGCAACCCAAAAAGGGAAGCAACACTAGCATTTGAGCTGAAGAGTCAGACCAGGTCTCACAGCGAGCCATGCAGAGGGCGGGGCCTGGAGGCCGGTTCTGCTGACCCTGAGCTCAGGGCTCACCTGGTCCTTTCCAAGGGAAGGGGTCTGAATACTCAGGGCTTACCTCTTGCCTTCTCTCCCAACCCACAGGGCTTCAGGACAATCCCTGGATGTGTGACTGCCGGCTTTATGACCTGGCCCACTTTCTAGATGGCTGGGCCCCACACCTGGCCTTCGTCGAGGCCAGGCTGTGGTGTGCCAGCCCGCGCAGCCTGGCTGGAGTGGTCTTCAGCCAGCTGGAACTGAGGAGGTGTCAGGGTCCAGAGCTCCATCCGGGTGTGGCCAGCCTCAGGTCCCCTGTGGGCAGCACAGCATTGCTACGTTGTGAGGCCACTGGGGTCCCTGGGCCTGAGATGAGTTGGAGGAGGGCCAACGGGCACCCGCTCAATGGCACAGGTGTGTGAGCACAGGGACTGCTGGGCTGTGATCCCAGACTGGGGGGGGGGTCCCAAACAGGGGGGGATAGTACCAGGTTTGCCAGGGACAGGGTGGTGGTCTAAGCAAGCTGGATGCCCACCTGTCTGAGGGGAGTTGGGCAGGCTCTGAGGTTGACAGTGGTTTGCATCCTCTCCTATCATGTCCCACCAGCCACTCTGTCAGAGACTTGGCCCCACCTTGAGAGGGGCAAAAAGTTGGATTTCTGGTTAACAGGAAGTTAGTGAAGTGATGTTTATAGTAGGTTTCCCAGCTGTAAATACAGGGCTAGCATCACCAGGAGTCTCTGGGTGGTGCAGGCAGTTAACATGCTTGGCTGCTAACCCAAAAAGGTTAAAGGTTTGAACCCACCCAGAGGCATCTTAGAAGAAAGATCTAGTGATCTACTTCCAAAAAATCAGTCATTGAAACCCTATGGCACTGGGGGTAGGGGGATAAGATTGAGGAGGAACGACTTTCTAGCACTGGACCAGAAACCCTCCGGTCCCTCCCAGCTTTCTTCTGTGTCTCCTGCAACTGGGTTGCGAACCATTGCTTAGGACAGTGAGTTTGAAATCAATTTACAAACAAAATTGTACAAGGAGCTCCACTGTGTAAAACAGAAAGCTGGAGATGATATGACAGAAGAGCAGTGGCCTGGGTGGGGGAGGCAGAGTACTTACCCTGGGCCTCTCCTCATTTCACCCATCTATCCCCTTACTCCCAATGCACCTGCCCTCTGCCCCGGGGGGTCACCTCTGTGGAACCTCAGGGCTCCGGAGAACACAGTTTGAACACCTCACATCTGGAAAGCAGATCATTCTTAGGCTCTGCCCCAACCTGGGGTCTTCAGAGACTCCCCACATTTGTAATCCTGATTTCTTTAGCTATTCTCAGAAAAGCTGAACGGTTCCCAGGTTTCTCAGGATGACAGGAACCTCTGAGGGGGCTGTGGACTTGCCCTTGAAGGGAGCTTGGGGTGGTGCCCTCCCTCCTCATGAAGCCTCTTTCTCCCACAGTGCACCAGGAGGTCTCACAGGATGGCACAAGCTGGGCTCTGCTGGGCCTGCCGGCAGTGTCCCACCAGGACTCTGGAGACTATGTCTGCCAGGCCAAGAACTTCCTAGGTGCCTCTGAGATGCGCATATCCCTGACTGTCACTGAAGCCCAGGCTTCCACAGAGCAGAGTGGGGACCCTGGGGTGCTGCAGACAAAGACAGGCAAGGAGGTGGAAGCTGCTGCTTACAACGACAAGCCGGTGGCCAGGCACGTCCCCCATGCCCGCGAACCTGCTGTCCTGACCCCCTGGACTTTTGCACCCAACACGAAGGAGGCACGGACCCCCCCGCACTTCCCGCTGGGTGCCGCGGGAGAGCTCTCAGGCGGGCCAGCGGAGCCCCAGGAGGCGCGGATGGTGCGGTCCCTCAAGGTGGTAGGGGGCACGTACCACAGCGTGTCCTTGGTGTGGAGGGTTCCACAGGCTGGGAATACCACTGCCTTCAGCGTCCTCTATGCGGTCTTTGGCCAGCACGACATGCTGCGGGTGGCGGTGCAGCCTGGAGAGACCAGCGTCACCATTGATGGGCTGGAGCCCCAGACTAAGTACGTGGCGTGCGTCTGTGCTCAGGGTCTGGCGCCCCGCAAGGAGCAGTGCGTCATCTTCTCCACCAACGAGGTGGTGGACGCAGAGAGCACACAGCAGCTCATCAACGTGGTGGTCGTCAGTGTGGCCGCTGTCATTGCAATGCCCCTCACGCTGCTCGTCTGCTGCCGAGCCCTCCGCAGGCGCTGCCTCAAGTGTCGCACACCGGGCCCGGAGGAAGCTGCGGGCGCCTATGTCAGCCTGGAGAGGCTGGGTCACAGCGAGGAAGGCTCTGAGGGGCTGTCCTGGCATAGCCTGGGAGAGGCTGACAGGCTCCTATCGGCCAGGTCCAGTGTGGACTCTCAGGCCCTGGGGGCAAGGTGCATCCATGAATACTACTGCTGAGGACGCTGCCCCCCTCGCAGTGATGCCCACACACCTGCTCCTGCCTACCTTCCCTCTTCCATGACCACCCATGCACTCTGACTCCTGAGTACGAGTTCACCCACTCTTACCCATTCTGATACATGCAGACTCATGCACTCACACACCCAGCATAGTCAGAACAGCAATACCAGCTAACACTTACTAAGCACTTACTACGTGTCAGTTAGCCAAAAGGTTGTCAGTCCACTCAGAGGAGCTTCAGAAGAAAGGCCTGGCACTCTATTTCTGAAAAATCAGCCATTGGAAACCCTATGAAGCACAGTTCCACTCTGACTCATGTGGGGTCGCCAGGAGTCTGAACTGACTCCACAGCAACTGGTTTGGTTTTTTAATGTGCCAGGGAGAGTACTAAGTGTTGTGTAAGGGTTAACTCACCTAATTCTTCTTTTTTTTTTAAATTCTACTTCAGGTGAAGGCTTACAGAACAAATAGTTTCTCATGAAACAGTAGTACACATATTGTTTTATGACATTGGTTAACAACCTCACAACATGTCAACC
>NW_004444201.1:2205172-2273908 GCF_000243295.1 Trichechus manatus latirostris
CATTTGATGTTTTAGGGTTTCAGGATTGTTGTTTTCTCTGTTCGGCTTAGTTTTTCAGATCTTTGCTGTGGAGGAACTGCATGGTTCTTCTGCCTAGAGCGCCATTTTGCTGGAACGACCCTCACCTAATTCTTTTCAGAGCCCTCTGCAGCATGCAGCTTTATTCTACTATTACTCCTGGAGAAGAAATAGGGAGTTAAGACACTTGCCTGAATCAGACTTTTTTTTTTTTCTGCCTAACAAATAACACAATATCTCAGTGGCAGACAGTAACCAGCCCTTATTTTAGGACTCATTGGCCTGGAGGCTGACAAGGGTGGCTCTGCTCTGTGAGTCCAATGTGGGACCCAGGCTGGAAGCCCAGGCTTCCTGGGGCAGGCTCTTCTTATGGCAAAGGGCAGTGAGCAAAAATACGTAATGCCTCTTAAGCATTGTGCTCTGAACCAGCACGTGGTCACTTTTGCCCATATCCTATCTGCCAAAGAAATTCACACAGCCAAACCCAGCTCTAGCGGGGAAGGAAGAGCAGCTCTTCCATGGAGGTGAGGTGGGGCAGTAAATCTTTCCTGAGCGTGATGTTCGCTGCCACACTGCCCAGGATCACACAGCTAGCAAGGGGCACCTCTGCCCTGTAGGCCAGGCAGGTGGGCTCCAGATTCGACAGTCCTTACCACTTCCTGTACTGCCCCTTGTCTGCACGTGTGCTAGCTCCCTGGCACTTACACCCACGGCTGTCTGCACATCAGCTGCATGCGTACAGTCACCCGCATGCACACATTCAAAGCCTCATCGACCTCTCATGTTCTCAAGTACACTCATCACACTTGTGAGTAACGGTTAATGTGCTCGCTGCTAACCAAAAGGTGAGAGGCTCAAGTCCTCCAAGAGGCAGTTTGGAAGAAAGCCCAGGCTCTTTACTTCCAAAAGGTCAGCCATTGAAAACCCTATGAAAACAGTTTTCCTCTGACACATATGGAGTTGCCGTGACTTAAAACTGGCTCCACAGCAACTAGTTCATCAGACTTGGGCGCAGTCGTACCTGACTTATCCCACGTACTCACCCACACTGTGCCCTTGCTCCCAGTACACTCACCGACTCCAGCGCTAGTTCTCCAGGTGCCATTCCCCGCAGAGATAATGATCTGATCTTCAACAAATTCTAGAGGTTTGGATGCTGCCAAGAGATCACTGATCACTTACTCTCAAAATGTCAGGCTGGAGGGATTCTCCCACCGCAGGTGGCGCTGTGGTACCCACCACTGCCAGACACACAGGTCAACTCTGCCCCAGGCAGCAGCCCTGGTTATTCTTACTGGAACATACCTGGGTTCCTGAGGGCATCTCAGAACCTTCCTGGTCACTCAGCAAGATGCTTCAAAGAAGCATTCCCGGTCAGTTTTGCTTCAAGCTGGGAAATCATGGAGATGTCGGCTCCCTGAGCAGGAGAAGGTGGACATTGCCAGCAGAAGCCTGATACTGTGTCTTGTCAGCAGGGCTGATCTCTATGAGGGGAGCATCGAGGGATTGGTGCCATGACCTTTGGGTTACAACTGAGGAAATTTGGGGACAGCAGATTTATTTTGTCACTATCACACAAGCAACCCTGTATTGTGTTGATCAGTTACTAGATAAAAGCTAGTGTGATGCAGTGCTCCCATTTACAAAATACTATATAACATGTGACCTTAGAACAAATTTCCCTTATTTTCTAATTTGGTCTTCACAACAAACCTCTTATGGAGACTGGGCTACTTGATTTTATAGATAAGAACACTGAAGCCCAAAGAGTTAGTGACTTATACAGAGTAGTGATGGATTCTCTTTTGGCATCCATGTCTTTGACAACTTTCAGACCAGACCAAGGGTCTTTGTTCATTGTTAATCTTTGCAGTGTGTTCTACTCTAGCAGGTTCATTAAGAAAGTGGATTTTTTCATCGCTAAAACTTGGGGTCAGAACCCTGAGAGCACCTGTGCACGTGAGCATAGTGTCCACACCTGAGGAGGGTACAGCTGACTATAACTTACGGGCCACAGCCATTAGTGGTGGTATTCTTGTTAGCTGCCATCAAACTGACTCTGACTAATGGCAACTTTATGTACAACAGAACAAAATGTTGCCTGATCCTGTGCCATCCTCACAGTCACAAGCATTTCCAGTCCATCATTGCAGCCATTGTGCCAATCAAACTCACTGAGGGTCTTCCTCATCCTCAGTGGCCCTCTGCTTCACTAAACATGACCTCCTCATCTAGCAATTGGTCCCTCCTGATGGTGTGTCCAAAGCAAGCGAGTTGAACTGGTAAGAGAAATTATTTGCTTTGAAGATGACAAAGCCACTGTCTACATCAGAGGTCAGCAGATGTTTTCTGTAAAGGGCCAGATACTAAATATTTTAAGCTCTGTGGTTACTACTCAAGTCTGCTGATATAGTGCTAAAGCAACCATAGATATTATGTCAATGAATGGGCATGGATGTATTCCAATAAAACTTTATTTACACAACAGGTGACAGGCTGAATTTGGCCCTCAGGCTGTAGCTTGCCGACCTTCCATCTAGATTTATATAGGGATTTCCACTGTGTCTTGGGAGATCCAAGACTCAGTTCTGATTGTTTGATATATGAGAGTGACAGGCACCAAATTAAAAAAAATATAAGTACAATGGGTGAAATCAGCCATCTGTTGAAAGATCAAAATGTTTTAAATGATTGGCTGAGCTTATCAAGATTGAACTATAATGGGCCTCAAGACAACTACATCCAGCTAATTTTATTGAACTTTGTTTAACAGAAATCCAACATTAAGCTAGAGACAAAGAGAGACTGAGATTCCAGCTTTCCTGTGATTCATCGGGGCCTATCATGGTCTGGTTGGAATGGCACCCAAGATGGTTAACCTCCCAATAGCTATCTGCCAACCTCCCTTTTCTTGATCTATCTTCCCTGATTTGTTCTTCCAGGGAAGAGTCATCCTAGATTGTACTCATGAATATTCAAGTCATTGGAAAAAGTTCCCGTTGTAAAACAATAAAATGGTGTCTGGTTTTTATGTTAGTCTTATAGTAGATGAGTCTCATTAGTATGAGTCAGTCCCTGAAAACCCGATCCCACTGAGTGAATGAGCCAAAGGATTTCTGGCCTTCTTACGCTGAAGACCAGCCTGGACTATGGTGATCCCACAGTGTGCGGCTCTTGGAAGCCTTTTTATAGGTTGGTTGGCATTGTGGCATCCATATCATGCCTTTTTCTGACTACGACATGGTTATATACCTCTTGACCCACTGAGCATATGTCTGGTGTCATTTATCTGCACTTACATGTGTCAGCTGCAGGGTACAAAAAGACGTGCCACAGAAAATGGGGCTGCCAACCAAGGGGCTCAGTAAGCAGTGTGTTTAAGAGGCCTAGAGCTGGAAATGTTTGTTTTCACTGTTATATACTCCAGCAGAGACAAAAATCAATTTATAAATACTCGAATATATCTTACTTAATTGTAAGAGCATTATAGTCAGGACAGATCAGGCTTATGCTGTGGCAACAATTCCCAAATTTCAGTGACTTAACACATAAAGGAGTCTCTGGGTGGTGCAGTTAACACACTTGAGGAAAATTTGGAGGTTCATGTCTACTGAGAGTCTCCTCATAAGACCTGGTGATCTACTTCTGAAAAATCATCCACTGAAAACCATATGGAGCACAGTCTTACTCTGACACACATGGGCTTGCCATGAGTCAGAATCAACTTGATGGCAACTGGTTTTTTAACACAAAAAAATTTGTTTCTTTCTCACACAGAGTTTACTTAAGTCAGTGGGAAAAGTGGATGGAAGGAGGGTTCTGCCCCACTTATTCAGTCAGGGACCCAGGCTGATGAAGGCTCCACCATCTGGAATGTCAATGGTTGCTACAACAATGGGAAAGAGAAACTGCAGAATCATGTAGGGTCTTTTCAAACATCATTTCCTCTAACATTTCATTGGCCAGAACTAGTCACGTGGCTCACCTACATCAAGGGGCTTGGGACTGTAGTCTTCTGTGTGTCTACTACAGGCATGCCACGTAGCATGGGTGTCCAAGGGGACCATCTCAGACATGGTCAGTAGCAGACAGAGGGGGTAAGGAAGAGCACAAGCTTGAGAAAGAGGGGGGATAACCTATCTGCCTTCCCATAAGTTGCCCAATTCACTGTCTTGAGTTTTTCAAAATTCCCCTGATATTGGGGAGGTTAGTGATATTTTCCAGTTGAAAAAATAGGACACCCCTTATTAAGATTCTATTAAGCCAAGGAGCTGCCTCTTACATCTATCTCATGAGAACAACTTCCTCTCCCATGACTCTGTCTCTACCTATAGCTCTAAGAGCCAAGTTCTCAGAGCATTCTGCAGCAGGAAAGATGATAATATGCTCAGATCCTTCCACTTTGTTGTTAGGGTCTCTGAAATTTAGGGACTTCACTTAACCACCAATTTACTAAGGATAAACAAAATGACCCAAGCTAGCTTTAATTGTCCTGGTTTCCTGCCTGAACTCCCAACATAGCTACTACCTATGCCTATATGAAAAATAAGGAAATATGAGGACTAGGGGGCCAGGGAGAAATGGAAGGGCCAGTGGAGAAGTAGCCTGGATTATTCCACAGATGGCATGCCAGTGGGTATTATCCACAAGCTCTTAGAAAACCTCTGAAAAGTTGGGTTGAGCTGGATTCGTTTAAACAGGTCAGCATGGGGTGGACAGACAGGAAATTGTGGGCAATGAAGGACTCTTTAGGCCTTGGTATTTTGGCAGAAAAGGAATTTACTAGTGGTTTGTGATACCCATGGATTAAACCACATTTTTATAGGAAGCAAGCCTGACAAAGTCTTGGCCAACCTGATAGGAGGTTCTGGAGTGAGAATCAAAACACCAGAGTTGTCCCTCATCTGGCCAAACCAGCCAGGCCTGTATACCCTAATCTCCCTCAGCCTCTGGGTGTGGGCTGTCTTGAGAAGGGCATGACCTGATGCAAGCACTCCTTGTAGCTGAGCATCAACTCACTCCCTGGAGGACCTAGGCAGCTCATCTCCATACCTACCACACACTTTGTGCCCATAGTGCGCTCCTAGTTTTAGATTTTTACCTTGAGAGGAACATCAGAAATCTAGCCAGATGTCTGGTGAGGGTGGAAAGCCTGAGTTAATCAGCTTATCTGGTGACCCACTTCTCCCTGTCATGGGTTAGCTACTAAGCGGATTTTCTCCTTGAGGCACATTGTAGCGTATGATGTATATCATGAGTCCTAGGGAGACCCATGGAATTTCAATATTCATCTGGAAGCCTCAAGTAAAAGAGAGGTGGATTTGCTGCTCTCTAAGAGCTGACTGGTATGGGAGGTAAATTAATATTTATTGGGCACCTACTGTATGCTAGGTGCTTTTTATTTGCATAGTTTCAACATTTCCTATAAACACTATGAGCATTAATTAATACCTTCACTTTACAGAGGAGAACCTGAGGCTCATAGAAGTTAAATGATTTTCCAAAGCTTCTAAAACTAGGAAGCATAAGCTAGAGAGAAGACTCCATGGGCAGGAACTATGACTGTTTCGCTCACTACTGCATTTCTCGCACATGTAAAGTGTGTAGCTTAGAACAGATGACTGGTAAATATTTGTTGAATGAGTGAGAAGTGGCAGGGCAAATATTTGAAATCATATAAATCCCATTTAAATGCAAGTTTTCTGTTTTTATCATGTGAACACACAGCCTTCAGGAAAATCTGTGAGACCCAGGAAAAGAAAGAAAAAAAGGAGCAAACTCCTTGATTTAATCAGAAAACACACATTTTGCTTTAACCTCTACACCAGGATGTTTCCCTAGCTTGGCCACCCAAGCTGCAGAGCCTTGTGCAGTGGAGCTGTGTCTCCACTCCCCAAGGCATCGGGGCAAGACAAATGGTAGGAATGTTCACAGACTTCCTTGTGACCCATTGTCTGCATCTATTCCCAGAAAATGATTGGGAATTGTAGGTTTCAGGAGCTAATTGTGAGTGATGAAGTGCTAGATGGATTCTGGCCAAGTCACCTGAACCACGGGACACAGAATAGCATTGCCTGCTCTTTTGTTTCTCAGATTTCTTGGTAAGAGACTGAGTAAAGGCAGTACTAGTACTGAACTGGACATCTGGCTTAGAGTTTGCTTTTCACACATAAGAACCGGACTAAGGGTAGATTTTCTGACCTTAATTGAGAATCATAGTCCCTTCTCATAGGTCCTAACTGAGCCAGTGATATGGGCCACAAGGACCTCGGAATGTCCAGGGGCTTTGCTGCTGCTGAATTACCAATAATAGGATTTGCCACTAGAAAGCTGAAATCATACTCAAAACTCACAAGGCAGTTTCTTAGTGAGGAATATGGCTTCAATTTCTCATTATTCCCTGCTAGTCCTGACCCTTCTGGAATCGTCTGCAGCTCCGCCATTATGTCTGCCAGACGCACCTGCTCAGAGGAGAGTCCTGGAGGCTACCAGAGGGTCTCAGGGAATGGGCTGTCCTTGGGGGAGGGTGTGAGACAGGCCTAGAACTGGCAGGAAATCAGCAAAATCTCTCTAAGACTCACTTGAGTTGGTGCTGAACTTTGTTGAACCATGCATTTTTACTAAAAAGGGTTTAACTCTTTCATTTCAGATGAGTAGTATTTTTTATTTTCACTCATGCTTCCAAGGATCAGCTTGATCCTGTTTGCCAATTCCCTGATGTTTCCATCTTAAAGCTTTTCTGGTTTCTTGTACAGGATCCTGCAGTGCATGGCTACCTCTTTGGGAAAGATCCTACGGAATCTTCTTGAAGAGCTCAAACAAGTAAGAATCGAAAACTTGCCCTTATCTGAATGGCCCCGAGGGACTTTCATTGACTAAGCACCTTGGAATACCTTTGACTCAACTTTATCAATGTCACTGTGATCACCCAGAAGCCATGGAGCACATCAGAACTGAGAGAGCTGAGACTGGAGGGGAACAAATTGTTCAGACCGTGGACAGCGTTCTGCATCTCTCTCTCTCTCTCTCTCTCTCACACACACACCCCAAAACAACAGGATTAATGTGCTCCCTGAGCTGGTGCTTCAGCTCCTGGTCAACCTGACTTGCTTTGACCTATCCCCCAACAGGCTGACAGCAGTATCCAGGAGTGTCTCCCTGGACTGGTCTGCCTACCAGAAACACCAGCAGGGTGGCTGTGGGGCCGAGCTTCTTTCCAGCATGGTACTGGCTCTGCACAACCACCCCTGGGCAAGTGACCGTCACCTGAGGGGCCTTGTGCAGTTTGTCAGGTCCATCAGTCTCCCAGTCATCCTGGCAAATTCTGTATGAAGCCACAGATACACGACTGAACAGGCAGCCCCTCCATCCCACGATTCCCTAATGTGGCAAGGCTCCCCCATCAGCTGGGACTCCTCCTGTGCTGACCACATCTGCTGGTCCCTGAGGTTTGGCCACCCCTCCCTGTCCCACAGTGTCTCATGCTGGCAACTTGGCACTTCCGCCCTCCCAGTGTGAGCTGCCCACACGTCCAGTGTCCAAGCATGGCTCTGCCTTAGCTCAAGTTCCGGTGCTGGTGGCAGAGCCTAGCCCCTCCCAGGCCCACCTGATGCTCCAGAGGCTCCCAGGCCCAGGCCATCCCTCCTGATTCCTGCCTGGGCTGGGCCAGGTTGGGGGGTATTCCGTTCTAGCTCCAGATCCACTGTTCCCCAGGCAGCCCTGGGCTTGTTGCTGGGAAGAACACCCCAATCCAGGCCCAAGATGGTCACCCTCAGGTAGACGAGTCCTGCCCAGGTGCTGCTGTGAGACAGGTGACAGGGTTGTTGAGCCTCCCACAGAGCTCATGCAGGGGTCAGGGGCAGGTCCCCCACAGAGGTTGCAGGAGTAGGTTCTGTGTGGCTGTGTAAGTCAGCTCACACAGGCGCAGGCAGGGAGCAGGAGGTCAACTTGGCTTTCGGTTGACAGACTTTATTTACCATTTACCAAAGAGTTTGACTGCATGCAAGTTGTGAGGATGGCTATGCTCCCTGGGGAGGGGAGACATGACCCAACCCAGGCCTGTCCTAAAGCCCAGGTTGAAATGTACCTGCTGGGTCAGCCACGTCTCCTGCCAGGGCTCCTGGCTTGTTAGCATCTACCTCTTACTTAATGCTCTCTGGGTCAGGAGACGGCAGGACCCCAGCAAGGATCTGTACACTGGCACACTTGCATAACACCTCAAAAAAACAGACTCAGGAATCAAGAAAACTATAAGTGCATGTCATTTCTTTAAATAAAATCACTGGCATATTCTAGAGAGCTTCTTCGTGGACCAAAACACGAGCAGCAGTTCTACCATCTCTCTGGGCACACATCCTTGTGGCAGGTTTCCTTGGAGCAGGGCGATACTTGTTTGTATCCACCACAAAAGCCTCCATGCCCTCTCTCCTTGGAGAGGCCACCACTAGCTGACAAGGGGGTCCCAGCTAGTGAAAAATGCCCAGGAACCGGGAAGCCAGACCAGGTCTTACTTCTGACCTGCCTCAACCTCTAAAAGATCACTCCTCTCTCGGGAACTCATCTTCCTCGTCTCAGCAAAACAGAGGCTTGGACTGGCTGTGGCTGCCAGCGCCAGTCCTCTCCAACCATGGCTGGTGGCTGGCTGGGCTGTGTGGGACATGCAGTGAGGGGGGAAGGGAAGGCAGGGGTGTGAATGGGGCAATGCCATGGGGCGGGGAGTGAGGCTGATCAGGAGCACCCAGCCCAAGCACCACCGGCCTCCAGGGGTTGCTCAGCAGAGCCGCTGAGAGGCACCAAATACTTTCCGGAAGAGCTGCACCCCAGAGAAATGAAATTCACAAAATACTTTCAGATTTGTGCCTCTTAGCAATTTGTTAAAGCTGTCCTCACCTTTTCTTCCATGCTCATCGTAGACTCATGAGCAAGGCAGACAGGACTTCCTTTCTTCACTTACAAATGAGGAGGATGATTAGGGAGTTTGAACAACATTCTCAAGGTTACACATGGAGATGGACGTCTCCCAGATCTCCGTCCTGATGTCCATGTACAGCCTCTCGCTGTTTCTTCCAGGACCTCTGGTGGGGCAGCCCCTGAGAGGGGCCCTGACGCTCCTCCAGATGCCTCTAGGGCTACCACCATGTGGAAATTTCTGGGTCCAAGGCAGGCCTAGCCAGGGTCATCTGCTCTCACTCTCAGCAAGGCCCATCCTTACACCCTCCATGTCTTGGCCCCACTGGGCATAGCAGGGGTCTACACTCTGCCTCACCACCACTCTCGTCTTCCCCACGGCAACCACGTATGGCCCCACAATCAGCAAGGGTCCCAGGGCTTCGCTGCCCTCCCTTGCCTGCATTTGTTATCCTACAGCTCAAGGTTCACTGCCCTCCAACCTTGTCCAGGACAGAGCTCCTTTTCCTACTATGCTCTTAGCTGAAGGCTCCAGGACCCAGATTCTAGTCAGCCTCCTCACAGATGACCAGAGCCCCGCTCCTTGACCAAGGGTGCTGAGACCCAGTCGGACCTGCGAATCTGGGAGGACAGGGGTGAGTGGCAGACACACACGGCTGGCTCCTTGTTGGTTTCTAGCCTCTGCAGAGAGGGGCATGGTGGCAGTGCCAAGGATCTGAGTAATGGGGAAGTATTGGACAACTGCACCCCACAGCCAGAGAAAAGAGATGCTGGGGTTCTGTATGTGGGATTTCACCACTGTACAGAACAAGGGTGACCCTAAGGAGCAGAGGGTGGGGAGCATGGTCCAAGCGGCAGGACAGTCACGTGGGGGCAGGGGGGCCCAGGATACACTCTAGAAGTAAGCCTTGTTGTCTACAGTCTTCTTCTCAAACTTTTGCTTGAGCTCTGAAACCAGAGCTGACTTGATGGGGCTTCCCAATGCCTTTGGCTTCGGTGACCACTGGGGCTGCCGGGAGGCCAGTGAGCCTGAGACTGTAGGCACCGTCCAGTGGGCAGCGCCCATGGTGGGCAGCACTCTGGGTGGAGGTGGGGGAGCTGGGGCTCTGGGGGGCAGTGAGCTCCCCAGCCTGTTGTTGTTGCAGTTCTCATTGGAAGCATCCTCTCTGAGGGCAAACTTGGCTGCAGCCTTTGCCCTCCTGAACTTGAGCCACTCAAGGTGGACAGTGCGGGACGCAGGGCTGGGCCGCTGGCGGAGCACGCGCCGCACAGGCAGGACTTTGTTGGACTTTTTGTTGCGCCAAAAGGTGGCAGTGGAGATGAGCACAGTTATGGCCACGACAATGGCCATGATGCCAGCCAGCACGCCCACGGCCTTCATGGGGTTGTCTCTGGTCTGCATTAGGAAGGCGGCCATGGGACCCCGAGACAGCATCTGGAAGAGAGAACCACCCCCCTGCATTCAGTGGTTCCCGCGTGGTGTCCGAGGACAGAGTCCAGGCTGTGAGCCTCCCTAAGCCTGATAGTCCCTAACTTTCTGGGGCCAGGTGTCCCTTTGAGAATCTGAGGAGCACTATGGACTCCTCAGCAGCCAACAGTGCACACCTGGAGAGCATGATGCACACACCACTCCAGGAAAATGCAAACAGAGAACACAGTGTGTACAGCTGTCCAGGAGAGGACACACAGATGGACGTGATGCCCACAACCACGTTCAGACTGAGATCGCCTGCTCTTGCAAGACTAAGCTACTGCTTCACCAGCTGTGTTGACTCAGGGCAACCCCACGCGTGTCAGAGCAGAACTGTGCTCCGTAGGTTTTCAATGACTACTTTTCACAAGTAGATCACTAGGCCTTTCTTCTGAGATGCCTCTGGGTGGACTCGAACGGCAAACCTTTTGGTTAACAGCCAAGCATATTAACTGTACCACCCAAGGAACTTGTCCTCCCGTTTGTATCAGGAACCCCTTAAGTGCTGGCTTTCTGCTGGGTATTGAGCTGAGAACTACACATAATGATTTTACCTTTTTCTTTCAACATCCGTGTGAAGGAGGCTGCATAATTCCCATTTTATGGGAAAGGAGATGGAGGTTTAGCAAAGCCCAGAGTCACACAGTCAAGAAAACTAGATTCCAACCCAGGTCCTCTGATTTCAAAGCCTGCATGTTTAACAGGCAGTCTTTGCTAGCACTGACGGCCTTCTGAAGGAAGGCTACAGATGACCTATACTCTCTGGCCCTCCT
The DNA here is from genome assembly GCF_000243295.1 of Trichechus manatus latirostris. Classification (NCBI taxonomy): domain Eukaryota; kingdom Metazoa; phylum Chordata; class Mammalia; order Sirenia; family Trichechidae; genus Trichechus; species Trichechus manatus. The sequence continues at coordinate 2,216,342 of NW_004444201.1, forward strand.
GCCCCTGCCCTGGTCTGGGCTCTCCACCCACCTCGGCGTCTGTGATGTCAATCCTGAGCAAGGCTGTGGTACTGAAGGAGGGGGAGCCGCGGTCCTTGGCCTGCACCTCAACGGACCACAAGCCGTCCCCACCGGGAGTTACGTTGTGCAGTGCGTCCAGGGAGCGGATGAACTTCTTCAGCCGGATCTCGCCTGTGTGCACGTCGATGTCGAATACGTTGGCTGGCTCCGCGTGGGTGATGGAATAGTCCACCAAGTTGTTGGGCTCCTCTGCGTCCTGGTCTGTGGCCTGCGGGTAGGGAGGGGTAGATGGGCTGGGTTTTGAGGACTCCGTCTTGTGTAAGTTGGCTAAGGCAGCACCTCCCATGGGGCTGGCTAAGTGGATGGGAAATGGGAGGGAATGGATTGTCTGCCCTCCTCAGAGTCAAGGCCCTAGACACATGCAGTTACCCTAGTCTATCCTCAGAACATGTCTGGGAAGTAGGTGTTGTTCAGTCCACACTGTAGTTGCAAAAACAAAAGCACGGGGATGTAAGTGACTTGTCCAAAGATACGTAGGTAGAAGGAGGGGGAGCTGGGATACAAAGCCCAGTCTGTCAGGTTTCAGAGTTTGATTTTTCCACTGAGGGGATAAAGGGGGCAAAGCGCTGGCTTTGGAGGCAGGCCGGCAGCTACGGGATGAAGGCAACTGAACGTGGAAATCGTCTGTCCTCAGTGTTCTCATTTGTAAAGTGGCAATAATGTCTTCTGTCCCAGAGGTTATTTCTGGGTTGGATAGAGAGTGCAATACATAAAGTAACTTGCACATGGTAGAAATCATATATATGTATATAAATACATGAATATTTATATCAATGTGTATCGATATTTATACAAATGTACATAAATACATGTGTTTAATTTTTATGCCACAATTCCTCTTGCAGCCACTGAAAGAGGGCTTTTAGGGGAGAAAGCCCTCCTGACCAAAGAGAGCTAGCTGCCTTTGAAGCCCACCTCAATTTTCAGTGGGGTCCCTAGCACCATGGTCTTCTCCTGGATATTCTCTGCAAACTGGGGGTAGTGGTCATTGACATCCAGTAGAGTGATGAACACCTCGGCCAGGCTGTACCTGCCCTCCAGGTCTTCTGCCTTCACGTAGAAGTTGTACCTGGCAGTGGCCTCAGCATCCAGGCTGGCCCAGGGCTGGGTGTAGATGATCCCAGTGGAGGGGTGGATCAGGAACCTGCCAGGCACAGAGTGCACAGAGCCTGCAGGCATGTGTGTGTGTGCACACACACTCATACACATGCACGTGTGCATCCATGACGTGTGCACACATATACTCACATGCTCGTATATACACACACATATCCATCACATACACACATGCTCACACACATGCACACAAATGCACCCTCCCCCCTCCACACACACACACACACACACAAACACACACATGCCTGCATTAATGAGCTGCCTCTGGGAAGCAGCAATAGGCATCATGCAGCTTCTCCAAGGTTCCACCTGCTCCTCTCCCTATTCCTTCAGACTGACTGAGGGAAGCAGATCACCCATCTACTCACCCACCCTTCAGTATTTAGTTTAATAGCCCAAATTGAGCCCTGCCACCCCTCCCATAGCCTGCCCCCTTCCAGCCCAGCATTGCTTGCTTCTGAGCCCTGGGCCCTAGTCCAGCCGTGATGATAACCCCTCTTGTCTCCCACTTGCAGACACCCCCAAGTGCATCCACAGTTCTGCCCAGACACCCCACTACTCCCCTCCACTCCTTGCCCTCATGCTCGCCTTCCCAACCCAGGCTTTGGCCCTGCCAGCTTCCTCCTGCATTTGACCCAGATCCCTCTACTCCCAGCCTCCCAAATCCCTAGCCTGGGGCTCTGTTCTGGCTTCTGGCTCTACTTACAAGTTGGCCCCGGTCCCATAGATGGAGTATTTGACTTCGCCCCAGGGGCCTGTGTCTGGATCTACAGCCTGAAAGAGAGAGAGCCCCAGTGGCACCTGTCTCTTTATCTGGGCACAGCGGCAGCCTATGTGTGAGGGCTGCTTTCCTCTGAAAAACAAGGGGAAATTGGGGTGCCCAGCAGGCGGGGAAGCTGATCTGGAGGCCTGCCCTAGAACCCTCATGCTCCTCCAAGGAGTTCTCAAGTGTTGGAGGAATCAAAAGATTTAGATATGAAAAGGCATTTATTCCTCCTTTATAAATGGGGAGAAACAAGGTATAGGGCCCATGCCCTGTGCTCGGCATCCTTGTTACAGTCCCGTCACAGAATCCCCATTCTACAGATTAAGAAGCTGAGGCTTAGAGAGGCTAAGTAGCTTGTCCAAGGACGCAGCTAATGAGTATGGGCTTTGCAACTTGAACCAAAGTTTGTCTGACTTTGCAAGGCCACACTTGATCTATTCTACCCCTTCAGTGGGCACCCAACCCTCTCCCCAGTCCCTAAGACAGTCTTCAACCCACTGTAACAGCCACCACGTTAGAGCTCCCTGGGGCATTCTCGGGGATCCTGGCAACGTAGAAGTGGGAGGTGAACTTGGGGGCATTGTCGTTGGTATCCAGGAGCTGGATCACCACATCCGCTGTGGAGCTGAACTTCTCTGGGGTGTTTACCTCGATGGCCAGGAGCTGGGGAAGGAAGGAAAGCAGGGAGGTGTCTGTGAGGCCATTGTCCTGCGGTGAGCCTCCCCATCCCGTGTCCACAGAGCTGGCCTGACACCTACTGCCTTGTTGCCCATTCTCGGCTGCAGAATAGCCACCATGGGCAAGGGTATCATCTAAGGTATGACCTCCTGTCATTTCGGAACTCAGTGCTAGCTTTTCCCTAACACAGCTTCCCCTTCTCCAGGCATTGACTAACATCTCACTTTCCCCAGTGACATACAATGCCATATTTTTTACGCACTAAATTTCCATTTGTATTTGAGTCCATTTCTTTTGTCTTTCCTAGTCCCAATTTTAAAACTGCTTTGCTTCATAATATAACTTAACATCTGTTAGAGCAAGTTCCTGCCTCATAGTCTTTTTTTCCCCCCAGAAGTTCCCTGTCTATTTTTGTAAGTCTATTTCTCCAGACAAAAAGCAGTATTAATTTTTTCAAGCCCCGTTCTAACCTCCCCCAAAAAATTCTGGGTAAGATTTAATTGGGGTGCCATTGAATTCTTTGTTAATTTAAGGAAACTGAGTTTTTTTTTTTTAACAAGTTATGCTTTTATTGTATTTTATTTTTTGGCCTTCTTTATACTGCTTTGTGAAATTTTGCATTCCTTGTCTTTAGATAATGCATATTTCTTGTCATGGTAATTTATCATGATTTTATCTTTTAGTTGTAATTGTAAGAGAGAATCTTTTTATCCATTATATTTTTTCATTGCTGTTTTTCTGTATGTAGGAAACCTATTGGATTTTGTGTATTAGCTTTCTAATAAGTCGTGTTAGCAGTTTTGCTATGTCTCTAACAGTTTTTCAATCGTTTCCCTTCGGTTTTCTAAGCAAACAATCACATCACCTACAAATAATGATGTTTTTGTCTCCTCCTTTCTAGTGTTTGCACCTCTTATTTCCTTCCTTTATCTAACTTCACTGGGTACGTTTCCAGGAGTCCTGTTAAACAGCAGTGGGGATAGCAGGCATCCATGTGTTGTTCCCAACTCAGAATGCTTTTAGTATTTCACTTTTAAGCATGATGCTGGCTATAAGTGTGCATGTATATACAATTATAACGAATTATAACAATTTAAATAATATTAATCAAGTATTTATGTTTGCTGGAGTCCTGGTGGTGCAGTGGCTAAGAGCTACGGCTCTAACCAAAAGGTCAGCAGTTCATATCCACCAGCGCTCCTTTGAAACCCTATGGGGCAGTTCTACTCTATCCTATAGCGTCGCTATGAGTCAGAATCAACTCAATGGCTATGAGTTTGGTTTGGTTTTTTATGTTTACTATTAGTACATTAGGAGCCCTGGTGGTGCAGTGGTTAAGCACTCGGCTGCTAACTGAAAAGTCGGCAGTTTGAACCCATCAGTGGCTCCTCAGGAGAAAGATGTAGCAGTCTGCTTCTGTAAAGATTCCAAAAAAAAAAAAACCCAAACCCGTTGCCATCGCGTCGATTCCAACTCATAGCAACCCTACAGGACAGAGTAGAACTACCCCCATAGGGTTTCCAAGGAGCAGCTGGTGAATTCGAACTGCCAACCTTTTGGTTAGCAGCCTAATGTTTAACCACTGCACTACCAGGACTCCCTTCTCCCTTGGAAACCCTATGGGGCAGTTCTACTCTGTTCTATAGGGTCACTACGAATTGGAATTGACTTGATGGCAATGGGTTTGGTTTTTTTTTTTTGGTATTACATTACTTGTACATTAAAAATAATACACATTATTTACATATATTTGTAATTTTAAATAATGACAAATAATATCAAAGAAATATTTTCTCCTATTCTGCCGATGTTTTCATCAGAATACATGATAGATGTCAAAAGACGTATGAGAAAACATCCATCTTGATAAGCAGATAGTTTTCCTTTGAACCCCCTTGCATTCCTAGGGGTAGTGGCTGTTTAGAAGCTGAGGAGTTCAGTGAGGCTCTGTCTACCCCTTCTTTCTCTCCCCTCCCCCTCCTGCTCCTTACATTGGGCACAGGAGTAGGACCAGGGGGCCAGGAGTGAGAGGGGATGAATCTAGCCACTGGTCTGAGCTCCTGGGCCCCCCTAGGGCAGCACAGCTCCCCCTACCTTGAAGGTTAACACTTTGGACGTTTCAAAGTCAATGGCAGCCGAGTTCTCCACAATGATCGTGACTTGGGCTTCATTCAGGACTGTCTTGGGGACCACTCGGAAGATGCCTCCAGGTCCCACCAGCCGCAAGTTAAATTTGGCATTGGCTCCCTGGGCAATAGAGTTTGGAGAGAGAAACGGGAAAGATAAATGGGAATATAAACTTTTATTACACATTTGTGCTAAGCAAGGAGCCTTCATATAAGCTTAACCTGGGAGGTGTGTCATTACCTCTTTCTATAGGTGAGAGGATCAAGGGTCCTAGCCAGTTACAAGGGTGTATCAAGGCTATCAACCTCCTAGCCAGTTATAAAAATGAAGTGAAATAACAAACGCACAATACCGGGCCCCATGCCTGGCTGAGAAGTGACGAGACACAAACTCTTGCTCTGTGGGCCAGATGCAGAGCTCTTCTTGTTTGATTGGGTTTTCGTTTCTAATTGGTTGTGAATACCTTTAAGCTAAGCAAAGAGTCTTTGATGAGCTGCTCTCCCACCTCTCCCTCTTGGCTATACCCTCTGACTTCCTTCATTGTTGTTACTTGCCTGGCCCCTGTGACACAAATGAAGGCTGACACAGAGGCAGGTAGCTTTGGGCCCTGAGACATGTGTGGGCAGGCAGGGCAGAGGACAGGGCCACACACCTGGTCTGAGTCGTTGACGGTGATCTTGAGGCCCCGCAGGATCTCGCCCTGGGGTGGGTGCTCGTACATGGACAGCTCAAACCTGTCCTGGGGTCCATTCTCTCCATAGAATGTTGGGGGGTGATTGTTGAGGTCCACGACCCTGATGGTGACTGGGACCATGGCGTGGGCAGCTGGGTGCCCGTCAGAGCTGACCTCAGTCACCTGGGGGGGAACAGGGGCTATGGCTGTATGGCAGGTAGACTCTAAGATGCCCCAATGGTCCCCACTCGTAGTTTTAGTGCCCTTGTGTAGTCCCCTCTCTTTAAGTGTGGGCAGGCCTAACAACTTGTTTCTAACCAGTATGGTGAAAGGGGTAAGATATCACCTTATGATTAGGTTATAAGAGACTGAAGCTTCCATCTTGCTAGCAGAATCTCTCCCTTGCTGGTACTGATGAAGCAAGCAATTACATTGGAGAGCCCAGGTGGCAAGGAACTGAGTGTGACCTCTAGCCAACTGCTAGGAACTGAGGCTCTTATTCCAACAACCCGTAAAGAACTGAGTCTTGCCAACAACCATGTGAGTCTGGAAGAGAATCCTTCCCCAGTCGAGCCTTCAGATGAGACCCAAGGCCTGGCTGACAATTTGATTGCAGTTATTGCAGACCCTGAAACAGATAAGCTGGGCCTAGACTCCTGACCCACAGAAAATGGGAGATAATAAATATGTGTTATTTTAAGCTGCTAACTTTGTGCAGCCAGGGCCAAGAGTCCATATGCATCTCCTCCATGGGAACCATGTGGCAAAGATCATAAACCCTCTTGAAGGACCTCCTTTCCCTTGTTCTACAAGCATGCTCTGGTCTTACCTACCCTAAAAAGACCCTCCCAGGACCCCACTACCCCACACCACTCTCCCTTCTCAGAAGCCTGTGACAGCCATTTCCACATCTTATGGCCCACTTGGTTCTCACCCACACCTCCAACTCAATGGAGGACATGCCACATTGGCTTGCTTCCACACTGCCCCTCCATGGCTGTCCTCTTTCGCCTTCTCAAGGGCTCTATTCCCTTGACCAGTGTGGCTCTACTCTCTGCAGGTTCTTCTTGATCTCTGACCTCCTTCACCTGTTCCTCCTCCCACAGCTATGTGCTGGGCCAACCACTCCTCTCTCCCTGCAGCCATCCTCTGGTTGACCTCACCTCTCCTGTGGCTTTCACAACTATCTGTATGTTGACCCAAGTATCTCCCCCAAGTTCCAAACTTATATACCCAAGTTTGAACATTCGCCTTGCATGCCCCAAGGGCCAAGGCATCCACACTCACCATGCCCTTCCGCTTAACTTGTCTTCTCTCCCGCGTTCCCAACAGCAGGAACCACCCAGGCTTCCTCCACCCACTCCTACTTCTCAGCGGCAGCGAATTGCATGTTCTCTGAAGTATGCCTCCTTAATATTTTTCAATTTGTCCATTTCTGCCATTCCACCTTCCTTCACCCTCGCAGTCCCTCTTGATCTATCCTCTTGATCAAACGCACTGCCTCCCAGCCTCCAGCCAGTTCCCTCCACAGCCTAGTCTGGATCACTGGTTCTCCAATGCCAGGTTGGGACTGGTGCCAGGATCTCAGATGCACCTGGTCTGGTCAGATCTCCACGGCCAGGCTGGGAGTTTGTAATATGCACAGTCCTGGGCTTATCCCAGATACACGAAATCACTATTTTCCAGAGTGGGCCCTGGAAATCATTATGTATCAAACTCATCAAATCTGGAAACCCAACTGGCCTGGTTGGCAGCCAGAATGAGCTGTGCATCATGTGATTCTAATCCTGCTCAAAACCTTTCAATGGTTCTTTATTGCTCTTGGGAAATAAATACATAATTTGTGAGATTCAGTGCATGATGAAAATGAGGGGCCCCTTGTTCAAAAATTAGGAATGCCAGGATGGCGACAGCAGAGCAGTAAGCCCAGTGCAGGACCCTCCTGTGTGGAGGCTGCATGCGCACGAAGCCAGCCCTGCTACAGGAACAGCCCAGAGTGCTCATTCAGGGCCTGAGCTCATTAGGCTCCAGTCTCGGAGCCAACCTTTCCTCCTTCTACATGTGACCATGGACTCTTCTTTCCGGTCCCACTCACCCTTGATGTCCCCAGATCCATCCTGTGCTCTCATTGAGATGGACTCTCCTGGCTTTCATAGTTGGGAAGGTCTCCACCCCACCCACCTCCCTTTTCACCAGCTCCACCTGTGTGGTCCTGCCTACGCTCAAGGCACTGCTTCACTCCCACCCCTTCTGCCTTTTCACAACTCTCTGGTTGTGGAATCTTGTCTCCCCACTCCAGGGGCTTGGTGTGCATCTGTGCAGCCTCCACACAGGCACCTGATATAGGTGCTTCTGGGACAATGGCTAGCCCCTCCCCAGACTGTGAGCTCCAGGGCCAAGGCAGCCCTCCAGGGCCAGGTGGGGCTCCCTGGAGTGGAGTAGATGCTCCGATAGCACTGGTGGAGATGAGAGTTGGAAGTGAAACTGTCAGGAGGAGGGTGGCAGGAGCATTTTCTGTGGGGTACTCTCACTCTAGGAAGGGGAAGCCAGCACCACTCAAAGGAACAGCCAGTGAGGGGGTGGGGGTGGCAGGGAAGGGCATGCCGGAGGGAGGGTACCTGTACATGCAGTTCATACACCTCTTTCCGGAGCTGGGCAGGGCTCTGCGCGACCAAGATGGCTCCAGACGTCTCATTAATTTCAAAGGCTCCATCGCTCCCTGTCACAGACCAGAGATGCCCCCTGCAGTTCTGCACAGGCCACAGCGGGCAGAGGGGAGCTGTGCCGGGCTGGGGGCCACCTGCTCTTCATGCATTACTATCTTCTCAAAGTTTCCTCTATAGAGTAAGCCCCTGGATTATGAACATCTGAATGACAGACAACCCGTGTTATTGTTGTTGTTAGGTGCCATTGAGTGGGTTCTGACTCATAGAGACGCTATGTACAACAGAACAAAACACTGCCCGGTCCCACGCCATCCTTACAATCACTGCTATGTTTGAGCCCCTTGTTGCAGCCACTATATCAGTCCATCTAGTTGAGGGTCTTCCTCTTTTTCACTGACCCTCTACCTTACCAAGCATGATGTCCTTCTCCAGGGACTGGTCCCTCCTGATAACATGTCCAAATTACGTGTGATGAAGTCTCACCATCCTCGCTTCTAAGGAGCATTCTGGCTGTACTTCTTCCAAGACAGATTTGTTTCTTCTTCTGGCAGTCCATGGTATATTCAATATTCTTCACCAATGCCACAATTCAAATGCATAAATTCTTCTTCAGTCTTTCTTATTCATTGTCCAGCTTTCACATGCATGAGGCGATTGAAAATACCATGGCTTGTGTCAGGTGCACCTTAGTACTCATTTGCTTTTTAACGCTTTAAAGAAATCTTTTGCAGCAGATCTGCCCAGTGCAATAGTCCTTTGATTGCTGCTTCCATGGGTGTTGATTGTAGATCCAAGTAAAATGAAATCCTTGACAATTTCAATATTTTCTCCGTTTATCATGATGTTGCTTATTGGTCCAGTTGTGAGGATTTTTGTTGTCTTTATGTTGAGGTGTAATCCATACTGAAGGCTGGAGTCTTTGATCTTCTTCAGTAAGTGCTTCAAGTCCTCTTCACTTTCAGCAAGCAAGGTTATGTCATCTGCATATCGCAAATTAATGAGTCTTCCTCCAATCCTGATGACACATTCTTCTTCATATAGTCCAGCTTCTTGGATTATTTGCTCAGTATACAGATTGAAAAATTATGTTGAAAGAATACAACCCTGATGCACACTTTTCCTGATTTTAAACCATGCAGTATCCCATTGTTCTGTTCAAACAACTGCCTATGTACTGGCTCCACATGAGCACAATTAAGTGTTCGGAATTTCCATTCTTCACGATACTTGCCCTTTAATGTTATGTAAATTTGCCCTCAGTTTGAAACAATTGAACCAACCCCTACTAGCAACAAATTCTTCATCATAGTCACCTTCATTTGCTGTACTTGCCAGCTTTTAAATCATTGAAAAGCCTTCCAGCCTTTTCTTGCTCTGAAGTACAGTTAAATAAGAACCATATGCACTTGTTCTGACTTACCTACAAATTTGACTTAAAGACACAGTTAGAAACAGATCTTTTCGTAACCTAGGGACTGTCTGTACTATTGTCTGTGCTTTGCCAGTGAGGAAATCGAGTCTCAGAGAGGTTAAGTAGCTAAGATTATACAGTAAGTGCAGAGCTGAGTCTTGAACTCGCTTCTGTCTAGTTCCATACTGCTTCCCTTCTCTTATGCATGGTGCTGCATGCATGCACACACGTGTGTGTGTGTGTGTGTGTGTGTGTGTGTGTGTGTGTGTGTGAAAGAGAGGGAGGAAGAAAGACACAGAGGGAGGGAGAGAAGGAAGGGGAGGGAGGGAGGGAAGAGAGGAGAGAGGGAGTGGAAAGAGACTAGAGAGGAGTGAGGAGAGAGAGAGAGATGAGAAGGTCGAGACAAGGACAGGAGGAGAGAAGAAAGGAAGGGGAGATGGGATGGGGTAAGGTGGGTTATTTGTACTTATGTACAGTTTTGCAGTGATGGTGGGGAGGGTAGGCATTTAGGGTCCGAGTGCCCAGGGAAAGGAGCTTGTGTGATGGTGGGTTTGTTCCAGTGTGAGTTGCTGGAGAGCAAGTATGTCCAGGCATGTCCTGGGGACAGGGTCCGGTAGGTGGTGGTTCTGGGTGAAGCATGCAGACGTGTGCATGTCTGGGATCGGGCACCAGGTGTGATGGCCTGGTGCTGTAGGGAACAGCTACCCGAGGTACATGGCTCAGTCCACTCAGTTATTGCCCAGTTATGGAAAGAACATGGACTCTGGAGCAAGCAGACTTAGGTTCAGATCCAGTGGTGGGAACTTGGGATGCCCATTTTGCTTCTCTGAGCCTCAGTTTTCTCATCCATACATAGGACTTGTACTAGGGAGATGCCACATCAACACTGCATTTAATTCATTTAATTCAGCTATCTGCTCTAGGCCAAAAGATTACAAAGAAAGAGAAAAATCATAGCAATTTAGATAGCGTTCAAGGAATGTCACTGCCCATTCTCATCAGTGAAGTCATGCCCAGGGCGAAGGGGTCTGTGAACCAGCTCCCCCTGGCTCACTCTGGGCCCCCTGTAGCCCTCCCTATTGTGGGACGCAATGACAAGGCGGGGGGACCACACACCCTAGAAGACTCACAGCCTGCTGGAAAGGCCTAGCCCCTCCTCTCCTTACAGGGGCCGTCCAGATTCTTACAGACAGGGAACTGGGACCTCTCTCTGGTTGCCCAGAGTCAGAGCAGCAGCGCAAGCGGCCTGACCCACCGTTCACGAGGCCGTAGAGAATGTGGTTGGGTTTGCCCCGATCTCCATCCATGGCCACCACAGTCAGCACCTCTGAACCCTGGGGAACAGGAGCAGCTGCTGAGGCTGGTGGGCAATGCTGGGTGCTCCCCTCCCCAGAGACTGCCCATCACTGGACAGAGTGTGGCCGTAGGAGCATGTCCCACCCACTCAGCTGGAGGGAGCTTGCTGGGCTCTTGTGGCTTCCTCACCCCACATGGGTTGGGCGAATGGGCTGCTCAGGGATGCCCCTACCCTCTCCCCACATGCCACACTCAGCCCTCCACCCTCCAGCCTCCTTGGCACCCCTCACCCACCTTTGGTTTTCATCCCACCCCAGAGGTCCGGGAAGAGGGAGTGGAGAGGCAGGTCAGAGCGAGTCACCACAGAGGGCCTCAAATGCAGAATTCGGATTTTATCCTATGGGGCCCAGGGTGCTGTTCAAAGATTTGGGGCAGGGGTGCCACAACACATGGCTACTTCTTGCCATGGTCCAAGTGCTGCTCCTCTCCCAGGAAGACTTTCCCCTGATTCTCTTTCTGCTCTTGGCTCCCAGCAGGACTGTCTAGGCCCCCTACCCTGCCTGCAGCCCCCACCCTGGTGGCCCAGCATTTCTCTCCCTGCTCTGTGCTGTCCCAGGCTGCCAGCTTCTGAGAAGAGTGTGTCTCAACACGTGCCAGCAATGGGAGGCGGCCTCGAAATGTTTTTCGTTGTTGTATAAAGTCAGGAGAAATCGGAAAAGGGAAGGGGAAGAATGTAACTCAGGCCCACAGAGAGAGCTGCAGCAGGGCCCTGTGAGGTGGGGCATGGCCTGGGCACGGAGGGTGGCTCCCTCCTGTCTCTGCACTTGGGAACCTTCAGTCTAGTTGTGGGGGAGGGCAGGGGGTTGTACCCGGAGGTGGATATGCTCATGGAGGGGCGTGTGTGCTTAGGGCACCTGAAATCAGAGGGCGGAGCTCCCACCTCAAAGACACCAGGGCAAGAGAAGCCTGACCTGGATTCAGAAGGCCAGGCAGCACAACACCTTCCAGGCAGGGGACGGGCAGTGTGGTGAGGCGGGTGGGATGCCTGGAGGACCGTGGGGGCTCCACAGGTAGAGGGGGCTGGGCTTTGGACACCAGGCTGAGGAGTGGGGTTCTGTGAGTTCTGGGGAGCCACTGAGGGGCCTGAAGACAGGAGTGCGCCCTGAAATTTGCACTGAAGGGGGAGGGGAGTTGAGGCCAGCCTTGCAGCAGGACTTGAAGTGCTGGGGGTGGGTGTCTCGGTGGTTCAGACAATCTCATCCTCGTGAGACTACAGCCTGTAGCTGACGTGGGGTGCAAGAAAGAGCTGCCAACCAAAACAGAGCCTCTCAGCTGCCTGCTGGTCTCTCTCCTCTCACTCAGCCCTCTGGGGTCTGCACTGGCTGCTAGGCTGTGGCAGGTCTGAACGATGGAGACATGCCTGGCCCAGTCCTGCCCGACACTAACACCTGCTGCAGACGCGAGTGTGCCCTCCTCTATATCCAGGACCTGACTAGCTGCCGCGAGTAAGCAGGGCCCCCAAGGACCTCGGAAAGTATGAGGACGAGGCAGGAGGCATCTGGGGGGACGCTAGGCTGAGAGGTGCAGCCACCCACCGGAAGGGTGTCCTCATACACGTAGCCGTAGTAGGGTGTGCCCACGAAGACAGGGGCCATGTCCTGGACATCCTCCACGCTGACTGTGATGGTGGTGGAGGCTGAGAACATGACGTCAGCCCCCCGGAGCCTCCCTCCGCCGTCCTGGGACAGGGTAAGAGGGAATGGGCTCTGGAGTGGGACATGGAGTTCGAGTCTAGCTCCAGCCACTGAATGCGTTTCTGCCTGCCTCGGTGTAAAGTGGAGATAATTCTCACCTCCGGGAGGGGTGGGGGGCTGGGGACCCTAAAGGAGCTGGTGTGTAGCGGTCTTTGATCGGTGCCTTTGGAAACAGGTTTTCTCCAAGGAATTCATGGCAGCACCAGTGGCAGAAGAGGAGGGTCAGAGCCACATTCCCACATCTCAGCTGGGACCCAAGCCTCAGACACCTCCCTGGGACCTACTGTGTGCTTGACCCCAGCTGGATGCGGCGTAGCCCCCCAGGATCTGACTGGGCCCTGCACCCTGAGAGGCTATGATGGAGGTGGCAGGCCAGCCAAGCCCCCCAGCAGCCGCTAAGCTGTAGTTCCACACCAGGCACTTTGAGAATACCATGGACTTAGTGAAGTGCAGAGCTGGGCAGTGTCACCCTTGCTTTACAGGGTAGGAAACTGAGGCTCAGGGGGGTGACTGGTCATACAAAGTGGAGGAGGTGGGGTGAGCCAGTCTGGTAAGGGAGATGGAGGCATCAAGGGCCAGGCAGGTCATGGGGGTGTGAGGGGACAAGGGTCTCCGGGCCAGCAGACCCCACGGAGATCCCCAGCAGGTGCTCCCCCACCCCTCTATGCTCCCTGCTCCCCAAACTACCCCCAGCCAATCTGGAACCTGTGTTCCAACCTGAGGACAGCTTCCCCTGACAAAGGCTGAGGCAGACAGACTGCTCCCCCATCTACCCCCTCTGTTACCTTGGCGACCACTGTGACAAAGTGGGCCCGGACCTTCTCGTAGTCCAGCGTGGTCCCCGCCCGCAGGCGCAGCACGCCGCTGTGGCGCTCCATAGCAAATTTGGTGGAGTGTGGTTTCTGCAAGGGTGAGAGCAGGTTGGGCCTGTGGATCCCCACTGTGCTCACCCAAGAGGGGACCTCACTGCCCCTCCTTCCAGGAACCAGGGTCCCCATGCTTTCTGACTCCCTGGATCCCCTTTCATGGGTCTCTGGGCTTCCCCTGCCACCCGCCCTCAAAATCAGGAACATTCCCTTCCAGCAGGGCCTCATCTTTTCTCTCAGCTGAAGAACAAATTGGGCTCAGGTTCCACCTGGAAGCTCCAGCAGGTGAAAAACGTCTGCATGTCTGCAAAGGGCCCTAACCTGGAGGGGTGGGGCTGAGAGCCAGGTGAAGGAGAGAATCCTAGGGACCTTCCACCCACACCTAGAAGTGGCTGTGGGACGTCCTAGGGGGCATCGAGGGGGAGGTTCAGGAGATGACGATGACTCTGACAAAAGCAGGTGAGGAGACCCTGCAGGAGGTGGGTGGGTGGAGGGATCAGCCAGGTGCCCTCATAGATGCTTTATGCATATTTAATCCTCACAACAATGCAAAGAGGAGGTGCTTTTGTTATCCCCTTTTGCACAGGAGGAATCTGTCTTAGGAAATTAAATAAAGGTCACAGGAGCAGCCAGTGCCAGGATCTCGCCAGAACTCCTGGCTTCAGGGGACTTCTCCAAAGCTTGTGTCTGTAGCCACCGAGGGCTACTACGTTGAAAGTTGTGAGTTCAGATTAGATGTGAAGAGAGAGTGAATGTTACAGAAACAGCCGCCCTGAGGGAGTGAGGCTGGTTCTGGGGAGCCAGGGAGGGGCCAGAGGTACAGGGAAGGGGCCCTGGCTTATGATGGGGTGTGGGTTGGAGCTCTGGCTCCTTCTGGGAGTTGCCCCCCATGCCCTTTTTCCTGCTCACAGTTCTAGGCCCAGGCAGGTTTTGTCCATCTTGGGTGGGTACACCTGGCCTTCTCTGGCGGAAGAGGCTAGGGATCTGAGAGACCTGGACAGAGGGAAGGAGCAGACCACCTGCCAGACAGCCCAGATGGACCAGTCAGGGTAAGAAGGCTTCTGCCTCATCTGTTTACCCTACCCCTGTGTTTCTGAGACCCTTTAGGGATCACATGTGGCATCTCTGAAAATCTTTGGGAACAGCAGAGGAGCTGACCTGAGGGCCTTGGCGATGGAGATAGGGGCTGCCTGGTGTCCCTTCTAGCCTGGGGCCTCTGGTTACATCCTGTGTGTCCCACCTTACCTGCAGGAAGTAAGTGACACTCCCTCCAGAGCCTGTGTCCCTGTCCACTGCATGGACCTTAAAGATGCTGTTCCCAGCAGGTGTGTCCTGAGGAGTCACAGCCACAGCAGGGGTCAGCCAAGGGCAATGGCAGGAGGCTCAGACAGCTGGGGGACCATGGGAGGTGGGGTGGGTTCAGCAGGGGGAAGGGTGAAACAGAAGGGAAAGGCAGTGCTACAGCGGGAGCCTCCAACGGGGGGAGGGGCCACAACCTAGGAGCCAGGGAGGATGTGGGAAAGAGGGAAAATAAAAAGAGACTGAGAGCTACTGGAGGAGTGGCCTCAAGAAGAGAGAGGGAGGAAATGCCAGGACTGCAAATAGATGAGGGTTTAAAATACAAAAGACAATTCACAAAGGAGAAAATGGCCAATAAACATGGGAATACTCATATCACCAGGAATTACCTACGTACAAGTTAGAGCAAGAAAGAAACAGCTTTATCCTGCTGAATTAGCAAAGATTTAAAGACTTGGAGACTCCCCAGTGTTGGCGAGGGATGCAGGGGACAGAGCAAACAGGGGTCGCTCTGGAAAGGTGATTCAGTCATCCCTCAGGGGCACTCATACTTTTTGACCCAGAAATTTCAAATCTTGGGCTGTGTCTTAAGGAAATAATGCTAATTAGAGAAAAAAATGATGCTCAGAATTTTGGTATTGTTCATGGTAGCAAAAATGTAAAAAAAAAAAAAGACAACAACCAAACCCGTTGCCGTCAAGTCAATTCCGACTCATAGCGACCCTGTAGGACAGAGTAGAACTGCCCCATAGAGTTTCCAAGGCTATAATCTTTACAGAAGCAGACTGCCACATCGTTCTCCTGTGGAGCTACTGGTGGGTTTAAACTGCTGACCTTTCGGTTAGCAGCTGAGCCCTTAACCAGGGCTCCTTGCAAAAATGTAAAGCAAACTAAATATTCATACATAAGGGAACAACTCAGTAAATGCTGCAATGTTCCTTTGATGGAAGCTATTAAAATGATAGTTATTCAAACTCTACAATGATGAGGAAAATGCTCATATTGCATATTAAGTGAAATACAGAGCACAAAAAAGCATATGTTTAGTATAGTTACAATGATGTAAAACAAGTGGAAAACAAAATCCTATCATTACAAAAAAGACTAGGAGAGACACCAAAATTTAACAATATTATCTTAAGTTAGAGAGATTGACAGTGACTTTTTAAACTTTTTTCTATTTTTCTGTATATCTCACTTTTCTACAATAAACTCGTAGATATTAGTACTATGATGGAGAATAGTAAACAGACATTCCTTTGGAACAGCAATGACAGTGTAAGGGGGATGGTGACAGGTGAGTGGGGAGGAGGGGGCCCGGAGGGGAGGCCCTCTCCTGAGGGGCAAGTGATGGGGAGACACGCCCACTCCACTCTGGGTGCTTATGCCAGCCCGTGGGCTTAGTGGGATGCATCGGTCTCACTCACCTCGGGAACCAGAACGACATATGGCTCCTGGATGAACCTGGGCGCCTCATCATTGGCATCAGTCACCAGGATCACAACTTTTTCTGCCACCTGAGAAAGGGCAGAGGGGACAAGGATTGGGGCAGTGAGACCCTCTAATGCTCCCAGATATATGTCTCTGCCCTCCTTACTTCTCTTCCTTCTTTTATTAATTCATGCACCAAATATTACTAAGAGACTACTTGATGCCAAGCACTGTGTTCAGTCCTGCAGACGAAGAGATTAATGGTGTGCATTTTGCAGTGGTGGTGGTGGATGGGAGAAGGGGCGAAGACAAGCAGATAGCAGGGCAGTGTCATCCAGGGTGATGGGGTAACAATAGCCTTACGCCAGGCTCTGCGGGCAGGGCCTCCGTGGACACCGTGGCCCAGGTGTGAGTGCCTAGTTGAGGAGGCTGTGTTCAGAGGCTAAGCCTGTGGGGATCGGTGAAGCTCCACAGAGGAAGTGAAAATGAAGCCCGGTGGCAGTTTCCAGGTAAAGAGGAACGACATGGAAAGGTGTTCCAGGGAGACGTGGGAAGTGCCGTGAGTTCATGGCTGGATCATAGGGTGGTGAGGGACAAAGGGTGAGTGCGGCAGACAGACAGGTGCCCCACGGGAGGCCAGACTGAAGCTTGGGTTTCTCCGAGGGCAGTGAGGCCAGCTGTTAGTGCTTTCTGTGCCCAGGGGTGGCCAGATGTCTGCTCTACCTCCTGGGCTCTGGGAGCAGGTAGAGGTGGATGGGGGTGGAGCAGACAGGAGGCAGGGGAGCCCCTGGGGGGCATGTTGCAGTTATCCAGGGAAGTCTTGAGGAGGGTTGGGGGAAGTAAGGGTTGGGGGGAGGAGGTGAGGAAGGAGGAGGGGCTTGGGTGCCCAGGGGTGCAGTGGGTGACTGCACAGAGCCAAGAACCAGGTCAGAGGTAGATGGGAGAACAGGTTTGAGAAGACTGAGGAAGGTGGGTTAGACCCATCAGGAGCAGAGCTGACAGATCTTCGTCGTCTCCCCATTTCCTCTCCCTTCGTTCCTTTTCCTTGTGGCCTCCCTGCAGCTCCCTCCTGTGGGCTCTCTGGGGCAGACAGTGCTGGGCCCTGGCATGGGTTTGCCAGGGAGCACCCCAGGAGGTCTTGGGCAGGAGCTGTGCCTGGGGGCCACCTGCTGCCAGGGGCTGGCTCAGGTCTGCACTTACCTGATTCAGGCCATCGGAGATGCCGATGATGGCTTCGATCTCGTCCTCCCTCTGGAAGCACAAAGACCAAGTGAGTGTCCAGGGTCCTGATACCCCGTGGGGACCCCCGAGGCCTGGAGGGAGCTCTCCCTGCCCAACTGTGCCCATCACAGGAGCCCCAGAACAGGGTGGGCTGGTGATGGCAGCGTGCCAGGCATGGCCCAAAGCTGCCACCAACCCTGCTTTGTGTGGGGTTCTCATAAACCCAGAGGGGTTGCTGAGGCTCCAATAGAAAATGCTCGCCTGCTGGAGTGAGGAGAGAGCTAACCCTAAGTGCTGGGTTCCAGGAAGATTATTTCCTTTCTTTTCCTCTCTGTGCCACACACCAACCATCTTTTCCATATTCCACGATTCTGCAGAAGCTGTGGTGTCCCAAGTGCTCCCAGGACACGGCGGGGCCTCAGTGGGGGGGCGGGGGGTGCTGGAGTTCACCAGGTCCCTGTGAGTGCCAGGAGGCAGGTGTTGCAACCCCCTAACTGGCTCCAAGAATTTCCCTTGCCTTTCTCCACTCTGGCCTGGGCTAGTGGGTTCTGTCAGCATCCTAGAGCCGCTGCAGCTCCACAGCCAAGGTCCAGTGTGTGGCCAGCTAGGCCCACCCGCCTCATGTGGGGCCTTGGAATTGAAACACAGCCCAGGCCCTGTCACCCACAGACTCAGAGAGGTCAGAGGGGAGGGGTTTTGCCAAATTCAGGCCCATGCTCTGAACCCCTCCTTGCAGCCCTGAGTTTGCTGTGGACTACAGGACAGGTCAAAAAATCACTTTATGATGTTTCTGAAAGGCAAGGTGCAAACAGAATTTCTTTTTAATTGAACATGCTTAAAAAATTGGCAGGGCTGGCAGCTGCTCGGTACAGGAGCCCCGCTATTCATTCGGAAACTTAAGCCCCCTCCGCTGAGAGGAAGCCCCTTAGCGATCCCACTGATGGATCTGCCTGGGCAGCCCTCCCCTGTCCCCTCCAGGGGCTCCACAGAGGGTTTCCTGCAGGGGCTTGGGCCTCTCAGGGGATGGTCCAGCCACAGAGGTGTCTCTGTGCGCAGGGCAGGGGCAGGTTCCACCTCTCCCTGCCCTAACCCGTACCTCCCGGTCCAGCTCTTCAACCAGAGTGATGTTTCCACAGTTGGGGTCAACAGAAAAGATGTTTCTAGTGCTGGGGTCAAAGCTGATGTGGTAGGAGACGGGGTCTCCCTCGGGGTCTGTCCCGTTCAGTGTGTACACATGAGAGCCTGGAAAGGGACATAGGAGAGAGACCTAGAAGCTGGGACCTGGCTTTCCTAAAAGGACAGGCGCCCACAACAAAAGATTTGTTTCTAAAGTGAATATTCAATTCCCTGCCAAATGTGCAGCCCTGCCCTGCAGCTGCTTTCTCTTCTTATCTTTGCGCCTCAGACCCGTCGGTGAGATGCTGTCACCAGTGAGATGCTGTCACTAGCCACTTCACAGGTTGTAATCGATCATGCAGATTACAGAAGAGGTCCAGTCCCAGGGCCTCACTCCACTGCCTGTTGTTCCCTTTGGCGTGAATGACTCCAGTCCCAAGAGCCAAGACTGGGGGCTCCCAGGGCACGGGGGCCAGTGTAATAGGGAGCAGCCGTTAAGACAGAAGAAGAGACTGGGCAGAGGGCAGGGTGCAGCCTGGCGCCTCCATGCCTTCTTCTTCAGAGATTTCTGAACCAGGCACCTCTTCACTTCCCACATTCTTTCTTCTAGGCTCCCAACCCAACGGGATGGAGACAGGGCATGCAAATCTCTCTTTCTGTCTCTGTCTCACGGCATATCCCAGCAGGTTCCATATCCCTGGGACATTTTAGAGCCCAGAGATAGGCGGCTCAGGGAGGTAAGTGCATTTGTTCCAGGTCACACAGCTGACGGGGCAGCGCAGAGTCGTGTGCACAGCTGCCTGCCACCTAGGCTGGACCTCTGTCTAGGCCCGTGACAGGGCCTCCAGGACTTGGTCGGCTTAGGTCGCCATGGCAGCAGTGACCTCCTTTCCTGCCACTGCCCTGGGAAATGCACAGTGCAAACAGGGCACCCTGCGGGAGCAAGCTCGGCATGGCGCTCCTTAGGCTCGAAGGAGTCAGGGGTTCAGTCTCTACGTGCAGGAGAATGCGTGCCACCCCTTGGGGAGACTCAAGGGGGGGCCGCCGGCGCCAGAGCTACTGACCTACAGGAGTGTCCTCTGGGAGGCTGAACAGCGCCATGTTTCCGTGGGTGCTGCCGACCCCATTGTCAAAGAAGTAGGGGGCGAAGTTGGCCTGGGCTTGGAAGAGAACACAGACGGGAGAACAGACACCCTGACACCCGAGGGCCAGCTTCTCACCAGCCCACTCCTGGACAGGCGGGTGCTCCACCTCCCTGGCCCGAGGGCACCCAGGGAGGTGGCTGGGGCGCCAAGGAGAGGTCCCCCCCACCCACTGCATCTCTTGCGGTCATGGCCGGGGTTCGGGCTTGTCAGTGTCACACACCATCTGGGCGCTAGAAGCCAGGCAGGGGCCAATCCCACCCCCTTCAACAGGCAGACAGGGAACCGGTGCCCAGAAACGGGCAGTGCCCCTCCCAAGGCCACACCGCGAAGCGTGCCCAAGCAAGTGGGAAGGCGGCCCCCCTCCCCTGCCCCACGCAGCCATTGCAGCAGCCTCCACACACCCCTGTCCCGCCTGGGGAGTCAGTAGGGGTCCGGGGCAAGAGCCCCAGACTCCAGGGCACCAGGGTCAGGATAAGGGCTCCAGGAGCGCCCACTCCCTGTGGGGCAGCTAGGCAGGCGTCGGACCACCCGGCAGAGCCGACTCCCACTCTGCAAGTGCATGGTCCCCGCGTCTGCCCGGGAGCGCGGCGCGCGTCGCCGGCCCACGCCCGCCGGGCCAGGTGGCCACTCACCCAGGCAGAGGCGAAGCAGCCCCAGGACAACGGCGGCCCGCGGGACGCTCCTCATGTCTCCGCTGGCGGGTAGTGTCTCTCGCCACCGCTGAGCTGGCACAGGAGCACAGAGTGTGCCCCGGACCGCGAAGAGTGCAGAAACGACAGCGGAGGTGGCGGCGACGGCAGGAGGAGGTGCGGGGCGAGAGAGCCGGGTGGTGCCAGGGCTCTAAGAGGATTAGACGGCTCTGATTTGCGTGGCTGAAGAGCTCCTGCCGGCCGCCTAAAGAGACCAATTAGTGAGCGCCAGGCAGAAGCCCGGTTCCCAGCAGCGCAGGAGGGAGGGAGGCAGTGAGAGGTGACGAGGGTACTCCCTTCTCCCACCATGTCCCCTTTGCCCCGGCCTGGAGTGCAGGGGCCAAGAAGCCCCTTGATCCCCATGTAAGACTTGTGGATGGGGCAGAGTGTCTTCCCTGGGTTGCCCAGAGCGCAGGACGCTAGAAAATTGCGGCTTCCCAGGGTTCCCAAGTCCTAGCTGGAGGGGAGCTCCAAAGGAGTTTTCCTTTTCCATGAATATCCCTGTGTTGGCCCCAGCACCCCGAGTATAACAGCAGCAGGGAACCAGCCCAGCCTCAGACTAGAGGGACTGCCTGGAAGAGAAATGAAAGGAGGGGACCAAAGTGGGTGGGCCATTGCCCTGGAAATCCATATAGGTCCCAGGGACTGTGTCCCTACAGGCTTTGAGGGTAATACTATCGAAGAGGAGGTGAGGGGGCAGGTGGTCAGGGGTTTTCAGGACCCGCTCCTGGGGACCTCAGTCCATTCCTGCTCTCCTGTTCCAGGCCAGACCAGCCCTGAGGGGTCACTAGTGGGGTCCACAGGTGTCTCCACTAAGGAGAACACCTCAGAACATTAAAGTCAGGTAAGAGATGGAGGTTCCCAGGCTGGTGACCTTGGAGGGGAGCAGATCCACTCTCCGAGGCGTCCAGGGGAAGGTGAAAAGTTCCAGGGAAACTTTTCAGTCTTGAGATGGACTTGCTAACAGAGAGGTCCAAGACAGATGTGGACTGTCCCATGAGCGGTGAGCCCTCACTCCTGGAGGGCATATAGGCATTTGGGGGCCCTGGGTAGCTGACAAGGAGAAGTGGGTAAGCCCAGGGGCCTTCCTGGTTGCCGGTAACGTTCTCTGGGCCAGATCCCTCATCTGCTGGCTCTGACACTGGGATTTGGTTGGAAAGCAGCCTGTCTCCTTCCCTGGCCTGGGCCATTCTCAGGGGCCACAAAGCGGTCACTTGATGCCCTAGGGAGAGTGTGTCCACAGACAGAGGAGGCCCTTGTCTGCTCCTGGAGGGGCTTCCAGGGTAGGTCTGGGCATCCTCCCCAGAGGCCTGCTCAGGAGCAGTGACCCCCTCCCCCTGCTCTGGGCCAGGCCTCTGTGACCTACAGTTAGCAGGGGTCAGAGCTTTGAGAGGAGGAAGGAGAAGATGCATCAGTGGGTCCCAGTCAACCAAAACCCTTCTTGCTGAATCCCTTCAGGATTGCCCCTTTGGCTGAGAGAAAGCACTTTAAATTAGAAAGACATAGCAGCGTTTTTGCCTCACCAAGAGCTGGAACAAGTTCCAGAGAAGAGGAGACTGAAGCTGCCTCTATGTCACACAGCGAGCTGGAAGCAGAGCTGGGTTTCTCGTGGAAGGGTTTCCTTCTCAGTGTGCTAAGAGGAGCAGCCCTCCTGGAGCTGTCTGCCCATTTCCTCGCCAAGTGGTTCCAGGGCCTTTGACTTCTTTCTCCTTGGGTCACTCAGTCAACAGACTGTCACCAGAGAGGGACAGAGAAGCAGTCGCCATGTGCCAGCCGTGTGTGTGTGTGTGTGTGTGTGTGTGTGTGTGTGTACACTCTCATCTGTATTGTTTCATTTAACCAGCACAACCTCTCTTGGTGTGACTACCACTGCTCTGCAGAGAAAGGAGTTAAAACTCAAGAGAGGGTCAGTCACTTGCCCAGGCTAACACAGCCAGTGAGGGGCAGAGCCTGGGTTCACATCCAGCTTGAGATTGCTCCAGACAAAAGTGGAACTGTTTCCATGGCAGACGTAGACAGTCGGGAAGCTGCTGAAGTTCAGCTCCACAGCCTACGCGCTCACAGATTTCTTCCACAGTCCTGATTTTGTGTGTGCAGTTCTATATTCATTTTCTTAAAGAGACAGGGCACCCGTCCCACCCCCCACCGACAAAGTGTACAGAGTTCAGATCTGCTGGGGTGAACAACCGTCCTGGTTTTCCCGGGACTAGGGGGTTTCCAGAAATACAGCACTTTCAGTGCAAAAACCAGGAACATCCAGGGCCAACTGGGACAAGCTGGTCACCCAGTCTGCCCCTGTCCTCACAGCACCTGTGACCCTGGGGAATACCTGCACACCTGCCTCAGGAGATACTGGACAAAGTGCTCTCTGGGCTCCTTCTGGTGCTGAGGATGTGGGGAGCACCAAAACCAAACCCAATCCATTATCATCAAGTTGATTCCGACTCATAGTGACCCTATAGGACAGTAGAACTGGCCCCATAGGGTTTCTAAGGCTGCAAGTCTCTCCTGCAGAGTGGCTCATGGCTGTTGAGTTTAAACTGCCAACTTTTCGGTTAGCAGGTGATGACTTAACCACCGTGCTGCCAGGGTGGAGCACCAGGGTCCTGCTCTTCAGGCTCATCTTCCTGACAGCTCTGACCCAGGAGGGGGAAGGGTCAGGTCAACAGCTGTAGCAGGTCTCCAGCCCCCTGCTTCTGCCCCAGCTGTCTGGGGTTGGGAAGGATGAGACAGGCTGGCAGACTGACCTTCGCCTTTGTCCTTGGCATTCTGAGCTGCTCTGTCCAATTGCTAAGCACTAACAAAATGACTGCTCGTGATATGGGAACCCTGGCCTGGGGCGAGATTTGGTACTGAACATGGTGGCACAGGGTCAGGGGATCCCAGTGGACTGGAACGTGCCGACTGTGTGCCGAGTGTACCCTCTCTGCTCACGGCTATGTTGGCTCTGCCTACCCCAGCCTGCCTGAGGTCCTGGAGACTTTCTTCTGCAGGCTCTGGGCCAGGGTGTACCCATCTGCCTGCAAGCTGGCTGTCCCTCCCACAGCAGTGGGCTCTAGGGGTGGTGGCTTGGCTGTGGGTTCAGTGTTCCTGGGGAGCCCTGGACAGCCATCTACTCTGAAATGTGGCCTCTCCTCACCTTCCTTGCTGTGGTCAGGAGAGGTGCTAGGGTGGCTGCCTCAGATTCCCCTGTCGTAAGGATGGGATCTCTCCCCTATCTGTCTGAGGAACTGCCGTCCCCTTATTGGAGGGACTTTGCAGAAGCCCCAGGGCTGCCGTTTGTTCCCTGGACCAGGTCCCCACTAACCTTACCCACTAAACCTGACTCTGGCTGACTGCTGACTTTTTGTCATTGTGGCATTCACATGAGAAGCTAGGATCTATAGCACTGACATGGCCTGTTTTCACCCTATGCCTCATGGCTGAGCCTGGGTAAGGAAGACAGAAATAAAAGAATATCTCCCCCTCCAAAAACCTGTTTTAACTGGCATGCCACTGCCCCCAGGCAGAGCCAGACCCGACTTGGGGCCTAGGCAGAGCCCTTAAAAGACTTGGCTGTCTCCCTCAGGGGGCTATGAACCCATTTAGAGAAGAGGTCGTGATTCGCTGATTTATGCACAGGTGCTTTAGTACCAGCACAGGGCCTGGCACACAGTTGGTCCCCGGCGGGTAGTTGTTGACCAACTGAATGACTGAATAAATGAATGAATGAAGAGGCATTTGACAATGTCAAGTCTGCATGCCTTTAGCAAGCTCCTTCCCCACTGGTCCATACATTCACAGAGTGCAGTAGCCAGGTAAAAATTAAATGCCTGCTGGGCCAGGCAGGTAAAGAAAATGTGTGAAATGGCTGGGAGGAAGGCTATAGGGAGTGGTAGGGACTATGGCACATGTATAAGTGTTCACCTTCACAACATCTTTAAACATTGGGATCAACAAAGAAAATGATTGAATTTTGGAGCAGAGATGGACTTTTTCTGTGCTGACACCTTGTAATTTGGCACCTTCCACCCTTCTGGTTCAAACACTGCAAATCCAGGGAGGTAGTGCAGTTTTACTGAGGTTACACAAAAGCTAAGCGTCGAAGACCTTTTCCAGGGATGGAGCTGTTGCTAGTGAGTCCAGCCTCTGGAGCTGTCCACATGTTACCAGGCTGCTAGTAAACAGGCATGGTCTAGCCACTGCTGGGAGACCAGACAGGAGCACTAGACACACTCACATCCTGCAGGCTCTAGGATGCTCCCAAGGCAGGCAAATGCTGTACAGCTGGCAAAGGAGGCAAGGGGCTTCTCTTTATATATGATCTTTCTGGCCCTGGATTTGTAGTTCTAGCAAGATGATTTGCTATGCCACAATCTTGCAATGGGATTGGACAGTTTACTATGCAAATAAGGTGTATAAAACTCTTAAGGGGATTGGTCAATTACTATGCAAACCAGATGACTGTGGCTTACCTAGGGAATGGTTAGTTTTGTCATCATACTAAGCTTAAAAGGACCAGTCCCACAGATGTCAAGGGGGAACTCACTACCATCAAGAAGAAGAGCCAGGAGCAGAGCACTCCTGTTTTTTGGACCCAGGATCCCTGTGCTGAGAACCTCCTAGTCTCAGGAGACAGAGCGAGCTGTAACAATGGAGATGGCACGAGACAGCACAAGATAGCACGAGCAGTGAGAACCAGGAGACCGGTGTGAGATGGCTGCAGTGGGCTTCCTGGTCCATGGCACAAGACAGCTGCAGTGGGCTTCCTGGTCCATGGCACAAGACAGCTGCAGTGGGCTTGCCGACCCACAGAGCAAGAGAGCTGAGCGCCTTCGGGCAGGAGGCTTGCTGGTGGAGTGGGGTGCCTCCAGGCACTTGAGGGAGGAGAGAAAAGAGTTGTAACACTTGCCTAAGCAGGGCCTGTTAGCAGAGGCCTGTTCTAAGCGAAGCCCAGTGGCAGAAACCTAGCCCAAGCGGGGTACAGCAGCAGAGGCCCGAGCATGGCCTGCCTGTGGGCACAGCTGAGAAGGAGCTGAGGGCTGTTCTGGTTGGAAGCTGTCCAGATTGACAAACTGTATCGTGTCTCCTGAGTTGTTCCTAATACTTCCTAGTTGATCCTAATACTGAATTGTAAGCTGTTACTTCCCTAATAAACCCCACAATCTTGAGTATGGTCTGTGAGTTGTGTGTGGTCATTGCAACAAATTATTGAACCCAGCAGAGAAGTAGAGAGTGGCTGGTGTCAGAATTGGTAAAAAAGTTGGCAACTGGAGGTACATCTGACCTCTACCTCATAGGAATCAGCCTTGTGCTGGTCTTGGTTCTCCTACCACCCTGAATTTAGATGGCTTCTGATGCCACTGCACTTCAGGGGTCACATGTGGGGTCCTGCAAGAACACTAAGCAGGCAGGGCACAGCCTCTGCAGGGCTCTGGAAAGGGGTTTTCCATGGGTGTTTTGTCCAGAGATAAGCTTGGAGGTGAATCAGCAGACAGGCGGACACAGCAGGCATGTGGTGTCCAACAGGACGTTCTACAGTAGATGGGACCTGCCACTGGCCAGGAGGACTGTGTCCCGAGTGAGGGGTAGAAGGTGGGGGAAGCCTAGGCCATTTGACCCTGTGTAGCCTGCATCAGTTTAGTTTAGAGAAAGAAGATCCATGATGATCATTCGGCTTCTAGTTCGGAGCCAGGCCCTGTCTCATCATCTCATTTACTTCCCTAATGGCCCTCCGTGATATGCAGGCTTAGCTTCACTTTACAGGTGGGGAAACTGAGACTGTAAGATGTCATCTGACCTCCCCAATGTCACACAGTGGGCACATGACAGAGCCATCATTTGAACCCAAGTTTACCTCCAAAGCTCATGCTCTGTCAACTACACCGGGTGTTCCACACTGCCAGAGGAGTGTGGTCCTGCCTGTCGCCATGGAGACTGCACACTTTCTCTAATCACATGGCTGGAACCTGAAAACATGTTTGGGTTCCTCAGGAAGTCAATTAGGACAACATAAGAATTCCAGTTTTATTGTTTTAAAGTCACTTTCAGATGTTATGTTGTCTTTTTATTTCAACAGGATCCCCATGCTTGAATAGCCTTATTCACAAGGTTTTCCTTCCAAGTGGCTTTGTGCTGTTTCTGTACATTCAATCTACCCTTTGGGGGTGAAGTTCTTCTACCACTGAGATAGTATAAAAGGCCACGTTGCAAGTTCTGAAGACACAGCCTGTGAGTGAGAGTGGGAAGGAAAGATTTGGGCCCCTCCATGGGAAGCAATGCCTTTCTCTCTAGGGCCACAGGCCTCCAGCTCGGCTTGGGAGTCGGTCTTGGGGCTTTCCACCCCTTCTAAGAGGAAGAACAGATGGGGCGGGTGCAGGGTCCTCAGCTCTCTTGTGTGCCTCCTGCCTGTGCCGACCTTCCTCTGCCTCACCATGAGCTTCTCTGGGAGGCTGGTGTCCCCAGCAGGCCCCTTTGTGCCACCACCTGTCCCGCCCGAGCCTGGCATCATCACCTCACTGTTCACTGCATGTTGCCCCTCCAATAATACACTCCTCCTTCTCCCTGTTCTTCTGGGCCAAGGATCAGGCTGTGTCTTCTATTTAACTGTGTAAATCAAGTATCTGGCCTTCTACACCCTCGCGCTTAGTGAAGCTACAGCCTCTGCAGTAAAGTGCTTGGTTTGTGCTTTCTGGCACTTTCTGCACTCCCACGAGGACTCAGTCCAGTGATTGGCCTGCTTCTCCTGGGTGACTGTCAAGCATGTTTGTTTGGTTTTGTGTCATTTCCTTTTTTATTATTTTTTGGGGGAGGGGTGAGGGACAAGGATACAGGAATAGCCGGTTCTCGCCTTGCTGTTGGGTGAGGGCTTCACTGCACCAAGGCTGTTCCTGGTGAGGGCCATACACAACAGAGTCCACCATGGGCTTGTCCCACAGCCCACCATAGCTATTCAGCCCCACTGCCCCTTCATTGTCCCCAGGTACTCCCTCATTCAGTGCTTCTGTTCACCCATGACCTGCCCTAGCGCCAGCTCATGCCATCTCCTCATGGAAAACCCAATCTGCATTCTTCCCCTGCTTACAAATATCGATGGTTCTTCATTGTCCTCAAGAGGAATCCAAATATCATATGCCCTTCTGGGTTCTTCCTTGGCCCCACACTGAATCTTATTTTTACCTTTGTGCCCCAGTGTTATTGTCCAGTTGCTGAATTCTCAAACATTCAAGTCTTCCTGCATGGTTCTTGCTGCACCCCAACTTCACCCCTATACACACACACCACACACATACACACACACACTACAGAAACACTATAGACACACACCACATACACGTGGACACACACAAAGACACATAACACACACATACTACATATACACACATATATACATACACATACCACACATACATACATACACAAACACACAAAACATACCACACACTTCACATCACATACACACAGGCACACATGCACAGGCACAAACCACACAAAGAGCCGTTCTGTACCTGGAACTCTCCCACTAACATAGGAAATATGTCAACTTCTCATCCTGGGCCTTGGGTTCTTACATCTAGGCCCCCTGTCTGTCTGTCTCTCTTGCCACAATGGCAAGTTTCAGAACCTAGCACAGAGTCTGACTTTTACATATCTAGAGAGTGAATGAATGAATGAGTGAGTGACTGGATGAGGGATGAATGAGTGACTAGATGAGGGAATTAGTGAGTGACTTGATGAGGGGTTGAGTGAATGACTAGATGAAAGGATGATTGAGTGACTGAAAGTTGGAATGAGTGAATGATTGGATGAGTGGATGAGTAAATGACAATGACTGGATGAGGGATGCGTGAGTGACTAGATGAAGGTTGAGTGAATGGTAAGATGAGGGATGAGTGAGTGTCTGGACGTGGGGATGAGTGTGCGACTGGATGAGGGGATGAGTAAATGACTGGATTAAGGGTTGAATGAGTGACTGGATGAGGGCTGAGTGAATGACTGGATAAGGGATGTTTGAATGATTGGATTCGGGATAAGTGGGTGTCAGGATGAGGAGATGAGTGATTGACTGGATGAAGGGATGATGGAGTGACTGGATGATGAGATGAGTGAAAGACTAGATGAGTAGATAAGTAAATGACAATGACATGATGAGTGATTATTGAGTGACTGGATGAGGGATGAGTTAATAACTGGATGAAGGTTGAGTGAGTGATGAGATGAGGGATGAGTGAGGGTCTGGATGTGGGGATGAGTGATTGACTGGATGAGGGGTGAGTGTGTGAGTGGATGGGGGGATGAGTAAATGACTGAATGAAGGGTTGAATGAGTGACTGGATGGGGGATGAATGAGTGACTGTATTAGGGATTAGTGAATGGCTCAATGAGGGATGAGTGAGTAACTGGATGAGGGTTGAGTGAGTGAGTGGATTAGGGATGAGTGAGTGGATGGGGGTTGAGTGAATGAAGGGATGAGAGGATGACTGAGTGGCTAGATGACAGAAAAGTGAGTATAGGAGGAGAGTCTGGATGAGGGGATGAGTGATTGGATGAGGGGTGAGTGAGTGACTGGATTAGGGATGAGTGAGTAATTGGATAGGGGATGAATGAGTGACTGGATGAGGGATGAGTGAGTTACTGGATGAGGGGTTGAGTGAATGAGTGGATGAAGGGATCATTGAATGGATGACAGAAGGGTGAGTATAGGAGACGTGTCTGGATGAGGGATGAGTGATTGACTGTATTAGGGATGATAAGTGACTGAATGATGGAAGAGTGAGTGTAGAAGGAGTGTCTGGATGAGGGGATGAGTCAGTGGATAGGGGATGAGTGAATGGCTTGATGAGGGCTTGAGTGAAAGAATGGATGAGGGATGTATATGTGCCTCTATGAAGCGATGAGTGAATGATTGGGGGAGTGGATGATTGAATGACCTGATTAAGGATGATCGAATGACTGTATAAGGAAATGAGTGAATGACTGGATGAGGTATGAGTGAATGACTCGATAGGAGGATGTGTAATTGACTGAATGAGAGGATCAGTGAATAGTTGGATGAAAGATGAGTGAATGACCGAAATAGCTATGTGTGAATGACTGGATGAAGGGATGAGTGACAGGATGAGGGGTGATGGGATGAATGAATGATTGGATGAGGAATAAGTGAGTGACTGGATGGGGGATTAATGTGGGGCTGGATGAGTAGATGAGTGAATGAACCCATGAATGAAGCTCATGAAAGTGATGTAAGATCTCTTGGCTTGGTCTTGGTGCCAGTGTCCCCAGAGCTTTGTCCGGGGCTCCCTGCCATTGGCCTGGCATCTTGTTGCCCTGGCTCTCTCAGCCATGGCTGTGGTACTATGGGAGGAGGATTCTTACCTTGCTGGGAGCATCAGATTAGAAAGAGCTTTCCTGAGAGCTAAGCCTCTTAGACCTGACCGACCATCTGTTGGCAGCTCTGTGGACACTGGGTGTCAACACTCGCCAGGAGGGATGGGTGGAGACAGGGGGTGGGGGACAGGAAAGTACTTCTGTGAGGGCACTTTACATCCATTCTTCTTGGATTTCCATGCTGGCCATCTCCCTATTTTAGAGAAAGGAACTGGCTTGACCAGAGTCACACAGAAAATTCTGGGCAGTGCTGGGTTTTGAGCCCTGGGAAGTCAGGCCCAGTGCCCCTGCTATATCACTAGTCCTCACTCCCTTCTTACATGTAGCTGGTGCAGTGATAAAGGGGTCTGAGAGGGGCTTCACGGCACAGGTTTCCATAAACAGAAAATTGTGGCTTAGGCCCAGTCACTGACTTTCTCAAACATGGAAGCTCCATCACATACATACATTTATTTATTTGTTCGTTTGCGTGTTCTTTAGAGCAGACTCACATCAGGAGGTGAGAAAGCAGCTCCTGCAAGCTATCACACACCAGTGGTTACAGACCAGGGGGCTGCTGCAGCTGAGGATGGCAGAGTCTCTGCATCCTGGTGGGCTTCCCCGGTTCCTGCTACCTGGCACTTGCAGGCTCAAGGCCTGTGGATCTGTAGCTGCCAATGGTCACAGTGGAATCCTGGAGTGTCAGTGCTGAAGTGGTCAGATGGGGATAGAGGCCAGGTGGGCTGAGCCTGGCTCACAGTAATTCTGAAGGTTGGTGGCAAGACAGGACCAGGATCCAGAATTCTAGAACTTGCCTTCTAACCTCCCAGCTCACTGCTGTGAAGGTTAGAAGGGGGTGAATGAATCTGTCCTGGACATTTTCCATCCCTGGACTTTACAAGGCCACAGAGGCTCATTTACGTGCCCAGGGCCACACAGCAGGACAGGCATGACAGAGCTCTGACCTTTGAATCCACATTGTGGTTTTCAACAGATTCTGGAGAAGACTTCTTCTAGAAGTGTGATGGTTAAGATCGTGTGGCAACTTGGCTGGGCCATGATTCTCAGTGTTTATATGCGATCACCACCATGATGGGATCCGCAGTGGGTAGCCAATCAGTTGAAAGGGAGTTTCCTTGGGAACATGGCCTGCATCTGAATATAAGCAGATGTTCTAGCTTTTTTGCTAGCTCTGGATCCTGAGGCTAGCTCCTGTTCGTCTGACCTCCAGTTCTGGGGAGTTGAGCTATCAGCTTATCTGCTGATCTTGGGATTCGTCTATCTTCGCAGCCTATGAGCAGGAGCCCTGCTCTCCAACCTGCTGATCTTGGGTTCACCAGCCTCTGTAGCTACATGAATCAGGAGAAGACCTGCAGTCTTGCCTACCAGTCTTGGAATTCATCAATCTCCACAGCCTGAGAGCAAGAGCCCTGCTCTCCGACCTGCCAATCTTGGGTTTGCCAGCCCCTGTGGCTGCGTGAATCAGGAGAAGCCTCTATCCTGATCCACAGACTTGGGATGTTCCAGCCTCTACAATCTCATGAGCCATTTCCTTGATATAAATTTATATATATATATACACTTTACTTTTTTTTTTTTTTTTATCTCTAGAGAACCCAGCCTAAAACAAAAAGGTAGCATGAAAGCAGTCCGAAGGGGCAGGAAAAGATGCTGAGTCTTTAGAAGAGGAGGTTTCCATGTCCAGGGCACAGTGAGATCCTTGTCCCAAGGAGAGGCATATAGCTTCTGGGTGATTTGGGTGCTGGTTGTGGCAGTCTCAGTCATGTGGAGCCTTGCTCTGGACAGCACATGTCAGACAGTGTGTGTCCTAAAGCCATATTTGCATCTTTTGACAAACATGTCCCATTTATGGGTCACTACACCTGTGGGAGGGCCCCTGGCACCACCCAGTTGGGGAGCCCTGTCCTGAGCTTGCAGGGTCGGCAGGGCCTCACGTGGTGACCTGGGAAAGAGAGGAAGAGAGACAAGGGAGTGGGAGGCAGAGAGGCAGGCAGAGCCAGGGGAGGAGAGAGGAAAGCCTGATTAAGACTTATTTTCAAACAGAGGTATTTGTTCAACATCAGAGCAAGAATCAGATGTTTCCCTCTTTCCTGGAAGCCCAGAAGGGGCCTTTCATGGCAAATATAACAGCCCAGACTGCAGCAGTCCTGCCAGGGAGATATCTGATTTCCTGGCAAGAAAGAGGATGCGGCTTTGCCTAAGCAGACTTTGGCAAGAGCAGGGTCCCCTGGCATTGACTTGGGAGGGCCTGGGAGGCCTGTTTCTGGCAGACCGTGGTCAGAGGCTCTGTCCACGGGTCCTTGCAGGCCCTCTGACACCCTCAGGACAGCACGTGTCAAGCAGTGTGTGTCCTAAAGCCACATTTGCATCTTTTGACAAACCAGTCCTATTTATGGGAGCAATAATCCACAAGAAAGATAAAACTGCATGCATTAAGCTATTCTTCATAGTTTTGTTTTTAATAGCAGGAAAAAAATTGGCAACAGTCTAAATATTCTACAGTAGAGAAATGATGATGGAGACCTTTTGCAGTGATAAAAATCAGTGGTAATGAAGGCTGCATAGCAGCATGAAGAAAAATGCTTATGATCTAATTATCATTTTAAAAAAATTTTAAAATGAGGCACAATATAAAAAGAAACTAGGTAAACATGCTTGCATAAAGATAAAACAAAGGGAATACAAATTGAGAAGAGTTACTATATTAATGAAATTACTCTTTTTTCTCCTTTTGTTTCCAAATACTATATTCAGTATAGGGAGCTAGAATTATATGGGTTCAAGGCCCAGATCTACCACTTACTTAGTAGCTGTATGACCTTTCACAAGTTACAGAACCTCTTTGTGCTTTGGTCTGTCATTTGGAAAAATGGGGATAATAACTGTATCTACCTCATAGGTTAGTTTTGAGGGTTAAATGCGTTAACAGACGTAAAGTGTTGCACCTAATAGTAATTCCTATGTAAAGACTAGCTGCATAAAAAATAAAATTATCGTAATTCATTCATAGCCTATGTCTTAATCATAAGTAAATGCTAACATAGTATATTGGTGTAGTTTTCTTTCTATTTTTTCTTCCTATTCGAAAATGCTTTTATTTTCCTGTAGTGACGATCACAGTAACACAGTATAACCTACTCTTTTCCATTAATAGCATGTGGTAAGAACTGCCCTCCAGCATTTGTGATGGAGGTCATGATTTCCTGACTACCACTGCCCTTCTGCCACGACCCTCAGACCCAGGCCTCTCCTTTCTGGCTTTTACCATAGATGCTGTGGTTGGTTGATTGCAAAAATGGTTGGAGTTTTCCACCCCTCCTTTGCAATGTGGCTTTGCAGCTTCTCTCATCCAGACATTGAGTCTTTTTACCTTGTCCTTGAGTCTGGGTTGGTCTGTGCCTTGCTTTAGCCATTAGCATGTGATGGAACAGTTCTGAACCTACACCCAAGAGGCCTCATGTGCTTCCACTCACTCTTGGAATCCACTGCTGCCCTGTGGACAAGCCC
This sequence comes from Trichechus manatus latirostris, assembly GCF_000243295.1. Taxonomy (NCBI): domain Eukaryota; kingdom Metazoa; phylum Chordata; class Mammalia; order Sirenia; family Trichechidae; genus Trichechus; species Trichechus manatus. Next base: position 2,249,550 of record NW_004444201.1, read on the forward strand.
AGACTAGCCTGTTGGAGGATGAGAGACCACATGGAGGAGAGTCCAGTTATCCCAACTGAGACCATCCTAGTCTTGCAGACTGGGATCCCAGTGATGCGGGCGAGCCCAGCCAAGATCAGCAAACTACCGACTCAACCCTTAGAAGAATGAAAGAGCCCAGTCAAGACTAGAACTGCTCAGCTGAGCTGCAGACTCATGAAAAATAATAACTACTTATTGTTTGAAGCACTGAGGTTTAGGATGGCTTGGTTATGCAGCTATGGCTAATGAATACAACTACAAGGAACAAGACCATGGAATTGAGGCCCTCTGATTAGTAAGCTGGGTGGAACAGGCTACCAGCCCTCTCCACCTCCTCCTTTCCATTGACTATGGTCCTGGGTCCTCAGGGTCACCCTGGTACCACTCGAGATTGCCAAAACCCTCGATCATTACTGTAGTGGTCCTCAAGGGGTAACCTTTGTCCCTGTGGCCTGGGATCCTTCCTGAAGATGGAGATAATCCCATGGTGGGGGAAGGACCCTCACTGCACCCTTTACCCTGTGTATCCCTCTGTGGCCCTTTCCCGCAAATGACTCTGGTTCAAGTGGATTTGCGGGACTTCAAAGCAGGGAGAAGGACATGGAGCTCTCAGGAACCAGGTAGTCTGTGGGGTGGGCACTCCATGGACCTCCCCCAGGAGCTTCCTTGCTGACAGCCTCAGGGCACATGGAATGAAGGCATCTGGGCCAGGAAGCCTCAGTTGCTATGACAGAGCTGGACCTTCTCCCCAGCCACAGCAGGTCCTGTTTATGGGGTCCTCTGTGCCAGGAGTCCCTGGGTGGTACAAATGGTTAACGTGCCTGGATGTTAACTGAAAGGTTGGCAGTTTGAGTCCACCCAGAGGTGCCTTGGAAGAAAGGCCTAGCAATCTTCTTCAAAAAAATAAGCCATTGAAAACCCTATGGAGCACAGTTTTACTCTGGCACACATGGGGTCTCCATGAGTCAGAATCAACTTGACCACAAATGGTTGTACTGTGCTAGTCCTATGTGGAATACTTAATAGTCATCATGCCATTGACTCTTCAGATATTGTCATAATCTTGTCACAGATGAGGACACTGAGGTTTAGCAATGTTGGATGACCTGCTCAGGGGCACACAGCTAGCGGTGAAGGAGCTGTGATTCCCACTTCCTCCTGGGAAGTCTGACAACCCCCTCAGGCATGTGCCAGACTTGATCTACATGCTTCAGGAAGACTCTATCTAGGAGCAGTTTGCTGTGGAAAAAAGTGGACAGATCCAGATTCCTGACTCTGCCTCAGTTTCTTTCAAATCCTGTTTCCCAATCTGTAAAATGGCAACATATGTACCTACGGCGGTTTCAAGGATCTCAATAAAATCACATGATAAGGGCCCAATAAATGTGAGTTTATTTCACTCAACTCGTTCTCACTGAGTTGTTTGCAAATTTCCACAATGGATTTTTTTTATATGTACCCTAAAGGAAAGTTAGTCTTAACATGGAGGCCACATGCTTATTCTCCCAAAGTATTGTGTGACTTAAAAAAAAAACAACTGCCCTTCTACTTTGTACAAGGAGTTAATCTGGCTGCTTTCTTATGAACTGTGTGTGTGTGAGTGTGTATGTATGTGTGTGAGTGTGTGTGTGGGTTTTGTGTGTATGTATGTGAGTGTGTATGTGTACTTGTGCATGGATGAGTGTGTATGTGTGCACGTGTGAGTATGTGTGCATGTATGCATGTGTGTTACGTGTGTGAGTGTGTATGGGTGCATGTGTGCATGCGTGCATGTGAGTGTGTGTGTGTGCACCCTCATCTTCTCTTTTCTTTACTGCCTTTGCACAAATGCATCCCGGGACTGGGATAGGGGTTGAGCCCAGTGGGGAAGGCTGTGCTTCTCTCCCTGCCCTAGGCTGGCGCCTTATTTCATTAACCTGCTCCTCCTCCACCAGGTTGGAACTTTGGGCTGAGTAGTGTTGCAATCAGCCAGGCCATCCCCTCCCCGCTGCCCGGGGCGGGTGCCTTGCTCTCTGCTCAGCAGGTTATTTTTGCCCTGCCCTGCTGGATGTGATGCTAGCTCGGAAGGAGGGGCTGTCGGTCTGGGGAGAGGTGGCCTGGCTTAAGCTATCTTGCACCTCGCTCCTCCCTCCTCATTCTCATCCCAAGCTTCCCTTGGGTGGACAGGACTCCTTGGTAGCTGGGACGGGGGCAGGTGGTGGTGGCTCTGGTCATGGGCTCTTTGGGCCATGGCCTCAGAGGAACAAGCAGGGCCAGGGCCTTCTCAGACCCACCGAGGGAGGGCGTTGGGGCCGCAGAGAGTCCAGGGCAGGAGCCCTGGGTTTGTGTCCGGCCTGTCTGGCTCCAGACCTCTGCAGCCTTCCCGCTGGCTCTGCCCTCCCTGTGGTCTAAGCCCCTCCTGCCAAAGGCCAGGCAAGGTCCAGCAGCCCTGACCTCACAGCCGGCCAGAGGACTGCAGTGTGCCAGTTGCCCCGCCTGGGCCCCGACGCTGGGAGCTGGCACCTGCAGCCTGCCTAGGCTTATCTCCCTCAAGCCTGTGCCCTCCAAGCCTTGCAAGATAGGCCAGTCTCACCCTCTAGGCCCTGAGCATGGAGCCTGCAGACTGAGACTGGTTCCCCCAGCCTGCTGCCTCCTGCCTGCATGTCTAGGGGCTGCCTTCCCCCTGCCACCCCTGAGCAGGGGTTCTCTGCACCTGCGTGCTCCACCCACCCCTGGTGACACCAGCTGCTGGGAGAGCCCACAAGGCTGGTGGGCCGTGAGCACTGGGTCTCCCCGGGGTGCATTCATACAGCCTTGCCTGTGGTTCTCATGAGCACCCTCAGACCCCCCACTCTCCTTGCTCACTCCCTCTGTCCCCGCCTCCTCTGCCTTCCCTGAGCCCCAGCCCTTCGCTGCCTTCCTGCCAGCGTGGCATCTGCCTGCGCCCCTCACCCTCCACACTCCTCATGCCAGCCCCTAGCCCCCTTCAGCCTGTGACAGCACCTCACCTTCTCTGAGAGGCCCTTCCTGATGCTCTTTTCTTCGACAGAACATATTCGGTTCCAAATTATTAATTTATTGCCTCTTTCGGGGGGGCAGGGTCAGTTTCCCGCACTAGACTGCGAGAGCTCTGTGAGGCCAAGACCATGCCTGCTCGCTGGCTGTCCTGTGCCGGCACTCCACGCGGTCACACACAGGGCCCACCCATGAGGAGCAGGGCAAGTACTTACCTCTCAGGACCAGGCCAGTACCTCTGGGGCAACAGGGCCTGCCTCTCCGGGGCTTGGCATGATGCCTCCTACCTGGGGGAACACAAAGAAGCAGGGATCCCCTGAGTGATTTGGGACACTGCAGGGTGGGTCTGTGTGGAATGGTTTAAGTGAGCTTCAGCTCCCAAGGCCACTATGCTCTGAAGCTGGAGCACGGGAGTTCACGGATATTTATTCAAGGAAACCAGGTCCGCCAGGCTGTTGGAGGCCTGGGGAACGGTGGGCCCTGTTGTGATTTACTTTTCAGAGTAACAAATTCGGTGTTGGGAAAAACCATGCCCTACGACCTCACGTTCCTTTCCAGAAACAGTTCAGCACCCTGACTCTGAACTTTCATGCCCCTTGACCCAGCAATTTTCCCTTTGGCAATCTAGCCAAAGAAAATAACTCCAAATATCTGAAATATTTTATGTACAAGTATGCGTCTGCCACTTAGCTATTATAGTGTGAAGTGGTGAACCATCTCAATGTCCACACGTGCAGATTCATCACAGCACGCTCACTTGATGGCAAATTATACCTAAAAATATTAAATAATGCCACTGAGGGGAATCTTCCAGAAATAGCCCTAAACAGACAGGAAACGTTCTAAGTAAATAAATTCATCTTTATTGCATCTTCATTAAGGTTACATTGGCAACCACTGTTGTTGTTAGCTGCTGTTGAGTCGGCCCCTGACTCATGGTGACCCCATGCACATCAGAACAAAACACTGCTGGGTCCTACACCATCCCCATGATCAATTGTGGATTAGACTGTTGCAATCTGTTGGGTTTTTGGAAGTAGATAGGTAGACCTTTTTTCCTAGTCCATCTTAGTCTGGAAACTGATGAAACCTGTTCACATCATAGCAACGTGCAAGCTTCCCCTGACAGACTGGTGGTGGCTGTGCATGAGGGGCGTTGGCTGGGAATCAAATCTGCGTCTCCTGCATGGAAGGCAAGAATTCTACCACTGAACAACCAACGTCCCTCTATGTCAACGGCAACTTCCAACGTGTCCAAAATAAGAGGTCTGATAAATTGCCTACTGGAAACTGCATTAATGAGGAATTCTAATCACTGTTTTCCTTATCATTAAATGTGACATTTGTTCACTGAAGAAAGTTTAGAAAACAAAATACTTCCTATAATCCCACCACTTAAAGACAACTACTATTGACATTCCAATGTGAATGTTTCCAGAATAACTTCAATCATAAGTATTTTTGGTGTTAAATAATACAGTGATAATTTTTTAAATATAAAATTGAATGTGTAGAGTGATCTCAATTAAAATAAAAAATACTTACATGCAGTACTGAAAAGGAATCAACAGAAAGCTGAACATGGTTACCCTTGAATGGTGAAATTATGGGTGTTTCCCTCCCTTTATATATTTCTATAGGAGTCCCTGGGTGGCACAAATGGTTAAGTGCTGGACTACTAACCAAATGGTTGCCGGTTCAGATCCACTCAGAGGCACCTCACAAGTAAGGCCTGGCCTGTCCATCTGCTTCCAAAAGGTCTCAGCCTTGAAAACCCTATGGAGCAGTTCTACTCTGCACACTTAGGGTTGCCATGAGTTGGAATCGACTCAACGGCAGCTAACAACGAAAACATGTATTTCTATATTTCCTACTCCATTGGATGTAAAGTTTAAAGGTTAAAGAGACCATAACTGCCAAAACAAAAAGTAAAAGTAGGCAGTTTCTGGAGGATTAGGCAAGAGAGAAAGATCAAAAGATGCAGCTATCCAAATCAAGAAAGGCAAGAGATATCCAGTGAGGTGAAAGGGCCTTGTCCAAATACACATAGACATACGCCACACACACACTCATCCCATCTGTCTTGGGAGTTTTCTATGCACCGGGTTTTGGGAAGCTCGGAGTCAGGAAGACTTCTCATGAATGTATTCATTCATTCACGCACACTCAACGCAAGGATACTCTGTTCCAAGCAAGATGGAAAGACCACAGAGGTGGCTGCAGAATTTCTTCTGTAGGCAGGGCTTAGGTGCAGCAAGTAGCTGGAGGTCGTGGGTTTGCACAGTAAGCACACTGCTTTTACTCAGCTGTGCGTGAGTTTCAGGGATCTGGGACTGGAGGTGGAGACTGTGCTGCCAGGGCCTGCCCTCCAGCACTCCCTGATTCCACCCTTCCCAGACACCAGATCTCTCCTTGGAGACAAGCACCCCAGGGAACAGCCCTACCTTCTGCCAAGAAGATAGAGAAGCAGAGAAGCAGGATGCAGAGCACGCTGGTGAGGATGGAGAGCCTCATGGTGGGGGTGGGTGCAGAATCCTGTGTCCTGGGAAGGAGCTGGGTTAGGGAGTCCTTCCTGAGGGCCACTGCAGACCTTTATAGAGTGGCAGAGAGGCGTTTCCAAGAGGGCAGGGCACCATCAGTCTTGAAATTCTTCTAAAGACTAGAGCTGGCCCCTCCCAGGAGGAATGAACCAGCTTTTCGAGAAGCCAAGAGCATTTAGTGACCTGGGGCACACAGAGCTGTAAATGCTGCCCAGCCCAAGTGGGCCCAGTGGTGGCCTGGCAGCCACAGCAAAAAAGTCCTGTCAGGGAAGAGAAGAGCCACTCCCCAGGGTTGAACGTTAACTTTTAGTGTCAGTAATCACCCCATCAACTGCAGATCATCCTGCTCGTTTCCTGGACGCAGCCAGAAGGGCCATAAAACCCTGTGCGCAGCCTTGGGGATCAGCTGCCAGCAAGGGGTGAAATGTAGACAGCACAGGCCCCAGAGCCAGAAGACCTGGATGTGAATCCCTGCTCGGCCATTTTTCAGCAACGTGAACTTGAACTTGGCATTGAATGTCTGAGTCTTTCCCATCTGTGAAATGAGCATAGTGCTACCTTTCTCACAAGCTGGAAAGAGGAAATATATGAGCAACAGGGCAGACACTCATGCTGCAGTGGACCTTTGAGGGCCATTTAAGGTGGTGATGAGAAAACTGGCTTTTTAGGTGCAGGGTCAGCCTGAGCAAGTGTATGGCATCAGGACACATCCTACAAGGGCAGACATCAGGGAAAAGCCTGCCTGACGGGCCAGGAGGCCTGGTTGTCACCCACTGGTTGGGCCCATTCCAATGGCAAGGCAGTGCATTCGGCTCCAGGACACAAAAGACACTGGGCCTGGCATTAAAGGCTTCTGTTGGTGGGGAGAGCATGGAGTGTGATAAGTGCCTTCTCGGCTAAGTTTAGTGCAAAACCAAACACCAGGTGCCGTCCTTAACTCCAACTCCTGGTGACCCTATGTGTGTCATCTCAGAAGAGTGCTCCATCAGGTTTTCAGTGGCTGATTTTTCAGAAATAGATCTCCAGGCCTTTCTCCCCAGATGCCTCTGGCAGGACTCAAACCGCCAAACTTTGGGTTGGTGGCTGAGCACATTAAGAGCACTTTAACCATTTGCACCATGCAGGTACTCCAAAGGTCCGTGCAGAGTGAAGGAAACTAACTGCTCTTTTGGTTTGTTTATGTCTTTGTGTCTAAGGTATGTCTCTTGTAGACAGCACATAGACGGATAGTGTTTTTTTATCCATTCTGCCACTCTCTGTCTCTTTACTGGTGCATTTAGGCCATTTACATTCAGTGTACTTATTGATAGGTATGAGTTCATCGCTGTCATTTTGTTTTTTATTTTGTGTGTGTGTGTGTGTGTTGACAGTTTCTTGTTCTGCTTAACTTTCTGTACTGAGTTCTTTTTGTTTATATATTTTCTTTTCATCTGTTTCATTATTGTTGATTTTTTGTTTGCTGAGTCTTTATGTTTTTCTTCCTTTTTATTTTGTTGGATAGGCTTGTTAGCTTCCTTTGTGGTTACATTGAAATTTACCTTTATTTTTCTAAGTTTAAACCGATCTTTTATTTCTTGATTTCGCCTCGACTTTCTCTCCATATGGAAGACTACACCCTTGATTCTCTTTTTTGGTTTTGATGGTATCATCATTTACATATTGACATCTCTGCTTCCCTATTTTCAGTCTCTTAGCTTTGATTTATTTTTGGGGATTCCCTATCTGGATTGGTATCCGGTTGATATGTCCTGTGTCCTAGTCTTTGATTGTTGTCTGATGTTGTTGGTTCTCTAACCAGAGGACTCTCTTGAATATTTCTTTTGATTTTGGTCTGGTTTTTCACACATTCCCTTAATTTCTGTTTATCTGAAAATGATCTAGTTTTGCCATTGTATTTGAGAGACAAGTTTGCTGGATGTATAATTCTTGGCAGGGAATTTTTTTCCTTCAAGGCTTTATATATCTAACTACTCATTTGGGGTGGGGAGATGCTGCAGAGATGAGTCTAGACTGGGTGGGGCTGATGGCAGCATGGTAGACCAGGCCCTGGTGGCCTTCCTGGGCAAGCAGAGGAGTAGACTCACTGGAGTCTGAAAAGGGGGGCCTAGACGTTCTGCCCAAGGGTAAAGACTGGTGGGTGAGTGCTTCAGGCTCCTTTCCATCAGGGAGGGTCCCTGCGGGCCTGAGCATATGCAAGGCCCCACCCTTCACTGGTGTCAGGGATACAGTGGCCCTGGGCCTGTGAGGGAGAGATGAAGGGTGGGCACAGGACCCTCAGGATCACTTAGGGTGTGCCTCTGCCTGGGATGCTCCCAGCTCCCCTTTCCCAGTCCAGCCCCTGCTCATCCTACCATATCCAGCTCAAGCACTGCCTCCTCTGTGGAGCCCTCCCTGCCTGCTCCCATCTTTGAGTCACCAATGTCCTGAGCACTGGCCTCAGGAAGTTACCTCTCAACACGCTGCCTCCCACTGGAGGAAGGGTGATGGACAGGACCCTTGAGGGGTGTGCAGGCTGTGAGGTCCTCACACTTTTTTGCCTGGGGGGCCTCTCTGATCAGTTGAAGGCAGGGCAGAACTTGAAACACCTTGGGTGTGCAGAAAGTCCACTGTGGCCCCTGCCCACCTTGCCTGGAGATAATGTTCCAGCAGGAGGAGGTGATCCCAAAGACACAGAGCTGGGTCCACGTGCCTGGGCTGACTCCCAGAGAAGTAGAGGACCGAGGGGCATGTAAACGAGAGTAAGATGAAAGCATGCGGGAGTTGGTTTCCATGTTGTTGAGTATGGTTGGGGCTGACTTTGGCTAAAGAAGAAAATAAGGTCTGTGTTGAACTAGAGTGGATGATGGACTGGCTGCAGGAGCTCGTGGACACCAGCCCTTGAAGACGCACACAGGTACCACGCCTGGGTGCACAAACACAGAAGTTGCGTCTGCCTTCGTGATATCGTGTCCACCTGTCCTTTGCTTTAATGAGTCTGCCCCTCTAGTCAAGGACGGGCTCTGGTGCCCAACCTCCAAGGGGGTGTGGGGAGGTGCCTGCAGTGAGGCTTATCCACGGTGCCCTTCCCTGGCCTCCTCATTTGCTAGAGACAAAGAAGCAATTTAGAACCCATGCTCAGACTGCTGTGGAGCAAGTCAGTGGCCAGGGGTTACTTGGACAGCCAACCTGTGTGCTTTCATATGTTTGCAAACACTCTAAGACTAATCCACAAAAGAAACTGGTTGGGGCCACTGGGATTAAGTACCATACATCATGTAACGTCACTGACCCACCTACCCTCATCCCCTCGAGGCTGCACTTGGAGCCGCCGGAAATGTGATCAGGTAGACCCAGGAGTCCACTAGGGACAACTCTGGAGTTGGTGCCGTGGATAGACTTGGGGGTGCCATTGTTGGAAGCAGAGCAAGGAAGAGGATAGGACTTGTCCTGAGGCTGCTTTTGCGAGCAAGTACGCTTTCTTAGATTGCATACTACAGGTCGATAAACTTGGCAATGTTTCCTAAAGATGCTTTCCCTAAGGTTGGAATGATGCCCGCAGTCCACATCGAGGAATGTCACCACCCAAACCCATGGCTGTTGAGTCTATTCCGACTCCTAGTGAACCTATAGGGCAGAGCAGAACTGGCTCATAGGACTTCCAAGGCTGTAATCTTTATGGAAGCAGACTGCCACATCTTTCTCCCTCAGAGCGACTGGTGAGTTCTAACTGCCGACCTTTCAGTTAGCAACTGAGCGCTTAATTTAACCACTGCTCCACCAGGGCTCCTTAAACTGCCCCATAGAGTTTCCAAGACCGTAATCTTTATGGAAGCTGACTACCACATCTTTCTCCCACAGAGCAGCTGGTGGGTTTTAACCATTGACCTTTTGGTTAGCAGCCAAGCACTGTAACCACTGCACCACCAGGGCTCCTTACGTTACCACCAGATATTTATTTCCATCTGGGGAAACCTTGGTGGCTTAGTGGTTAAGAGTTTGGCTCCTAAGCAAAAGGTCAGCAGTTCGAAACCACCAGGCACTTCTTGGAAACAGGGCAGTTCTACTCTGTCCTATAGGGTCACTATGAGTTGGAATCGACTCGACGGCAATGGGTTTGGGTTTACCACTGAGTTCTCTGGGCAGCATCGAACCTCTGGCTGCCACTCACCTGTTAGCTGTTGTGACAGGTACTCTTTGGGCCAATTATAAGAAATCTCCCTTTATGTATGTGGCAGGGGTTGGAATTTTTTTTCTTTTGCCAAACTATCATCACGGGGGAAAGAACAAAAACAACCTACCTGGCAGAGGGGGCAGGGCCTAGGCCACATCTTAAAGCTGAACTCTAATCCCTCAGTGGAGTCCCTTGGTGGTGCAGACAGTTAATGCCCTTGGCTCCTAACTGAAAGATTGGTGGTTCAAGTCTACCCAGACGTGACTCAGAAGAAAGGCTTGGTGATCTACTTCCCAAAAATCAGCCATTGAAAACCCTGTGGAGCACAGTTCTACTCTGACATCTGTGATGTCGCACTGTGAGTCAGAATCAACTGTTCACAATTAGTAATCCCTTAGCAAAGGTGTAGAATCTAGGAGTCTCAGGCTAGTGGAAAGATTCTGGTCCCACTAACCAACTAAGCCAGGGACTTTGGTAATTTTGCCAGGATCCCTCAGCCTCTCAGCCAGATGCAGAAGTAGACTTTAGGTTCTCAACCATGGTTTTTTCTTACCACAGAGCAGAGCCTTAAGGACGCTCTACAGCGAAGAGCAGGAAGGACTGGCTATCTCTGAGACTCTGCTTCTCACACACTCTCACACGCTCCCGAGTCACCGTATGGCAGTTTTCCTGGGACCATGTGTTCACCAATAGTTCCAGATGTCAGAATTCCACCTGCTTTTTACATACTTATAACAAATTACTGAAGTAATCCAAGTCTGAGTTAATAGTTTAAATAACACAAGGTGTAAAGTATAAATTCCACCCACAACCCCACTCCCCAGGGATTATTATCACCGTTCACAGGTTTTCACCTGCTTTTCAACATTTCAAAGATAGCTGTCAACTTCTTACTTTAAAAAAGGAAGAAACACCTCTGGCTCTTTAGAATATTCAAAATCTCATGTTGAGCTGAGAGAGGTGAAAATGAGAAGCGTTTTAACAGGAACACCTGTTAGTTGGAAGCATATGCAGTTTGGGTACAAAAATAATCAAACTTGAGATTTTGAATACTTTCCAAAGATGGTTTTGAAAACCTGGCTGCCTTCCCAAGAGAAAATGTCTTTAGAGACGCACCATGATTTGATTTTTCCCGACATGCAGGGGAATTTACAAGGAAGAACAATTTTTCAGATCAACTAGGAAAATACCAGAAGTGTCCCCACCCTTTCAGGGAAAAGTGTTTTGGCCTGTACCGCACCCTTCACCCCTGGCCACGCTGCAGTTTTCTTCAAGAAGAGTTTTATGGAGGGTATTGTTGAACAGCAATTACTCTCACTTCTTTACATGCTTGCAAAACAGTTTACTGGAGGAAGGAGGCAGGCCCCGGCAGGATCCTTCACTTGTCTTTTCATTTAACCCCCGCCCCCCACACCTCAGAGAAGCCGGCGTTTGTCATCTTGCTCAACAGGGAACAGTGGCGTTCACAAATGTTAGGAAATTTCTCAGCTGAAACCAGGTCTGTCTGACTCCAAAGCTGAAGTTCTTTCCCAGCATTGGTTCTACGAGAACTAAAGTAGTTGAAAATAACCCACAACACTGAAGAAGTTTAGCATACACTCCGTGATGCAGGATGTTGTGTAAAGCTGACCGGACAGCAACCAACAACAACAAACGTACTCATAAGCCACCAACCCATGGGGCCTTGCCTGTCCCTGGGTTTCTGCTAGTGAAGTCAAGGCTTGTAAGCCTGAGGTCTGCTGCCTCAGCCCACAACTTACTGACCGCCCTGCTGCCTTCTTGGCGCCCACTGATGCTGTGATGCTGTGACTCCTCCCAGAGTAACTCCCGTCTCCCTCCTCCCTGGCTTGGGGCCACCTTGCCTCCTCATGGTGGCCAGCCAGCCTGCGGACTCCTCCAGGGAGACTGTGCTGGGTCACGATCTCTGCTGCGACATAAGGAAGCCCGGGGAGACCAGCAGCACTGTCTTGTCTATACTCCTGGGACCCTCCATGTTGGTGCTGGGTCACCTGTGAAGTCATTGCCTCTCAGAGACCCTAATGGGAACAGCCCCTTTGCTTTTGTCTGTCTACCTGCTCCTTCTCTGGGGTTTCTTCCCTTTTGTCCCCCAACACCTCACACCACCCCATGGTTTCAGTTTGGAGTGGGGGCTCAAACCCCTTGTATTTGATTTCTGTCTCCCCACCTGTCTTTCAAGGAGCCCTGGTGGCACAGCGGTTAAGTGCTCAGTTGCTAACCAAAAGATCTGCGGTTCGAACCCACCAGCTGTTCCGCGGGAGAAGGATGTGGCGGTCTGCTTCCCGTAAAGATTTACAGCCTTGGAAACCCTATGGGGCAGTTTTACTCTGTCCTATAGGGTCGCTATGAGTAGGAATCAACTCGACAGCAATGGGTTTGGACTGCTCTTACACTTGTCAACAGCACAGGCTCTAGAGACACGTGACCCAGGCTCTAACCAGAGCTTGTCTGTATTTTAGCTGTGTGACCCTGGGCAAGTTGCTCGAACTCTCTGTGCCTCAGTTTCTTTCAGTGTAAAACAGTGGCTGAAGCTAAAGAGGAGTAGATCAGTGTGATGAGGGCGTAATGCTGAAGTACTGTTGTACGTGAAAATAAATGATTTTTTTTTTTTTTTTTTGTTATACAGTGTAATCATTAAGGTTGTGTGTTAACTTGGCTGGGCCATGATTCTCAGTGGTTTGGCAGTCATATAATGATGTGATCACTTCCATGATGAGATCTGATATAATGTAATCACCTCCATGATGGGATCTGCTGTGAGTAGCCAGTCAGTTGAAGGTGAGTTTCCTTGGGCATGTGGCCTGCCTCCAACATAGGTGGACTTTCTGGCAAGGCTCGTGGGCTTTTGCTTGCTCTGGATCCTGCAGCTGGCTCCTGTTCATCTGACCTCTGGTTCTTGGGACTTGAGCTAGTAGTTTACCTGCTGTCTTGCCTGCCGCCGATCTTGGGATTCGGTGGTCTCACAGCCTGTGAGCAAGAGCCCTCCTGTCTGACCAGCTGATTTGGGTTCACAAGCCCCAGCAGCTACATGAGTCAGAAGAAGCCTTCAGCCTGATCCAGGTACTTGGGACTTTCCAGCCTCTACAACTATGTGAGCCATTTCCTTGATATAAATATCTCTATATATTTATAAACTTTACTGGTTTTGCTTCTCTAGAGAACCCACCCTAAGACATACCCTGTTATGTGACCAGTTTCCAGAAGGGAAGTGTGTGGTGCATAGCGTTCCCTCTCTTACTCACAACACCTGCTGTGTCCAAAAGAAACGCAACCTCTCACATGTGCTCAAGGATATCTGATGCTTCTTCAATGGGGGACTAATGACCATTTTTCTTGTCAAGTTAGGAGCAAAGGAAAAACAAAAACACCACCAAGGTTCAGAGCTAAATGAGTGACAACAGATCTATTTCCAAATGCAGATGTTGATGGAGGGGGTGAGAAGACCAGCAGAGCTGCCGAAAGTTAAGAGCAGGGGCAGGCCTGGGCAGAGGGCGCGTTTACAGAGAGGAGAAGCGCGAGTGCCGAAGGTCCAAACTTTGCCCGCCTTGCACTTGGCTTTGGCGTTTCCTTAGAGCTGGAGAACGCAGGCAGGGTTGGGATGGCTTCTGTTCGGGCATCTGTCTTGGGCCTCCAGGATTGGCAGTGGGCTTCCCGGAAGCAAGGTGCCTTCACCTTTTCTCCTCATTCTCGCCCCCCCACTCGCATGCCCCGGAACAGAAGGTCAGTGTGCTGCGGTGGAGCGCTGCGCTCCTGGGTTAACTAACCCTGGCAGCGCCGGGGCTGTCTGCAGCAGAAGAGGCCCCTGATGCTCTAGGCCCAGTTCCACATTCCCTCCTTTAATGGGCTCAGGGACCAGGTGTGCCAAAGGCCTCAGAGGGCGCTGTTCCAAAGCGTTGCAATGATTTTCACTTTCTCTACATAAGTGCTTTCCTTTTAAAAAAAAAAATTAATAAACTACGTAGGGGGCAGGTATGATATACTGAGCAGGAGACCAAACCCCTGTTTTCCTACCAAATGCCCAGTTTTCTACCACTCAGAATGAACAACTGGGAAAATCTTGCCGTGATTTCCTCTTGGTGACTATCAGGCAGGCGGTCGTAGGCGCATCTTTGCTGACGCACCCTGGTGTGGTGAGTGTGGCATAGTGTGGTCCTGGGAACACCTCCGCGGAGATTTTAGAGGCTTTTAAGAGAAACGAATTCCCAATTCCCGTCAAGTTCCTGCCGGCAAGGAAGGTGGAGTTCTCTCCTAAGGCAGGTCAGGACACTTCCCAAGCTGCTGCCCCTGGGGGCTGGGCCCGGTAGTTCTTCCCGCCAGGCCAGGCCCCTAGCTCCTTCTAGCCACCGCCCTATCTCAACTCCTGGAGCAATCAGTTTGGATAACTCTTGTCATTTCTGGAAAATAACTTCATGATTATCTGGAGTCACTGAAGTGTGTGTTTCTAACTACATGGTACCTAGGAGAATGCCTAATAAATATATTGATTTGGTCTCTTAAAAAAGTGTTGTCTAGGCCCTAAATGCCTCACCTACAAAAAGGGCTTCTGCCTCAAGCACCTCATGGCACCGCCTGCTTCAGGGCCACAGGTCCTTCCGGGCACCCCCGTCCTCACTGCCCACTGCTCTGAGGTCGCCAGGTCCCTGTTCCCTCAATGGTGTCAGTTCCTCCCGGGCACCCCCATCCTTGCTGCCCATCAGATTCTGCCTTCTAGACTATGTTCCCAGTCAGACTGTGAGGGCAGGTAGGAAGGATCTCATTCATCCTTGTTCCTCCCCACTGTTGGTGCTAAGACTTAATTTCCTCAAGGGGTACCAAAGTGAATGGCCCTATTAACTCTCTTACTCTCCTTATGAACAGTCAGATCATACCAAACTAGGAATGTATTCTCTCTCAACTCCCATTCATACTCCTGTTTGAGAGTCATTCTGGACTGCTGAGAAAGCAGTTCATTTAACCTGCACCAAGTACATAACTGGGTGGGGCCAGCTTGTTTATACTTTCTTTGGGAAGATCTCCTCTGAATCATCAGTTAATTGCTACAGACATTTTTCAAAAGATAATCCTTCTTCAAATACCTGTCCTTACAGGACAATTAGATAATGATGGAAAACAAACCACTAGAAAATCTTATTTCCTCAATTTACAAAAATGCCACTGATTTTAAGACATGCTCTTGATTTAATTACTTTTGCAGAAATGTCATAACATTGAATGCACATTTCAGAAATGCTAAAGTGTGAAAAATACGACCTACTAGAGTTGAGATCCCCCATTGCCATTGAGTCGCTTCCGAATTGAGATACCACCATTAATTAGCCAAAAAAAAAAAAAAAAAAAAACCCAAAAAACTAGAAAAGTAACATCCTTCCTACAGATTGCCGTTATGAGCTTTGCTTCACCAAGCTCTGTGATGTCTGCAAAACCTCTCTGGGCCCTGGGTGAGGCGGTCCATGTGTTCTGGGCACACGAGGGTTACTTGGAGGAATGACAACCATCTGACAGCACACCTACAGGTGATCAGACAGCTTTCAGTGTCCAATAGACAGCATTTGTTTTGAATGTAATGTTTAAAAATTGTTTCTAAACATGTGCCTAGTTAAAGATGAATGTCAGTTTGGTCCTGCCAGAATATACAAATTCTGTATCTCTGGTTGTAGCCATGAGGACTGTGATGGTTGTGTGTCAACTTGGCTGGGCCATGATTCTCAGTGGTTGATAGTCGTATGATGGGGTGATCACTTCCATGATGAGATTTGATATTATCACCTCCATGATGGGATCTGCTGTGAGTAGCCAGTCAGTTGACAGGGAGTTTCATTGGTCATGTGGCCTGCATTGAATATAAGTGGATATTCTGGCAAAGCCTGTGGGCTTTTGCTCGTTCTGGATCCTGCAGCTGGCTCCTGTTCATCTGACCTCCTGTTCTTGGGACTTGAGCTAGAAGTTTACCTGCTGTTTTGCCTGCCGATCTTTGGGATTCATCGATCTTCACAGCCTGTGACAAGAGCCCTGCTCTCTGACCTGCTGATCTTGGGTTCAACAGCCCCTGTGGCTAGGTGCATTGGGAGAATCCTCTATCCTGACCCAGGGACTTGGGACATTCCAGCCTCTACAACCACGTGAGCCATTTCCTTGATATAAATCTATATATATATACATTTATATGCTTTATGGTTTCACTTCTCTACCCAGCCTAAGACAAGGATCCAAAAGGCTTCTATCTGCAGCCAAAGAGGCTGTAACACTCCCACCACCCATGAGCCTCTGAGTTGCAGGTGTAAGGCTGGGAGAAGCACCCTTAGAAAAACTGATATAGCACTAGGTAAGGAATGGATACGAGCTACTAACAAGGCAGAATGGATGAAGGAAAACTTGTGCTGGACTTGTCCTCATGCTAATTGGTCAGCAGCCCCATGAGCTATCACTGCTGGGCTCAGAATGTTCCATATTCCCTCTTCCTCATCTGCTTTCTATTTAGTTTCATCCTTGCTTCTGGCACAATATACTTCTTTTTGTTGTTCTTAAGTGCTAATACTGGGGGTTTTCTCTTGCCATCTTCCTGAATTGCTTCACAGAGAACACTTGGCTTGAAAGAAGAAAGTCCTCAAAGTCATAACTTTTATATTTTTTCCCGGAAAAATGGCTTCCATTTTGAGTGTTACCTAAATTGAGTAATTTTAGGAGGGATTCTATTTTACTGATTATACCGAACTTAAATTATTTGATTTGTAGCTCTGAGTGGACTGGAGTAGAGAAAAGGACTTTCGGAAAGTAAAATATGATTGCCATTTATCCTAGACACTGGAATTAAGCCCCTTTGATAATCATTAAAATTCTGAGGTTCTCAGAATACTGGTTCTTGTGATTATAAAATTGAGTTATAATTTAGCAGATCCCAACCTATTTAATTTGTACAGGCTTTTGTGATCATCAAACAGGATTTTAGTCCTATAGCATTCATCACAAACTTTCCACAAACTTCACAGTATAATTGGTTATGAGGATCAGCACTACCAATGTATCCTTCTCAGCCATACAACCTTATGCAAAGACCAACTTCTGGGCTTCAGGTTACATCTCTGTAAAATGGGAATAATAGTGGTTACTAGTTCATAGGATTTTTAAGATTCATGTAAAAAGCTTAGCACACATTATGTAAAAAATTCAATCGTGTCATTCAGTTTCAGGATGTTCAAAACGGACACATCTCACCCAGAACAATTTCGAGGAAAATACGCTTGCCTTTCCTCCCACGTTCTAACATCTTAAGCGCAGAGAAAACCTTCAGAGGTTCAAAGCACACACCTGCTGTGAGCAGGCAACCAGGCTTCAAGGGGACTTACATTTCTTGCCATCTTTCCTACATCCCCACTCTGCTCCCTCCAATCTTCCTCCTCCCGCTTACCCTGTGTGAAATGCCCTCACAATCCTTTTCTATCTGGTCTAACTCCTCTTTTTACTCTTGAAGGCCTTCTTGTGGGACATCTTGGAAACATATCACTGGCTCCATTTCCAGTGTTCACTTCCCTCCCATGACACCCACCACAGTGGGTCGTGGTGAGTTTACATAGGGGTGCTACTCTGGAAGGTGACTCCCTTTTACTCATCTCTTCTGGATCCAGCTAGCTGAACCACAGAGGCATTCATGTTTTCTGATTGCACGTTCATTAGGTACTACTCTAAGCAGCACTGAGTCCTTACTTGTATTTTTAACCACGTATCTGTGAGAAATGGATATTTTTCTTGTTTTTGCCTAAAGCATATCGATTTGCTGGTCTTCATTCTTCTGTGTGAATGATGAGAGAAAAAGAACAAAAAACAAAACAGCGGTATGTTAACAGGTGCCAAGAAACTAGTGTTTTCTCTCTCATGTTAGAACTTTTGTAAGTAATTACATTTTATGCCACCTATTGAAGTCTCATTGTCTTAACAAAGCTGGACACCAAGTCATTAAATAAAGGAACCATGAAGTGCTCAGCTGCTGAAAGGTTGTGTTGCCGAACCTAGAAGGTGGGTTCTTTTCCTGCGTGCTCAGACCTGCCAATAATCTGGACACTGACCTAGGAAAAGTAACTTTATTGCAGCGCTCAGAGCAAGGAGTGGGAGGAAGGTCCTCAGTTCCAACTCACTAAGTGGAAGCAGGGCTTAAATGTGATTTGGTTTGCAAGATGGCAGCCGTGCGGGCATACTGGGGAGGGAAAATTCTAGAAAGAATACGTAGAGAAGACATTGTAGGAATTATGGCAGCCAGGAAACAGGGAGTGACATAGTTCTCGTCAGACCTCTTGCTTCGGAATGGGGTCAGGGTGATGATTTTCCTTCTGGTTCTACCTGTTGCTGCATCCTCTGTTGAGGTCAACTAACAGTCATGGCTGGCCCTTCTGTGCATGTGGGGCAGGCTAAATCTGGCTTGGGCTAGTTTAAGGCAGTCTTTTCTAATAGAAATTTACTGGCATTGGTAGGGTCAGGTTGAATTTGCAGGTTCAAACTCACCAGCCACTCCCCAGGAGAAAAATATGACAGTCTGCTTCCATAAAAATTTACAGCCTTGGAAGCCCTGTGGGGCAGTTCTACTGTCCTACAGAGTAGCTATGAATTGAAAGCGACTGGATGGCAACAAGTGTTAAGTCATTAAATTAGAAAAAAAAAATCCTGACTTTCTAAATAAACTTCTGCCTGATACTGTTAAGGCTGTATCATGTTGTCTTCTGTGAGTGCTCCTACTAAAAAATAAGGACATAAACTCAGGGTTCTAAAAAGCCACTAAAGACAATAGGCCCTTTAAGGTTACAATGATACCTTACAGGTAGTATGGCAGGAACAGGAAATGGAAGTTTGTAACTTATACTTTACTTCGGGAAGAAAACAGCAACAGCAGGAACAACAGCTACAATTTATATAGTGTTTACCAAGTGCTGGCATATTTAACCTGTAAAATAGGTACTGTTATTTACAGATGCACAAACTGAGCACAGAGGTTAAGTAACTTGCCCAAGGTCACGTAAGAAGCAAGTGGAAGAGCTGGAATTCAAAAAGCAGTCTAGCTACAAGTACTACAAGTACGATGGTCTTAAACACGGCACTATACTATACTGCAGTAGATTAAGCTGCCTTCTTGAACAAATCCCCTAGTCAATGGTATGCATGTGCTTCAGCTGGAAAAATTACTAACCGTCACCATCTGGCTAGAACTTTTACTATTTCAGAAAGAAGCATCCAATGTACTGTGGAATCAAATTGTATTAAAAATATTTTACTTTTATTTCCTTATCCATGAACTTATTAATTTAAATGTCTATGTCTCCCGACCGCAGGTGGATGGAGGGCCAAATCTTGTGAGAAGTTACTTTTTAATGTTAACTAAGCAGCCATTAAGTACTTCAACACCATGAAGACCTGTAGTCTTTAAACAAGAGCTACTTAAGTCTCTGTGAACTCTCCATTCTCGGGAAGGAGGCTCCTCTTGCATGCTTATCATATCAAATTGCTTACTAAATCACAGGGCATTCAAATATTGTTATTCTTTTGAATACATGATCATATTTTTTAACAGTACTTTGAGAAAGAATAGTTATTTCTGGATTACTGTAATAAATATCAAAAATAGCAATCATCTCAATAATCATACGTACTTATTTCACTTCTTAGAGACTTCCAAAAATAACTCTTCTGTATCAAAAAAATTTACAAACGTCACAAGGAAGGTAAATAATGGTCTACGTAAGAGAAGAAAAATTCTGTCAGGGGAAACTCTAATGAAGCACTTTCCCCATTACACTTTCTATTGATACATTTCACAGACTGACTTTGGAGTTAAAATTGGAGCCATTATTCCCTGTCCTTGAGTATAGCAAATGTGATCTACCTGGGGCTGGACTCACAAGGACATATCAACTGGGCCCTGAGGTATGAAGACAATAGCTAGGACAATCTTGGAAAACATCTTTTAGGGAACCTTTCACATAAACAAATCTTAGAACACGAAAGACCCACATATTTTCCAGTCTTATCATTTTTTATTAGCATTTAGTAGACAGTAAGATTTGTTCGATCAATGAAGACTCTCCTATCACTGAAACCTGTACCAATGATTATTAAGACAATTCAAAATGTAGAATCACGGTGATTTAGAAGTTTTTAGCCAATCTGTGAAAAGGTGAAACTTAATGATTTTACCCATCTCTAATGTTAATATATACCGATGATTCTATCACGTGACTAGGGCAGACATGGCTCTGGCAGCATGCTTGTCCGCTTTCCACTTTTGCCTCTTGGAACACATGCCGAATAAAATCTTTCTTCTTGCTTCACTGTAACTTTGTGGTGATTTTACCCTAGGACAAGACAGAACTAGCTTTGCCTTGCTTTTTTTAGTGCTTACTGTGAGGAAGGTTAAGAAACCAGTATCTGAAGAGAAAAACTGTTTCCATGGACTCAAGTGTAAACCACAAACAGGCTTTCCTGGGTTCAAAGCTTGAAGACATGAGAAAGGCAAGCATGTATTCTATTACACGTTATAATAAATATGAAAAAAAAAAAAAAGAAAACCCTCAGCAATTATGAACATATTATTTGTATACTTGAAAATGCAACAAATTTCATGCTTTGAAAATTTTATCTTGAGAATAATTTTAAAGACAGTTTGTTCTGGAAGATTCAAAAGTAAAAGTCACATATATCTAAGTAGGGATTCCCCCTGTGATTAACATTCTGGGCTACCTAACAATGAGGCCCCGTGACCACATCTACCTTGTAAGGAGACACTGAGAAGCCAACAGCAGGACAGTGAGTCACCTAGGTCTTTGACTGATGCTCAAAGCTTCTGCTAAGTGTACCAGATAAATGTACAAACAGTGATCACTTGTTTCCAAACAGCCAGACGATTCTCACCGACTCCTCACCAACTACTCAAGTGCTGAGTCCTAAGTTCAAAGAAAGACCGCAGGTGACCCTTTATTTCCGGTCCCTTTACCAAACCTCTACGTCACTGAAGGCATTACTTACCATACTCTGCATTCCAACCATATGCAGGTAAACACATGCTTGCTAACTTTTACTTAACTAAATAAATTTAAAAATAGATAAAATACTTAAATTCTCATAATAAAAGCTTAGTTTTCATATTCGTTAAAACATTTTACAATTACTCAAGCATGAGAAGTGGAAATGTGGTGCTTATTTGGAAGAGAATTTATTCTCCAGAAGAAAAAGCAGACCTGAAGCATCACGTTATACTGGAATGTTTTAAATATGCTGACGTGTTCTCATCTTCTAAACTTCAACGACAGCTGGCTGGACAAACCATTTAATGAATATCTGTCCCAATTAAACCAGCAAGATATCTACATATTAGAGATGCCAGATAGAGTCACTTCATTTCTTTCTGTTGCTTCCAGATGCTAGCATAGTGGCAACTCGTATAAATATATTTAATGTATCCATGTAGATTCTCATCATCCTAGAAAAGAAAATTATGCCCATTATATATGATGCCATTCTAACCAAGATGATAAACTATTTCTTAATCCAGAAAAGAAAAAACAACACTCATTATTTGTCACAGATATAAAAATGGAAATTAAAAATAATTTAATCTTGTAAATGTCACAGGGAAGTGTTTTAAATCCTAACTCTATCCTCTGACATTCTACTACAAGTTTAGAATCTTGCAAAGAAAACTGGGTGACAGACAATGAAATAATCAAAACAAAACCAAAGAAACACCTTTACAAAAACTTGTTAAGACATAAGTCTGGCATTTTTAAATATAAAATATCTCCTGCCCCCTAAAGAAAACTGCTACAAATCTGTAAGCTTTACATTTTTTAAACTATTAAATTTTATTTTTAGATAAAGAAAAACAAATCGCTTTTAAAAAATGTGACAGACACCATGAAACTCAAGACAAATATCTAAAGAAAATAACCTACTTGGGCAGAGTCCAAGAAAGGACAAGCAGCATTACTGCATAGCACTTAATGTCAGCGAGAGCTGAACATTCATTCCCAAGACAGAATCTTTATACTGATTTAGGAAATAATATTGGAGTTATTATTCCCTGTCCTTGAGCATAGAGAATGAGACCCAGCTGGAGCTGGGCTCCCAAGAGTTTGCAAGGATTCACAAGGACACATCAACTGGGCCCTGAGACAATAGCTAAGATAATCTTGGAAAATATCTTTTAGGGAAACTTTCACATAAAGCCAATCAAACAGAACACAAAAGACTTTCTACTCTTTTTCTACTAGCATTTAGTGAATAGAAACTTTGTTGGACCAATGAAGACCCTCCTGACTGCCACTACTGAAACCTGTACCAGTGATTGTTAAGAAAGACAATTCAAAACGTAGGATCACAGTTTCTAGCCAATCTGAAAAGGCTAAGCTTTCAATGGTTTTGCCTATTTGTAATGTTACTGTATACTGATGGCTCTGTAACTGTTCTTTGGACTCGCGCAGACACTGCTGTGGCGGCATGCTTGTACGTTTTCCCACTCTTGCCTATTCTGTAATATTCTTTGGACTCGGGCAGACATGGCTGTGGCAGCATGCTTGTATGTTTTCCCACTCTTGCCTATTCTGTAATATTCTTTGGACTCGCGCAGACACGGCTGTGGCAGCATGCTTGTACGTTTTCCCACTCTTGCCTATTCTGGAATAGTCCTTGGACACGGGCAGACACAGCTGTGGCAGCATGCTTGTCCGTTTTCCCACTCTTGCCTATTCTGTAATATTCCTTGGACTCGGGCAGACACGGCTGTGGCAGCATGCTTGTCCGTTTTCCCACTCTTGCCTGTTCTGTAATAGTCCTTGGACTCGGGCAGACACGGCTGTGGCAGCACGCTTGTCCGTTTTCCCACTCTTGCCTGTTCTGTAATATTCCTTGGACTCGGGCAGACACGGCTGTGGCAGCATGTGTGTCCCTTTTCCCACTTTTGCCCTTTTGAATATATGCTGAATAAAACTTTCTTTTTGCTCTACTCAACTTTGTAATGTTTCTACCCTACAACAATACCCAGAAGTGTAACCAATGAACCACTGCACCAGAAGGCCAGTTAATAAACTAGGTAAGATACTCTGAACTGACTGACTGAGTATACACTTAGTTGCAATATAATCAAAAGTTTTCTGGATACACAGTTAACTAGAGAGAACAGACCAAACTGAAACAGAAATATAATCGTTAAATACCACAAAGTCATAAAACAAAACAGGTCAAAATAACACAAAGGCCTTACTTAAGAATGAAGACATGAAATACTTACGAATTGATGGGATCGTATTTCTGAGCTCCATGCATCGGTACTGTTTCTGCACGCTTGATTACTTTCTGGGTATCATACAGAAGGAACATGCTGAAAAGAACTAACCCACCATACACTGCCACTGAGTACAGTGTGGCGCCGGCTACCGTAGTTGGGGGAAGAAACACAGATCCTGGGACCAAAATACGAAAAATTAAAATTTTTTTTTAAAAAAGAATGTTCCTATAATTGGAATTAATAACTTCCATTACTTTAAAAAATATATATATGTGTTATAATGTGCAAATAAGAAAACATGTAACTTGGTATATGCGCTGTCTAATATCATGGACATTAGATCACAGCCATGATATTCATTCCTCCAGCGCTACTTGCCCACACGATAGGCAGGCTCTTGAATCAGAGCAATTCTCATGTTCTCCAGTCCACCTATCCTGTTTTAGATGTATTTGGAAAAACCAATAATAACGGTTTATCATTTGTGAAGATTGTCATGACGCAAAATAATAAAATCCAGTCAAAATGGCACATAGCTTTCAAACAATCTTTAAGAATGACTCTTAATGAATTCCCTCCATTAGGATAACTGAGCATCTCAGACGGTTTTAGGACATTATGAACTGAGAACTGAGTGTCAAAGTGTAGCGGCTTACCCAGTGAGGACACGAAGACGAGACCGAGGCCCACTCCCAGGGGTGCGCCCATGTTCAGGAATTTCTCACTGGGCGCACACATGGCCACAGTGGAGAGACCCCCGACAATGCCAGCCGTGTACCATGCAGCTCTGATGAGAAGAGGCCCCCCGAGGATTGCCAGGGGAGCCACCACTGCCCCCATTACACCTAGAGAAATGGGAAGTGCTCAGATCAGTACTTACTACAGGGGAACCCAAGGGAAAACGCTACTTCTAACTGACGTGCCATCTTAACACAGTCTACCTTTCTGTCAGATAATATGATTACAGAGTTTTCCCTTTATTTAAAAAATACTACCCCAAAATCCCACAACCCAAACCTGTAGCTATACAAATTCTGTGTCAAAATATTAACACTATTTTCAGTCACAACTGAAAAGCACAAATACTATCTTATTTAATTTTAGTAACTCTCTCAAATACAGTTCATTATTTGGATCTCAGCCTACCACTAGATAGATAGATAGATCAGATAGATAGATAGATAGATAGATAGATAGATAGATAGATAGATGATAGATAGATAGATAGATCAGATAGATCGATAGATAGATAGATGATAGACAGATCAGATAGATCGATAGATCAGATAGATCGATACATAGATAGATAGATAGATAGATAGATAGATAGATCAGATAGATCGATAGATCAGATAGATCGATACATAGATAGATA